>NC_074678.1:24702354-25059462 GCF_029448725.1 Salvelinus fontinalis | reverse complement strand
AGTTTAGATGGTTTAAGTAGTCTCATTTATAAATCTTCCCTACCGTGGCAGTTATTTCAACTGCAGGTTGTGTGGGGGTTAAACGTTCCAATTGTTGGGTATCCTCACTCAGGCTGGAATTCCAATAGGGGAAAAAACATCACTTGCAAGTGAGCATAATGTGACTTGCATGCCTGATGTGGCCTGCAAACCAGAAGTTTTGACCAGTGTGTTTGTGTAAAACTAGGCCGTCAAAGTAAGGCATTATGATATATGTAATGTATTGTCATAAGGAGTTTAATGACAATACATTTAGGTTCTCACTTGGTGAAGGCCATTGAATGCAACAACCATGTCTCTGTCACCAACAAACACAGTAACTCTACAATTCACTCAAAGGTAAGTAAGTACCCTTGGCTTATGCGAGCCCGGAACAGCTCATACGAGCAGGAGCCTATCTCCTGTTTCTGTAGCGTGATGTACAAATACACCCCCTTGGCACAGGGCCTTACCCCCCCAATCTATCTATAGCTAAGTGCCAAGCAGAGGATCCCATTTTTACTGTCTTTGGTATGACTCAGTCAAGGATGGAAATCTCAGGGCGGACACTCTAACCACAATCCCACCGAGATCACTCGAAAGGCACACGGGTAAATATGCAAATAAGGCTTTGCACCCTTCATAGAGAGTTCAAGGAAGAACCTTTAGAGGATTAAAGCAAAGATTCCGATAACTAACCCTGATAAATGGGTTCTTCGTAGAAAAAAGCCCTTTAAAGTATTCAGTAATATGTACTGAATTGCCCCTTATCGTCCCCTGCTCTCCCACTGCCTCATGCCTCAAGGAGTGGAGACCAGGACAGGAGCTGTAAAAACGTTTAACTAGACCAAAGTTCACATCCACATAACTGCTGCTTCTCTCTGTAGATAACATTTAGTTTGAGGTGTAAATTCATTGTTGAAGGTTAAAGGGGGGAAATATATAGATTAATGTGAAGTTACAGTATAGACTAACTCAAACCCGCTTATAGTGCATTCGGAAAGTATTCAGACGCCATGACTTTTTCCACATTTTGTTATTTTACAGCCTTATTCAAAAATGGATTGAATTGTTTTTTTCCCCTCATCAATCTACACACAATACCCAATAATGACAATGCAAAAACAGGTTTTTAGACTTGTTTGCAAATTTATATATCACATTTACCTAAGTATTCAGACCCTTTACTCAGTACTTTGTTGAAGCACCTTTGACAGCGATTACAGCCGAGTCTTCTTGGGTATGACGCTACGAGCTTGGCACCCCTGTATTTGGGGAGTTTCTCCCATTCTCTGCAGATCCTCCCAAGCTCTGTCAGGTTGGATGGGGAGCGTTGGATCGGGTTCAAGTCCAGGCTCTGGCTGGGCCACTCAGAGACTTGTCCCAAAGCCACTCCTGCGTTATCTTGGCTGTGTGCTTAGTGTCGTTGTCCTGTTGGAAGGAGAACCTTCCCCAGTCAGGTCCTGAGCGCTCTGGAGTAGGTTTTCATCAAGGATCTCGCTGTACTTTGTTCCATTCATCTTTGCCTCGATCCTGACTAGTCTCCCATCCCTGCTGCTGAAAAACATCCCGACAGCATGATGCTGCCACCACCATGCCTCACCGTAGGGATGGTGCCATCCTCCAGATGTGACGCTTGGCATTCAGGCTAAAGAGTTCAATCATGGTTTCATCAGACCAGAGAATATTGTTTCTCATGGGCTGAGATTCCTTTAGGGGCCTTTGGTAAACTCCAAGCAGGCTGTCATGTGCCTTTTACTGAGGAGTGACTTCCGTCTGGCCACTATCATAAAGGCCTGATTGGTGGAGTGCTGCATAGATGGTTGTCCTTCTGGAAGGTTCTCCCATCTCCACTGCAGAACTCTGGAGCTCTTTCAGATTGACCATCGTGTTCTTGGTCACCTCCCTGATCGGGGCCCTTCTCCCCCGATTGCTCAGTTTGGCCGGGCGGACAGCTCTAGGAAGGGTCTTGGTGGTTCCAAATTCTTCCAATTAAGAATGATGAAGGCTACTGTGGAAACAGGATGCACCTGAGCTCAATTTCGAGTCTCATAGCAAATGGTCTGAATACTTATATAAATGTGATATTTCAGCAAATGTATAAAAATCTGTTTTTGCTTTGTCATTATGGGGTATTATGTGCAGATTGGTGAGGAAAAAACAACAATTCAATCCATTTTAGAATAAGGCTAATGTAACAAAATGTAGAAAAAAAGAGAAGGGGTCTGAATACTTTCTGAATGCGCTGTAAATAGCTGTGAGTTGCTAAGCCAATCATTTATTGATTGACAATGGTGTTTGGATTTAAAATCCAATCAGTGAAGTTTTAAAGAAATAGTGCCTTCAGAGAAATGCAAAACATGGTTAAAATAACACCAACACGGTTCAAATAAAACTAATCAGAAAGAAAGCCTTGAATTCCCCTTCCTGTGGTGCTGTCCATCTCAGTCCACTGCCCCACCCACCCCACCAGGGCCTATAGTCAAGGGGTCATAAACTTTGTATCTTAGCTGGACATTTTTCATGACCATACTCCAGAAACCGTGCTATTCCCACTAACCAATCAGGGGCACTGATCTGGTCTGGCATGCAGGGTTCCTAGTGTCCAGGGGTGTAGTGCTGCCGGAGCGTGGGCTAAAGGTGCTCCCTCACTTTTTTCGGAGCTGGTAAAACTATTTTTGGAAAATTAATTTTGATAAATTCTAAATAAATTATATTTAATTGCCAATAAAATCCCATGATGAATGGCAGACAAAATAAATGTGTATAGCAGCCTAAAGGTAGGTAAGTGGCAGTGTCTTTTCTCTAACAGAGGCGAGACTTATGACGAACTGTAGGCTACGTGTGTGTACTGCGGAGGCCCGTCAGGCTTGACCATTTTGGCCAATAAAAAGAGAAAAATATGCAGCTCGGCGGAGTGTGACGGGGTTTAAACAGATGAACTTTCTCACACCAGCTGTATCAATTATCCAAATTCACTGCGTCTGCATTGATGTTCATAAAACTCCACGTACCCCCTCTCGCGCAGTGGAACCCAGAACGATATGTGACCACTTGGTTAAAGCGACACCATTCTGCCAAAGACCCCAAAACCAGAGTGGCCACTGAAAAGCCCAAGGAGCCTGATCCTCTCTGGAAGTTGCTGTAGCCCTGCTTGGGATATTTGCAGCAATGTTAGTCACCAACGCTCTGGATAACATCAAAACAACATAGCCAGCTCTGCTAGGGCAAGTAATGGTCAGATTGGGGTGTTCTCTCATTATGTGTCTGGAAGTAGTTAGCAAGCTAGCCAATCTTGGCTAGTAAGCTTGGGTGTGGAAACAGAGAGAGGGGGGACTCAGAACTCTCCAGCGAAACACCAAGGAACAATGCACTGAACCACAAACTGAACTGAATCCCTAATTGACGGACCTGTACTCCTACAGACAGATATAGAGACAGAATATCAATAATATTAATAATAACATTCACAAACAATAATATGTTTGTGATATACTGAGATTTCCATGTAGACTTCTTTTTTTTTTAATGTCTTTGTTTTATTACTGCCGTTTTGAGGCCAGAACGTTTAGATCAATCATCGGCCAGTGTCCGGAGTGCGCGTTGAACTTTCCGAAAGTGACACGTTTTGAATTTACGAACTGACAATCTGACAGCACAGTTGCAGTCACCAACGCTCTAGATAACATAACAGCCTAACCAGCTTTGCTAGGGCGAGTAATGTTCTGTGAGCTGTTCTGTCATTTTGTGTCTGGAAGTAGCTAGCAAGTTAGCTTGGGTGCTTGACTTCTGTTCGTACAGAACGCTCGGCTCAAACCTTAAGGAGCTGGGCGGTGCTAAAGCTTAAGAGGGTGTGAACGATGCTGAATGATTGTAGAAGGCTCTCCAATAGTAGTACCAAAACATTCAATGGCCATTTAAAATAGCAAAGCTGGTTAGGCTGTTATGTTATCTAGAGCGTTAGTGACTGCAACTGTGCTGAAAGTAACCAAAATTACTTTCCCATTGTTCCTCAACTGTAGTGTATGATATAGCATTTTGTAGCTCTGAATCTCAACTTTTGTCCAATGTAAAAAAAACAGGTCCCAAATGTTTCTACATAAGACCGGTTTGGAGCCGGTCGGTCACATATGCTTTGATTGAAACAAAATACAAGAAAGACTAATAGTTAAATGCCATCTGCTCTAAATCGCTCACGAAAGAGTAATTCAAGAATAGCTAAATGCATATTCCCATCCATGAAACTGATTGAGATCAAATGAATGGCATGCAGATGCAGTTTGGACATTTCACCAGTAAAGCGTGAAGAGTTAACATTCATGATAATGAATTTTGAAATTAAGTATGCCTAACTTGGTGTTTGAGAGTGTTAAACATATAAAAATGTATTGAGACTGTGGGCATAGGTAAACGTTGCAATTGGGGGATGCATTTTATCCATATTCTATATAGGCTATTCAATAAGATACATCTGTCGGTACAAACTTTGAGGAAATTATGACATGATTTAGACCACTGTCAGTCTTTCTCCAGGTGAGTGTGATATTGTAAATTGGTTGTAGTTAATCCAATGGTACAAACCTCTCTCTCTCTCTCTCTCTGTCTCTGTCTCTGTCTCTGTCTCTGTCTCTGTGTAGTTCCATCATAATGGTGCGTACAGTAGCAGTGATCGGGGCGGGTCCCTCAGGTCTGACCAGCATCAAGAGCTGTCTGGATGAGGGTCTGGAGCCCACCTGCTTTGAGAGCAGTGAAGACATCGGAGGGCTGTGGAGGTTTAAGGTGAGTGGACTGAGTGAGGAACCTGATGCCTGATCAACACTAATCTACTCTGCATGTGTGCATACGTACGTACATGTGTGTTGAGTGTGTACCTATATGGATATTTGGGATTGCCCACCACTGCATGAGATTTCAATATCCAATATAAATGACACTGGCTCTGTTTCAATATCTAAAGTTTATGCATCATAGAATACCCTGGCTTTGTTCCAATATCTAATGCATTGGACACATTATAAGGGGTATATTCACCTTATGATGCCCCGCTCACTTGACCCAGTTCCTGGGTTTCCACTAGTTATTACAGGCACAAAGAAAACATGAATGAAAACAAAAATGTGCTTTCTGGTCATAATTTAAGGTTACGGTTAGGCTAAAGGTTAGCAGTGTGGTTAGTGTTACGGCGGTTTAAAATACAATTTTAAGAAGATTGTAGAAATAAATAGACAGGGTTTATGACTTTGTCGTTGTGGTAACTAGTGATGACACGTTCCTGATCGAACGTGATTGTTCACACTCACAGACGTGATTCAAACAGTTTTAGAAACTTCAGAGTGTTTCCTATCCAAATATACTAATACTATGCATATCTTATCTCATGGGGATGAGTAACTGGCAGTTGAATTTGGGTATGCTTTCATCCAAACGTGAAAATGCTGCCCCCTAACCCTAGAGAAGTTAATGGGCCGTAAGGAGGATAACAGTCGTAACAATTTGGATGCGCCCTTCAAATCAAACTTTGTCACATGCGCAGAATACAACAAGTGTTGACCTTACCGTGAAATGCTTACTTACAAGCCCTTAACCAACAGTGCAGTTCAAGAAGAGTTAAGAAAATATTTACCAAATAACCTTGCCAGTTGTTATATGTTGAATAGTAGTGTGTCTATTGGAGCATATCCTTAGTCGGTGTCCTTGTCCTGTAGGAGCATCCAGACCCAGGCAGGGCCAACATCTACCAGTCTGTCATCATCAACAGCTCCAAGGAAATGATGTCATACAGCGACTTCCCCCCTCCAGCTCACCTGCCCAACAACATGCACCACTCCCAGCTGCTGATCTACCTACGACTTTACGCTGAGACCTTTGACCTCTTCAAGCACATCGTCTTCCAGGTCAGAGGGCATGAAGGAAGGAAGATGATGTTTATTCAGTCACATCTTATGTTAAGATCCCTTTCAATGGTAAATAATGATTAATTTTGCGGTGCATGCGTGTCTGCCTGTCTACCTGTGTGTGTCAGACCACTGTGGTGAGTGTGCGACAGAGGCCAGACTTCCCAGTGTCGGGCCAGTGGGAGGTGGAGACAGAGGGGACAGAAGGTCAGAGGGAGACTCAGGTCTTTGATGCTGTGATGGTCTGCACCGGTCACTTTACACAACCACACCTGCCTCTCAATGACTTCCCAGGTAACTGTCAAATCTCTGTCGCTATCATAGTCTCCGGTGACATTGTGTATTTGTGTATTGTTCATTTTATATGCTACTATCACTGGAGATATATAGACTCAAATCCTAATCACATCCTTCTTACATACATACATCATCATGTGTAAATCCCAGTCATAGCCCTCACAACGTATAATTTGAATAATTTGCTCGATCATTAATCAATTACCATGATAGAGTATCATTATTTATCATTTGTTTATCTTATCCACCCAGGTATAGAGGAGTTTGAGGGCAGGTACTTGCATAGTTGGGAATATCGCAGTGCTGAGGGGCTGCAGGGGAAGAGGGTGGTGGTGGTCGGTATCGGGAATTCTGGAGGTGACATCGCTGTGGATGCCAGCAGAGTAGCGGAGCAGGTGAGTGGGAAGTCATCTGATTCTTCTGGAAGTATTTCTCTCAGATATTATGTAGGGAAGTATGCAAAACTCCTAGCTATCATGAACAGGAAGAGACTAAGCAATCTCTAGCACCATTCATTCTCTCTGTCGATAATTCTAATGGTAACTGTATCCACTGGCAAATTGGGAAAGAGTGAGGTGATTGCCATCTGAGAGTCAACATCTTTATTGCAGCAGTGCTGTGTCCCAGCGGTAATCATCTGTAAGGAGCTATCCTCGTTAAGTAACATAGTAAATGCAAAGCATTTAATATTTAAATTCATGCTCTTCAAAATGAATTTTGTAACTTTGTCCTAGCAGCATTTAACTGCAATGCACTCCCGCATCATATGGGGTCAATTTCATCGTAAAACATTTCCTGTGTTAAATAGTCTGTGAACAAACTTAAAAACCGAGGTAAAGACAAGTTGGTTATTCGACGGATATTCGCCTGCAGTTTTCCTTACGTCCACCAACAGCAGTTAGGGACCGTCAACATAGTGACAAATCACATTTTTCAAATTTCAATAGCTATTTAACCATTACTCCTTTAAAAACTGGTTCTAGCTAACCCGATGGCATAGACACACATTGCACACATTTATTTTCTGTGGATTTGCATCTCGCACTATTTTAAATTATAAAAAAAATTGAATTTCAATAGCTCATTGGTCATATGACCTACTGGACTCAAACAAGGTTCAGAATGTCCATTTACTACCCTTCTATATTGCACACCCGTTAGTTAGTCCATTTTCATCTCACACATTTTTTTTTTTTTTTTTTTCATTTTTTTTTTATATATTTTTTTTATTATTATTTTTTTTTTATCCCATTTTCTCCCCAATTTTCGTGGTATCCAATCGCTAGTAATTACTACCTTGTCTCATCGCTACAACTCCCGTACGGGCTCGGGAGAGACGAAGGTCGAAAGCCATGCGTCCTCCGAAGCACAACCCAACCAGCCGTACTGCTTCTTAACACAGCGCGCCCCCAACCCGGAAGCCGGAAGCCAGCCGCACCAATGTGTCGGAGGAAACACCGTGTACCTGGCCCCTTTGGCTGGCGCGCACTGCGCCCGGCCCGCCACAGGAGTCACTGGAGCGCGATGAGACAAGGATATCCCTACCGGCCAAACCCTCCCTACCCCGGACGACGCTATGCCAATTGTGCGTCGCCCCACGGACCTCCCGGTCGCGGCCGGCTGCGACAGAGCCTGGGCGCGAACCCAGAGACTCTGGTGGCGCAGTTAGCACTGCGATGCAGTGCCCTAGACCACTGCGCCACCCGGGAGGCCCATCTCACACATTTTTACATTAATTTTTCAAAATGTAAAATTTCAATTGCTCCTTGGTCATGTGACCTACTGACTTCAAACATGGTGCAGAATGTACCCTTCTATATTGCACACTTGTTTGTGTACTGTAAAATCACGTGGTTTCACATACATTTTTCATAGTTTTAAATTTCAATAGCTCCTTGGTCATGTCAATTACACACCTCTGAAGCGTGCAGTGGATATACACCCATATTGCATAACCTTTAGTTATGTCTCTTCTATATTGTTGTACATTAATATTAGTTTGACAATTAGGGGGTTCAGTCCAGTGTTGTTTACCCTCTTCTTTAATATTTATCTATAATAATTGGTAGTTCTAAGTACTTATTTTCCCTGTTTATTTTTCCACAGTATTTATTAACAGCGGTACGCAATAGAAGAGAGACAGATAATATCTCCTTTCGTCGTTAATATCAACCATAAAGGAAAAGGGCAAAGTACGAGAGTCATGCTATTAATTGTCCAAAGCAGGGATGGAGTGAGCTAGTGAGGTAGGCTGAAGTGGGTTTGCTGGTCAATACATATACTGAACATGTAACCACAGTAATGGTGGCCAGTATATCAATGAATAAAAATGTAATATTGACAAATTAAACAAAAATTGTAGACCTTTAATCTTTTCCAACATGTCAACAGACACTTAACTTCAAATAAGTATGAAACATTTCACCGTGTTAACTTTCTCTTTATCCCTGGTTGATGTACATGTCAGAGGCTCTTCAGTGTGGATGGGGTAGAGCATACATTTTCAACAACAAAGACAGCACTTCCAGTTTGTGTTCTTTACTCTGTTGAACTATTTTGTCTTCATTCCTAGTTACAGCGCATGGAACCACCGTTGGCATGCAAAACATTCTATCAAAACAAAACAAAGCGTAACACGTTATAAATAATATCAATGTAGTATGACGAATTAGCCATCCATTGTTTTATATCATAAATTGTCTTACATGCCGTCACTGTTGTCAAAAGATTCTAAACATGTTAAATAAAGTTACTAACCCAGTCAGTCTTTGGGCCACATCCAGGTTCTTTATCAGTGGCACACATGAAGCAGTTGTTGGCTTTGTTGAACTCTGAAATCATAGGCATGAACTGAACATATGGCTGTCCCACACAACTACATACAAATAAAGAATTTACATTTACTTTGAATTAAATGTCATTACATACCAGACATTTTTGTATATCCTCAGCCATTTCTTTTCGCAGTTGCTCCATATGTTTTTGAAGGTTCCATATTAATTTGGGAGGGGATGTTGGGGAAGTTCTGTGCAACTTCCTTGGCCATCTACACCAAAAAATAAAATACAGTTTTTGACCTAATTGTCACTACAGCTAACCATTCATTATTGAAAATATAACTATCAAACCTGCATTACAAAGAACCTGCAGCTGAAGGTGTCCTGCTGCATGGTGTGAGTTATTTCCCCTCCATTCCACTTTATGTCCATCCAGTCGTCTTTTCCATGGCAGTATCTTCTCATTTTGAAGTATTCTCTTTTTAATGTAAACATAATGGAATTCTGATTAGTAATAGGCAAATTAATACACAAGCCACATTTGTATGCTGTTTTCCTTATCACTATAATTTAGTAGTAGAGGTAATTTCCTTTATGCCCCTTTATTTATTTATTTATTTATATATACACACACACAGCTTAAATTATAGGCACTGAACCATTTACAGGACAATAATAAAAGTAGCATATAGGATCCAACCCTATCACAGAGTGAATAAATGAGCGTTTGTAGACTTTAAAAAAAAAATATGAAGTGACAGTTTCATCAGTACGTGCTTAAACAAAGTCATATCACAAAGATCACAGATGACAGTGCCCACCAAATCTATGACAATAGAGAATGAATTGTAAGCACCAAAGTGTGTTTGTCAAAGTAATATCTGAAAATGTCAGTTGTGGAACACAATACTTCTATTTGCAATAGCAATTTATGATATATGCAGTTGAGGAATATTCCATGTACCAACACTACATGTAGGACGGACAGAAGACATTCCCACATACAGTATTTTTTTATTTCACCTTTATTCAACCAGGTAAGCCAGTTGAGAACAAGTTCTCATTTACAACTGTGACCTGGCCAAGATAAAGCAAAGCAGTGTGACACAAACAACAACACAGAGTAACACATGGAATAAACAAACGTACAGTCAATAACACAATAGAAAAGTCTATATACAGTGTGTGCAAATGAGGTAAGATTAGGGAGGTAAGGCAATAAATAGTCCGTAGTGGCGAAATAATAATTACAATTTTGCAAATAAACACTGGCGTGTTAGATGTGCAGCAGATGAATGTACAAGTAGAGGGACTGGAGTGCAAAGGAGCAAAAAATAATAATAACAATATGGGGATGAGGTAGTTGGATGGGCTATGTACAGGTACAATGATCTGTAAGCTGCTCTGATAGCTGATGCTTA
This sequence comes from Salvelinus fontinalis, assembly GCF_029448725.1. Classification (NCBI taxonomy): domain Eukaryota; kingdom Metazoa; phylum Chordata; class Actinopteri; order Salmoniformes; family Salmonidae; genus Salvelinus; species Salvelinus fontinalis. The sequence continues at coordinate 25,049,055 of NC_074678.1, read as the reverse complement.
AAGCTAGTGAGGGAGATATGAGTCTCCAGCTTCAGTGATTTTTGCAATTTGTTCCAGTCATTGGCAGCAGAGAACTGGAAGGAAAGGCGGCCAAAGGAGGAATTGGCTTTGGGGGTGACCAGTGAAATATACCTGCTGGAGCGAGTGCTACGGGTGGGTGCTGCTATGGTGACCAGTGAGCTGAGTTAAGGCGGGGCTTTACTTAGCAAAGACTTATAGATGACCTGGAGCCAGTGGGTTTGGCGACGAATATGAAGCGAGGGCCAGTCAACGAGAGCATACAGGTCGCAGTGGTGGGTAGTATATGGGGCTTTGGTGACGAAACGGATGGCACTGTGATAGACTGCATCCAATTTGCTGAGTAGAGTGTTGGAGGCTATTTTGTAAATGACATCGCCGATGTCGAGGATTGGTAGGATAGTCCGTTTTACAAGGGTATGTTTGGCAGCATAAGTGAAGGAGGCTTTGTTGCGAAATAGGAAGCAGATTCTAGATTTACTTTCAGATTGGAGATGGTTAATATGAGTCTGGAAGGAGAGTTTACAGTCCAACCAGACACCTAGGTATTTGTAGTTGTCCACATTCTAGGTCAGAACCGTCCAGAGTAGTGATGCTAGGCTGGCGGGCAGGTGCGGGCAGCGATCAGTTGAAGAGCATGCATTTAGTTTTACTTGCATATAAGAGCAGTTGGAGGCAACGGAAGGAGAGTTGTATGGTTAGTTAACTCTCCAAAGAAGGGCCAGAAGTATACAGAATGGTGTTGTCTGCGTAGAAGTGGTTCAGAGAATCACCAGCCGCAAGAGCGACATCATTGATGTATACAGAGAAAAGAGTCAACCCGAGAATTGAACCCTTTGGCACCCCCATAGAGACTGCCAGATGTTGGTAAACCAGGCGAGGCAGTCATTTGAGAAACCAAGGCTGTTGAGTCTGCCGATAAGTTCGTAACTTCCCTGAAAGGTTGCATATCGCGGGGGCTATTCGATGCTAATGCAGTACACCACAGGATGTCTTTGTGCTGGTCAAGGGCAGTCAGGTCTGGAGTGAACCAAGGGCTATATCTAAACATTTTGAACAGGGCATGCTTATTTAAGATGGTGAGGAAAGCACTTTTAAAGAATAACCAGGCATCCTCTACTGACGGAATGAGGTCAATATCTTTCCAGGATACCCGGGCCAGGTCGATTTAGAAAGGCCTGCTCGCTGAAGTGTTTTAGGAAGAGTTTGACTATGATATGGGGTGGTCGTTTGACTGTGGACCCATTACGAACGCAGACAATGAGGCAGTGATCGCTGAGATCCTGGTTGAAGACAGCAGACGTATTTAGATGACAGGTTGGTCTATGAGGGTGCCTGAGTTTATGGATTTGGAGTTGTACCTGGTAGGTTCCATGATAATTTGGGTGAGATTGAGGGCATCTAGCTTAGTTGTAGGACGGCCGGGGTGTATATATACTCACAAAAGACGTAGGAATTTATTTTTAGAAATAGTAGGCCGTGCATCAAATTATTATTTTCATCAGAAAATCCAACCCTCAAATGCACTATTGCATTTTGTAAGTTGTCTGCAGGTGGCTTGTTGTGAATGCACTCAAATATCAAGTCCCGTGTGGCTCAGTTGGTAGAGCATGGCGCTTGCAACACCAGGGTTGTGGGTTCATTCCCCACGGGGGGACCAGGATCAATATGTATGAACTTTCCAATTTGTAAGTCGCTCTGGATAAGAGCGTCTGCTAAATGACTAAAATGTAAATGTAAGTCATTATCAGGTTATGTAAACTGCGTTCTAATACTCAACGTAGAAGGATTTGTCTTCATGTGGCAGCGTAGCCTAGTGGTTAGAGCGTTGGACTAGTAACCGGAAGGTTGCAAGTTCAAATCCCCGAGCTGACAAGGTACAAATCTGTCGTTCTGCCCCTGAACAGGCAGTTAACCCACTGTTCCTAGGCCGTCATTGATTAATGTTCTTAACTGACTTAAATAAAGGTTAAAAAAAAAAAAAAAAAAAATGTACAGTATATGAAAGTGATGTAATGAAAAGGATTCTTTCACCTTATCAAGCTCACTCTGACTGACAAATCACTGCCTATTACTGTGATTAAAAAGAGCATATGAAACATTGTTTTCATGAGGCCTACCTGTGTGCCTTCCTTTAAGCACCTCTGTTTGAACACCTGTCCTGCGCTTGATCCATAGCACATACAGCCATTTGTGGATCTATTCAGTGTCCATGTAAAAGATAGTTTTGCGAGGTTGGAACATTTGTTAACTAACTTAAAACTTCTTATGGCTGCAATCCCGTTAACGGGATCGATATGACAACAGCCAATGAAAGTGCAGGGCGCCAAATTCAAACAACAAATCTCATAATTAAAATTCCTCAAACATGTATCTTATACCATTTTAAAGGTAATCTTGGTGTTAATCGCACCAAAGTGTCCGATTTCAAATAGGCTTTTCAGCGAAAGCACCACAAACAATTATGTTAGGTCACCACAAACTCACAGAAAAATTCTGCCATTTTTCCAGCCAAAGAGAGGATTCACAAAAAGCACAAATAGAGATAAAAGTAATCACTAACCTTTGATGATCTTCATCAGATGATACTGATAGGACCTTATGTTACACAATACATATATGTCTTGTTCGATTAAGTTCACATTTATATCCAAAAACCTCAGTTTACATTGGGGCCATGATCAGAAATGCCTCCAATATCCGGAGAAATTGCAGAGCCACGTCAAATAACAGAAATACTCATCATAAACTTTGATGAAAGATACATGTTTTACATAGAATTAAAGATACACTTGTTCTTAATGCAACCGCTGTGTCAGATTTCAAAAAGCTTTACGTCAAAACACAATATTTAATCATCTGAAAACGGCGTTCAGCCACAAAAGCAAGCCATACAGTTACCCGCCAAATTGTGCAGTCAAAAAGCATTATAAATCTTCACATACCTTTGCTGATCTTCGTCGGAATGCACTCCCAGGACTCCCACTTCCACAAGAAATGTTTTTTTTTTCAGTAATGTCTATCATTTATGTTCAAATAGCTATTTTTGTAGCGTGTTTGGTAAACAAATCCAACGTCAGGGAAGCACAAAAGTTCCGTAACAGTCCGTAGAAACATGTCAAACGATGTATTGCATCAATCTTTAGAATGTTTTTAACATAAATCTTGAATAACGTTCCAACCGGAGAATTACATTTTCAGATGAGCGATGGAACAGAGCTCCCTCATGTGAACGTGCATGGTCAAAGAATGGTCAGGTCATGGCAGACCTGACTAATTCCCCTCTCATTCGGCCCCCCTTCACAGGAGAGGCATCAGACAAGGTTCTACAGACTGTTGACATCTAGTGGAAGCCGTAGGAAGTGCAAACTCATCCATATCTCGCTGTGATTTCAATAGGATCTTGGTTGAAAATCGACCAGCCTCAGAATTTCCAATTCCTGTTTGGATTTTTTCTCAGGTTTTTGCCTGCCATATGAGTTCTGTTATACTCAGACATAATTCAAACAGTTTTAGAAACTTCAGAGTGTTTTCTATCCAATATTAATAATAATATGCATGTATTAGCAACTATGACTGAGGAGCAGGCCGTTTACTCTGGGCACCTCTGTGCACCTACTCAATACTGCCCCTGAAGCCATAAGAAGTAAAAAAATAAAATGAATAAATAAAAATGTTTAACACCTATGTGAAATGAAGGCCTGCAAAGCTTACAAATTTAAGTCTAATAGCATGATATGAAAGTAGACAAACATCAGAGTGAGCGATATGAAGGTATAGTCAGTGGACATTCTGAACCTTGTTTGAGGTCAGTAGGTCACATGACCAAGGAGCTATTGAAATTTTACATTTTGAAAAATTCAGGTAAAATCTTGTGAGATGAAAATGGACTAACTAAAGGGTGTGCAATGTGTAGACCCACTGAGTGAACATTCTGAACCGTCTTTGAAGTCACTAGGTCACATGACCAAGGAGCTATTGAAATTCTAAATTTTGAAGAATTCATGTAAAATCTTGTGAGATGAAAATGGACAAACTAAAGGGTGTGCAATATAGAAGGGTAGTCAGTGGACATTCTGGACCTTGTTTGAGTCAAGTAGGTCCCATGACCAATGAGCTATTGAAATTCGAATGTAAAAAAGGTTTGTACTTTGTTTACGCTCCCTTACTAATTCAACCAGGAATACAAAATGCTGCTCACATTTCCACAAGTTTATTAGCTTAGGAAAGTGAATTAATGTCCAAATCGTGAAAATAAGACCTGTGCAATGTTGTGCGCAATTTTTTCAAACATAATGACACTTATTTGGAGTCTCTGGCTCAAGTGGTTTGTAGGCTATTGAGGTTTGAAAGCGCGAATATCCAACTTGAAACTGTCTTTACCTCAGCCTGTTAGCTGAGGTATTCAAAGGATATTCGCGCTTTCAAACCTCAATAGCTTTCAAACCACTTGAGCCACAGACTCCAAATAAGTGTCATTATTTTGGAAAAAATGCGCACAACATTGCACAGGTCTTATCTTTATGATTTGGACATTAATTCACTTTCTAAGCTAACAGACATATATATATATATATATATATATATATATACACTGCTCAAAAAAATAAAGGGAACACTTAAACAACACAATGTAACTCCAAGTCAATCACACTTCTGTGAAATCAAACTGTCCACTTAGGAAGCAACACTGATTGACAATAAATGTCACATGCTGTTGTGCAAATGGAATAGACAAAAGGTGGAAATTATAGGCAATTTGCAAGCCCCCCCCCCAAAACAGGAGTGATTCTGCAGGTGGTGACCACAAACCACTTCTCAGTTCCTATGCTTCCTGGCTGATGTTTTGGTCACTTTTGAATGCTGGCGCTGCTCTCACTCTAGTGGTAGCATGAGATGGAGTCTACAACCCACACAAGTGGCTCAGGTAGTGCAGTTCATCCAGGATGGCACATCAATGCGAACTGTGGCAAAAAGGTTTGCTGTGTCTGTCAGCGTAGTGTCCAGAGCATGCAGGCGCTACCAGGAGACAGGCCAGTACATCAGGAGACGTGGAGGAGGCCGTAGGAGGGCAACAACCCAGCAGCAGGACCGCCACCTCCGCCTTTGTGCAAGGAGGTGCACTGCCAGAGCCCTGCAAAATGACCTCCAGCAGGCCACAAATGTGCATGTGTCTGCTCAAACGGTCAGAAACAGACTCCATGAGGGTGGTATGAGGGCCCGACGTCCACGGGTGGGGGTTGTGCTTACAGCCCAACACCGTGCAGGACGTTTCGCATTTGCCAGAGAACACCAAGATTGGCAAATTCGTCACTGGCGCCCTGTGCTCTTCACAGATGAAAGCAGGTTCACACTGAGCACATGAGCACATGTGACAGACGTGACAGAGTCTGGAGACGCCGTGGAGAACGTTCTGCTGCCTGCAACATCCTCCAGCATGACCGGTTTGGCGATGGGTCAGTCATGGTGTGGGGTGGCATTTCTTTGTGGTGCCGCACAGCCCTCCATGTGCTCGTCAGAGGTAGCCTGACTGCCGTTAGGTACCGATATGAGATCCTCAGACCCCTTGTGAGACCATATGCTGACAGATGCACATTTGTGGCCTGCTGGAGGTCATTTTGCAGGGCTCTGGCAGTGCACCTCCTTGCACAAAGGCGGAGGTAGCGGTCCTGCTGCTGGGTTGTTGCCCTCCTACGGCCTCCTCCACGTCTCCTGATGTACTGGCCTGTCTCCTGGTAGCGCCTGCATGCTCTGGACACTACGCTGACAGACACAGCAAACCTTTTTGCCACAGTTCGCATTGATGTGCCATCCTGGATGAACTGCACTACCTGAGCCACTTGTGTGGGTTGTAGACTCCGTCTCATGCTACCACTAGAGTGAGAGCACCGCCAGCATTCAAAAGTGACCAAAACATCAGCCAGGAAGCATAGGAACTGAGAAGTGGTCTGTGGTCACCACCTGCAGAATCACTCCTGTTTTGGGGGGTGTCTTGCAAATTGCCTATAATTTCCACCTTTTGTCTATTCCCTTTGCACAACAGCATGTGAAATGTAATGTCAATCAGTGTTGCTTCCTAAGTGGACAGTTTGATTTCACAGAAGTGTGATTGACTTGGAGTTACATTGTGTTGTTTAAGTGTTCCCTTTATTTTTTTGAGCAGTGTATATATAATGGGACAGTACAACAGTGGTATGCAGAACGGCATCTCAAGGATGCACAACTCGTCAATCCATGTCATGGATGGATTATTGCAGCAGACGACAACACCGGGATCCACTCCTATCAGCTAAAAACAAGAAGCAGCCGTTCCAATGTGCATACAATCACCAACACTGGACAATTGAAGAGTTGAAAAACATTGCCTGGTCTGACGAATCCCGGTTCCTGTTGCATCACGCTGATGGCAGAGTCAGGATTTGGCGTAAACAGCATGAGTAGATGGACCCAGCCTGCCTGGAAATACAATTTTTAAAGTTTAGTACGGATAGTCCTCCTACGTCTTTCCCTCTTTGTAAGTTTGTTCATTTTAACCCGGGATCGAAACCAACTATGGATTTTTCCCCCAATAGCTAGAAGGGGGAGACCAGGGAAGCATTTGAACAACAGTACTATCAGAAAGTATTCATGCCCCTTGACTTATCCCACATTTTTTGGGTGTTACAGCCTAAATTCAAAATGGATTAAACATGTTTTTTCTCACCAATCTACACACAATACCCCATAATGACAAAGGGAACCATGTTTACAATTTCTCTCTGCACATTTATTGAAAATGAAATACAGGAACATCTCATTTACATAAGTATTCACATCCAAGTCAATACTTTGTAGAAGCACCTTTGGAGGCGAATACAGCTATGTCTTTCTGGTTAAGTCTCTAAGAGCTTTCCACACCTGAATTGTGTGACATTTATTATTTAAAACATTATTCAAGCTCTGTCGAATTGATTGTTGATCATTACTAGACAACCATTTCCAGGTCTTGACATAGATTTTCAAGTAGATTTAAGTCAAAGCTGTAACTCTGCAATTTAGGAACCTTCACTGTTTTCTTGGTAAGCAACTCCAGTGTATATTTGGCCTTGTGTTTTAGGTTATTGTTGTGCTGAAAGATGAATTCATCTCCCAGGGTTGTGTGGAAAGCAGACCGAACTAGGTTTTTCTCTAGAATTTTGACTCTGCTTAGCTCCATTGCATTTCTGCTTCATCCTGAAAAACTCCCCAGTCCTTAACTATTACAAGCATACCCATAACATGATGCAGCCACCACTATGCTTAAAAATATGGAGAATGGTACTTAGTATTGGATTTGCCCCAAACATAACACTTGTATTCAGGACAAAAAGTGAATTGCCTTGCCACATGTTTTTCATTATTACTTTAGTGCCTTGTTGCAAACAGGATGCATGTTTTGGAATATTTTTATTTTGTACAGGCTTCCTTTAAATTCTGTCAATTAGGTTAGTATTGTGGAGGAACAATGTTGATTTCTCCTATCACAGCCATTTAAACTGTTTTAAATTTACCATTGGCCTCCTGGTGAAGTCCCTGTGCGGTTTCTTTGCATTTGACATTTACAATTTAGTCATTTAGCAGACACTCTTATCCAGAGTGACTTACAGTTAGTGCATTCATCTTAAGACGGCTAGGTGGGACAACCACATCACAGGCATAGAAAGTACATTTTTCCTCTAATGTGGCTGTCAGTAGAGTCAGAGCTAGAAGGGGTCGAGGTGAGGAGGAGGATTATTTAGCATACTTTTTGAAGAGGTAAGGTTTCAGATGGTTTTGGAAGATGGGTAGGGACTCTGCTGTTCTAGCTTCAGGGGGAGGCTGGTTCCACCATTGGGGTGCCAGGACAGAGAACAGCTTGGACTGAGCTGAGTGGGAGCTGCCCTCTCGTAGGGATGGGAGAGCCAAGAGACCAGAGGTGGCAGAACGGAGTGCTCGGGTTGGGGTTTAGGGTTAGAGCGACCTTCCCCTCTTGCTGTTCCATAGGTGAGCTCCATGGTCTTGTAGTGGATGCAAGCTTCAACTGTAAGCCAGTGGAATGTGCAGAGGAGCGGGGTGACATGATAGAACTTGGGAAGGTTGAAAACCAGACGGGCTGCTGCGTTCTGGATAAGTTACAGGGGTTTGATGGCACAAGCAGGGAGCCCAGCCAACAGTGAGTTGCAGTATTTCAGACGGAAGAGTACTAGTGTCTGGATTAGGATCTGTGCCGCTTCCTGTGTGAGGAAAGGTTGTACTCTATGGATATTGTAGAGAATGAACCTGCAGGAGCGGGTCATTGCTTTTGATGTTTGCAGAGAACGATAGGGTCACGCCAAGATTCTTTGCACTACGGAAGGGCGACACTGTGGAGTTTTCAACCATGATGGAGAGATCTTTGAGTAGGAAGGCCTTTACTGGGAGGAAGAGCAGTTCAGTCTTGTTGAGGATAAGGTGGTGGGCCGACATCCAAGTTGAGATATCTGCCAGCCACGGAGAGATGCGTGTTAACACCTGGGTGCCAGAAGGGGGGAAGGAAAAAGTAGTTAAGTGTCATCCACATAGCAATGATAGGAGATACCATGACGGAGCCGAGTGACTTGGTGTGTAGAAAGAAGAGGAGAGGGCCTAGAACCGAGCCCTGGAGGACACCAGTAGTGAGTGTATGTGGTGCAGACGTAGATCCTCTCCACGTCACCTGGTAGGAGCGACCTGCTAGGTAGGATGCAATCCAAGAGTGTGCACAGCCCTGAGAGGGTGGAGAGGAGGATCTAATAGTTCATGGTGTCAAAGGCAGCGGATAGATCTTGGAGGATGAGAACAGAGGAGAGTCAGCTTTGGCATTGCGTAGAGCCACTGTGTGACAGAGAAGAACAGTCTTGGTTGAGTGAACCGTCTTGAAGCCTGACTGGTTAGGGTCAAGAACGTTGCGAGGCATTGGAAAACCTCTGGTCTTTGTGATTGAATCTGTGGTTGAAATTCACTGCTCTACTGAGGGACCTTACAATTATTTGTATGTGTGGGGTACAAAGATAAGTTAGTCATTCAAAAATCATGTTAAACACTATTATTGCACACACAGTGAGTTCATGCAACTTATGTGACTTGTTAAGCAACTTTTTACTCCTGAACTTATTTAAGCTTGCCATAACAAAGGGATTGAATATTTATTGACTCAAGACATTTCAGCTTTTCATTTTTATTTAATTAGATTTTCCACTTTGACATTATGGGGTATTGTGTGTAGGCCAGTGACAACCCCTCAATTTAATACATTTTAAATTCAGGCTGTAACACAACAAAATGTGGAAAAAGTCAAGGGGTGTGAATACTTTCTGAAGGCACTGTACAGAAATTCATCAGTAGCAATTAACGCAACTCGGATGTTAGTCTATTGTAACGGGTGACGCTCTCCTCATCCTCGGATGAGGTGAGGAGAGAGGGATCTGAAGACCAAAACGCAGCTTGTGGGAAATAAGCCATCTTTATTATAACAACGATAAAGATGGCAACACGAAACGAAACAAAACACTTTCAAAACTACAAAATAACAAAACGACGTTGACTAGACCTGAACATAAACTTACATAACTAAACATAAACTTACGTACAGGAAACAGACGACATCGAAACGAAACAAACAAACGCTACAGTCCCATGTGGTACGAACATAACATACGGACACAGGAGACAATCACCCACCAACAAACAGTGAGAATGCCCTACCTAAATATGACTCTTAATTAGAGGCAAACGCAAACCACCTGCCTCTAATCAAGAGCCATACCAGGCAAACCAAAACCAACATAGAAACAGATAACATAGAATGCCCACCCAACCTCACGTCCTGACCAACTAACACACAAAAACTAACATAAATAGGTCAGGAACGTGACAGTACCCCCCCCACAAGGTGCGAACTCCGGACGCACCAGCACAAAGTCTAGGGGAGGGTCTGGGTGGGCATCTAACCACGGTGGTGGCTCAGGCTCCGGGCGCGGTTCCCACCCCACCATAATCCATCCTAACTTCCTCCCTCCAAGAATGTCCAACCTCTTTTTTCCCCCACAAAATCCTCTTAATAACATATCTAATAATGACAACACTGGGACAGAGAGATAAACCAAGACAGAGGGATAGATAAGAATATAAAGGTAGATGAAGATAGAGAGGGAGATCAGGATAGAGGGGCAACTCCGGACTGAAAGGCAGCTCCGGACAGAGAGACAGCTCTGGACTGATGGGCAGTTCTGGGTAACTAGCCTTTTCAGGCTGAAGGGCAGCTCATGGCTGACTGACGAATCTCGACGCTCATGGCTGGCTGACGGCTCTCGACGCTCATGGCTGGCTGACGGCTCTCGACGCTCATGGCAGGCTGACGGCTCTCGACGCTCATGGCAGGCTGACGGCTCTCGACGCTCATGGCAGGCTGACGGCTCTCGACGCTCATGGCAGGCTGACGGCTCTCGACGCTCATGGCAGGCTGACGGCTCTGGCTGCTCATGGCGCTCTGACGGCTCTGGCTGCTCATGGCGCTCTGACGGCTCTGGCTGCTCATGGCGCTCTGACGGCTCTGGCTGCTCATGGCTCTCTGACGGCTCTGGCTGCTCATGGCTCGCTGGCGGCTCTGGCTGCTCATGGCTCGCTGGCGGCTCTGGCAGATCCTGTCTGGTTGGCGGCTCTGGCAGATCCTGTCTGGTTGGCGGCTCTGGCAGATCCTGTCTGGTTGGCGGCTCTGGCAGATCCTGTCTGGTTGGCGGCTCTGGCGGATCCTGTCTGGCTGACGGCTCTAGCGGCTCCTGTCTGGCTGACGGCTCTAGCGGCTCCTGTCTGGCTGACGGCTCTGTAGGCTCATGGCAGACGGGCGGCTTTGCAGGCTCATGGCAGACGGGCGGCTTTGCAGGCTCCTGGCAGACGGATGGCTCAGACGGCGCTGGGGAAACGGATGGCTCAGATGGCGCTGGGGAGACGGATGGCTCAGATGGCGCTGGGGAGACGGATGGCTCTGGCCGGATACGGTGCACTGTAGACCTGGTGCGTGGTGCCGGAACTGGAGGCACCGTGCTAATGACAAGCACCTTCCTACTAGTGCGGGGAGCAGGGACAGGGCACACTGTATTCTCAAAGCCTACTCTATCCCTGATGCGTGGTACCGGCACTGGTGACGCCGGGCTGAGGACAAGCACATCAGGATTAGTAGGGGGAGAAGATACAGTTTGTACAGGGCTCTGGAGACGCACTGGTAGCTTAGTGCGTGGGGCCGGAACTGGAGGCACCGGGCTAGATACATGCACTACAGGGAGAGTGCGTGGAGGAGGAACAGGGCTCAGGATACGCACTGGTAGCCTAGTGCGTAGTGTATACACTGTAGGTACTAGGCTGGGGCGGGGAGGTGGTGCCGGAAATACCGGACCGTGGAGACGTACTGGCACTCTTGAGCATTGAGCCTGCCCAACCTTACCTGGTTGAATGCTCCCGGTTGCCCGACCAGTGCGGGGAGGTGGAATAACCCGCACCGGCCTATGTAGGCGAACCGGGGAAACCATGCGTAAGGCAGGTGCCATGTATGCCGGCCCGAGGAGACGCACTAGAGACCAGACGCGTTGAGCCGGCCTCATGACACCTGGCTCAATACTCAATCTAGCCCTACCAGTGCGGGGAGGTGGAATAACCCGCACTGGGCTATGCACTCGTACAGGAGACACCGTGCGCTCTACTGCGTAACACGGCGCCTGCCCGTACTCCCGCTCTCCACGGTAAGCCTGGGAAGTGGGCGCAGGTCTCCTACCTGCCCTTGGCCCACCACCTCCTAGCCCCCCCCCAAGAAATTTTTGGGAATTACTTACGGGCTTTTTCGGCTTCCGTGCCAGACGCGTTCCCTCATAGCTCCGGTTCCTCTCTCCGGTAGCCTCCGCTCTCCTCAGTGCCTCCAGCTGTTCCCATGGGAGGCGATCTCTACCAGCTAGGATCTCCTCCTATGTGTAGACACCCTTTCCATCCAAAACATCGTCCCATGTCCATTGCTCCTTTCTCTCCTGTCCCTTACTCCGTTTAGTTTCCCTTTGCCGCTTGGTCTTAGCGTGGTGGGTGATTCTGTAACGGGTGACGCTCTCCTCATCCTCGGATGAGGTGAGGAGAGAGGGATCTGAAGACCAAAACGCAGCTTGTGGGAAATAAGCCATCTTTATTATAACAACGATAAAGATGGCAACACGAAACGAAACAAAACACTTTCAAAACTACAAAATAACAAAACGACGTTGACTAGACCTGAACATAAACTTACATAACTAAACATAAACTTACGTACAGGAAACAGACGACATCGAAACGAAACGAAACAAACAAACGCTACAGTCCCATGTGGTACGAACATAACATACGGACACAGGAGACAATCACCCACCAACAAACAGTGAGAATGCCCTACCTAAATATGACTCTTAATTAGAGGCAAACGCAAACCACCTGCCTCTAATCAAGAGCCATACCAGGCAAACCAAAACCAACATAGAAACAGATAACATAGAATGCCCACCCAACCTCACGTCCTGACCAACTAACACACAAAAACTAACATAAATAGGTCAGGAACGTGACATCTATCTACCGAGGTCCTATTGACTTGAGTGTTCTGTTGAAGTTTCTAGAAATGGTTTTATCTATGGAAGGAAATATATTTATTCCTAAATATTAAAATGGAAAACTATTGGGATTCCTTAAGTATAGATGGAGGCCTCCATCGGGGTCTTGAGAGGCAGTAGGACAGATTTGGTTAGATTTATTTTTTAACTTGATGGTGCTGAATTTGACTGATCTTCAAAGCGTTTGAGAGGTATTGAGATACATTGTTTAGATAAAGTAAAATATTGTCGGTGTATAATGAAACTAGGCCACCTCTGACAAAGATCATTAACCCTTCCTCTCCTGGTCTACAGGTATACCTCAGCACACGGAAGGGGGCATGGGTAGTCAGCAGGGTGGGGGCAGGGGGCCTGCCAGGTGACCTGGTGGGCACTTCACGATTGGACAAGCTGCTGCAGAAGCTCTTCCCCTCCTGGATTACCAGGATGATGGAGAAGAATCTGAACCAGAGCTTCGACCACAGACTGTACGGCCTACAGCCAAAACACAGGTATGCTCTATACATATCTGACTGGCTGGCTGACTGGCTGGCTGGCTGACTGATCCATCTATTTCAGGTTCTTTGCCCAGATCCCGGTGGTGAATGATGACCTGCCTGGTCGAATCATCTCTGGTCGTGTTCTGATCAAACCTAACATCAGGGAGATCAGAGGCTCCAGTGTGGCGTTTGAGGACGGCAGCGTTGTGGACAAGGTGAACACACACACACACACACTCTCTCCTCCTTTCTCACCTCCTCTTTACCCTACTCTACCTCTCCTTTCTAGGTGGATGTTGTGGTGTTTGCCACCGGCTACAACTATGACTTTCCCTTCCTGCCTTCGGGTCTGCTGGCTAATAGCAGTCACCGCCTGTCTCTGTACCGTAATGTGTTCCCCCCTGGGCTGGCCCGGCCCAGTCTGGCTGTAGTGGGCTTCATCTGTAACCTGGGAGCCATCAACCCTCTGGCTGAGATGCAGGCCCGCTGGGCCACCCGGGTCTTTAAAGGTAAAAACTAACTAACTCATTAACTCCCCTTTTCCTGAATTGTCCAGCTCTGTGTCTGAAGTTGTTGAGTAGATTAGTGTATTTGAATGCGAGTGATTGAAGCTTTGAGGTTGTTGTCATTATTAATGTGTGATTACATAATGTCTTGCTCCAGGGTTACTAACTCTGCCCTCTGAAGAAGCCATGCTGCAGGATATAAAGAGAGACACCAGTACCTTGCAAAACAGGTGGGACAACAACCATGCGTTATTACTCACATCATTATTTTGCTAACAGGTAACAAACTATTCACCTGTGTGCGTCTCCCTCTCCCTCCAGGTTTGCCTGTTTGGAGCGTCACCCTCTCCAGGTGGACCATATCCCCTACCTGGACTCCATGGCAGAGGAGTTAGGAGTTCGACCCAACCTCCTAGGGCTGCTGCTGAGGGAGCCTGGTGTGGGGCTTCGTGTGCTGCTGGGGCCCTGCACTCCGTACCAGTACCGTCTGAGAGGGCCAGGGCAGTGGGACGGGGCCCGACAGGCTATCCTCACCCAGTGGGAGCGAGTAGCCCAGCCATTCAGGACCAGGATGGCTGCACAACCAGAGAGCAGAACCAGAGCTTCCTGTAGTCTGAGACTGACATTGACCCTGTCTGGCGCTGTTCTCCTACTAACCCTCTATACTAGACACAGTCTCTCATCACTCCTCTCACATCCCACAGGCCTCCTCTATAAGATGTACAGTCCATCTGAGACCATGTGGGGGTGGAAATGAACACTATGGGCCTATTGCAACCACTGTTGGCCACTATTTTATCTCCAGGTGATCTCTTGTTAAACCATCAATACACGTTAACATCACCCGTACAGCTGATCTCAATTGCTTCCAAAATTTGCTGCTCCCAAAAAGCAGAGCTACGTGTGAGGTTGGTGTTAAGTTAGTCCTGTTTTCTCCCAACATGTTCTACAGGGTATTTTCTTTGGTAGAAATAAAACCTGGTAATCGAGCAAACTAAGGGGTGATTTAACTATTTGATAATCATTCAGTACAACTACAATAGTCATTTCTTGTTTAAGACAACAATTATACTGTGGCAATATAGGTTATATGAAGGGAAAACTCATGTTGGTGCACTCATTACTTATTCATTTACAAATTATGTAATTCATGAATTATAACTTGTGTAATTAAGTATGGCTAAAATATCCCTGAACTGTCCACATCTGAAATGTGTAACAAAATCAAGCCAATCATGATTGAGTTAATATAATCTGTATTAAATTATAGTCTAATCAAGGTTTTTCAGATGACAAAAATTATATTCTAGTTATATTGGTATGTTTATATGAATACTGTATTCTTTAGGGCTTTTAGAGTTATTCAGTGAACTCAAATTACGTTTTTGTAATTTTAGTGCTCACATTTATTTTTATCGTGGTTAATCAAATTGTCTAAAAGCGTACAAAATACACTGAAAACAGTCTACACAGCTAAAAACAACAATGCAATGTCAAAACAAGTTGACATTGAGGTTAAAGAAAGTGTGCTTTATCAATCTACCCGATTTTGCTAACCGATACTTTGGACAAAATCAAGACATCAATATTCTTGTAATGCTTTTTTGTATAAAACATCTTAAATGACAGCTTAATTTAAGCAAATTCTGAATTTTCCATTAATCGTGATTAATCACAGGAATACTTGCGATTAACTCAATTACATGGTTTTTTAGTTTGGCAGCCCTAATATTCTTACAATATGCATTTTACAGTATTTACCAGCCTTCCGATTTGGAATGTTCGATATTTCATTGGGGTCGGGAGTAGATAGCCAAGATTCAGACTTGTTTGACATGGTAACAACATGAGATCAACTGATCTGTGGGTTTTTGGTTGAAAGCAAGTTTGTCTTAACACTTAGGTGCATGTAATTTCCCATTAGTAGCATCAAGCGCTAACATACAACTGAGTGTTAAGTTCTGCCTGTTGGTTGCAATGGGCCCATAAGAGCAGGGGGTACTAAGTGTGTGAAAGACAACTACTGTAGACTAATACCATTGTGCTGTCTTATTAGAGAAAATGTACAAGAATGCAATAAAGCAAGGCTATCAAACCCTGTTTCTGGAGAGCTGCCCTCTTATGTTTTCGCTCCAACCCCAGTTGTAACTAACCTGATGCTGTGTTCACGACCAATTGGGAAGGTGGTAATATTTACCACAAACAACTGGGAAGAATCCAATTGAATGACCCTCCAACTAGTAATTAGTAGTGGGAAACTTGTCTCATCACTGTGCTCTGAGTTTCCCACTTGCACCTCTGATATCACTGTCAACAAAAAGACTACAAGCCTGGCGGCATCTTCAGCAGTTGTTGTTCATGGTAAGAACTAAATACAAATTGTTGATACAAAATTCATTCTGTTATTTCTTTTGATTTAGAAAGTGAAAGCAGCGCTGGATATACTTTTTATAGGCAGAAACTGACTGAGCAAAACAATCACAAGCCTTCTAAGGATGTCCATGTTTGTGTATTACCCAGTTCAAAATGTAAATGTACCCAACTCATATTTAAGACTTCACAACTGGTATTACCACCTTCCCACTTATAAAAGCAGCATGGTTCAGTTTATCAACCAGCTAATTAAATCTGGTGTGCTACATTAAAAGTTGTAGTGAAAACCTACAGGATGGTAGCTCTCCATGAGCAGGGATAAGCCCTGCAATAGAGCTTGCCTTGGCCCCTGCAAGTAAAGTAGGCCTGGCAGGAGTTGAAAATAAGTATTTGTCAATGAATGGAGATGATTTTATATTAATATTTTATAATCTATTAAATTGTTAGATTAATACAGTTATTGAAACATATTGATTGGGGCAGTTTGTTGAATTAATTACAGAGACACATTACCCACCAGCTTTTATCAATTGGCCTACATTAAAATGTTGTTACTAGCTTATGTTACTAACTTTAGACTTCCAGTCTTTGGCTAACGCTGGTTGGCATTGGCTTGTGAAACTACCTCTAACTTCCTTTACACTGCATGCAGAGATGTAAACATGGTATTTATAAGTTTATCTGACTCTTGAGTAGGTAGAAAAACAGCTTAAAGTGTGACTACCTTTTAAAAAGCAACAAATCCCTTCAAAACTTCCTATGTGGCATGATATGAGTCAAACATTTATTCTAGTGTCAAAATTGACTAAAGTGTAAATAGGATCATTTTTCATAAAGTAAATCTCATCTAAAATGGAGTTTGGGATATCTGTGCGTCACAATGGGTAAATGAAGGTTAGGTTTTGATTTGACAATGTCCACTTGCCCACTAAAATGGGGTGAACAGCTGCGGTGATTGCTCTCTATCCAATAGCATCGACAGCGAGAAAGACCTACCCAGCAGTTCGACAGACAACACGTCACACATTTTTTACTTGAGAAATACTGCACCAAACACCTTAGATGTAAAAGTATGCAACTAAAACATCCTCTACAAAAACATAAATTAATTACAGATTTCTTGAGTCATCTTAGATTCATTCTGGGGATGACTCCAAGACTGAAATCTTGTTTTTCTAATGAGCAACAGAAAAATGCATGTGCCAAATCTGCGTGTTCAGTGGCTCTTTAATTCCCAGAATCCCCAATTGCAGTGTCCCTTTAATAAAGAGAAGGCAAGTTCAAATGAAGTCAGACAGACCGCTTCAGTCAGTCCAGCCTATACGCCCCATGCATTAGACTCTGCCCTCAACATTATACATTTGACGATTTGTGTTGCAACATGCAAGTTTCCTGAACTTCTATTTGCATATTTTTTTCGGGATAATACGAGGTAAGACCACGGTTTTATTCGAAGTCGTACTTTAATAGTAGAACAATGTAACTATAACAGTGTCTTATTATGCGTTATAACGTTAACAATAACTTTGCAAGGATGTGACATACATACCCAGCAGTTCCGACAGACAACACGTCACACATTTTTTACTTGAGAAATACTGCACCAAACACCTTAGATGTAAAAGTATGCAACTAAAACATCCTCTACAAAAACATAAATTAATTACAGATTTCTTGAGTCATCTTAGATTCATTCTGGGGATGACTCCAAGACTGAAATCTTGTTTTTCTAATGAGCAACAGAAAAATGCATGTGCCAAATCTGCGTGTTCAGTGGCTCTTTAATTCCCAGAATCCCCAATTGCAGTGTCCCTTTAATAAAGAGAAGGCAAGTTCAAATGAAGTCAGACAGACCGCTTCAGTCAGTCCAGCCTATACGCCCCATGCATTAGACTCTGCCCTCAACATTATACATTTGACGATTTGTGTTGCAACATGCAAGTTTCCTGAACTTCTATTTGCATATTTTTTTCGGGATAATACGAGGTAAGACCACGGTTTTATTCGAAGTCGTACTTTAATAGTAGAACAATGTAACTATAACAGTGTCTTATTATGCGTTATAACGTTAACAATAACTTTGCAAGGATGTGACATACATACCCAGCAGTTCCGACAGACAACACGTCACACATTTTTTACTTGAGAAATACTGCACCAAACACCTTAGATGTAAAAGTATGCAACTAAAACATCCTCTACAAAAACATAAATTAATTACAGATTTCTTGAGTCATCTTAGATTCATTCTGGGGATGACTCCAAGACTGAAATCTTGTTTTTCTAATGAGCAACAGAAAAATGCATGTGCCAAATCTGCGTGTTCAGTGGCTCTTTAATTCCCAGAATCCCCAATTGCAGTGTCCCTTTAATAAAGAGAAGGCAAGTTCAAATGAAGTCAGACAGACCGCTTCAGTCAGTCCAGCCTATACGCCCCATGCATTAGACTCTGCCCTCAACATTATACATTTGACGATTTGTGTTGCAACATGCAAGTTTCCTGAACTTCTATTTGCATATTTTTTTCGGGATAATACGAGGTAAGACCACGGTTTTATTCGAAGTCGTACTTTAATAGTAGAACAATGTAACTATAACAGTGTCTTATTATGCGTTATAACGTTAACAATAACTTTGCAAGGATGTGACATACATACCCAGCAGTTCCGACAGACAACACGTCACACATTTTTTACTTGAGAAATACTGCACCAAACACCTTAGATGTAAAAGTATGCAACTAAAACATCCTCTACAAAAACATAAATTAATTACAGATTTCTTGAGTCATCTTAGATTCATTCTGGGGATGACTCCAAGACTGAAATCTTGTTTTTCTAATGAGCAACAGAAAAATGCACGTGCCAAATCTGCGTGTTCAGTGGCTCTTTAATTCCCAGAATCCCCAATTGCAGTGTCCCTTTAATAAAGAGAAGGCAAGTTCAAATGAAGTCAGACAGACCGCCTCAGTCAGTCCAGCCTGTACGCGCCATGCAAGTGCTGTCTGGAGAAGTGGGTATACTGTAATTTTGCTTAACATTTCCCAAACGGCCTGCCCGGCAAAGGAAAGGTGCCCGTGTGGAAAAATTATAGGAGAAACAGTAACATGTACTCTGAATGACCTAAAATGATAAATATCATATTGGTTTTTCAGTCAGGCCAACCCAAACTGTACTGTGCATGTAGGCTAATAGTAGGCCTATTATTGAACTAGATAAAAGACGCTGTCAACTGAGTCATAAATTCACAGGTTTCTTTTTTTTCTTCAGGTTTTTGCTTTCAAAGTCACACTTTAATAGAAAAACAACAACATTGGAAGTTATAAGTCCAGAACTATGCTTAAACCACATCAGGAGACCACTTTTGAGGTCTGGGATAAATAAATATATACAGTATATTTTTTTGTAGTTACCCTTTAATTCAAGTGCACAGGCAGCTAGCACTGTTCTTTGGTTACCTCTGCTTCTGTGAATCAAATCAAATGTTATTGGTCACATACACATGGTTAGCAGATGTTATTGCGAGGGTAGCGAAATTATTGTACATTTTGCAATAAATAATACATAAAAAAACAATACTGCAAAGTTTCCTAAGGACTAGAAGCCAGGCAGCCCTCTCTGTCAGCGCCATCTTGTGTGATCTTGTAGCCACATGAGATTGAGTTTGCAAAACAAATGGCCACTGGAATGATGCAAATAATCATTATATAATTCATCCAAGTAGTCATACGCTACTTTGTAGCGAGTTAACATTTAATTTTGAACATTTTAGGGAAATCCTTTCCATCTCCCATAAGACGGTTAGACCTATCAATAGCATCACTATATTTGTCCAGTTCCTTAAATGTTTGAAACGAGGACATTTTAGTTCATATTTTTGGCACCACTACACCACTGCCTAAACTCTAACCCCTACACTTACCCTTTCTTAACACTTATTTTTCTTATCTGCATTGTTTGTTAAGGGCTTGTAAGTGTCCCTTTAATAAAGAGAAGGCACGTTCAAATGAAGTCAGACAGACCGCCTCTGTCACGCCCTGGCCTTAGTATTCTTTGTTTTCTTTATTATTTTAGTTAGGTCAGGGTGTGACATGGGGAATGTATGTGTTTTTTGTAGTGTCTAGGGTGGTTGTAAGGTTTAGGGGGTTTATTAGAGTAGTTGGGTTTATGTTTAGTATAGAAGTCTAGCTGTGTCTATGGTTGCCTGAATGGTTCTCAATCAGAGACAGATGTCATTAATTGTCTCTGATTGGGAGCCATATTTAAGGCAGTCATAGGCACTAGGGTTTTGTGGGTAATTGTCTATGTCTAAGTGTTTAGTGTCAGCACTTATGTTTGATTAGCTTCACGGTCGTCTGTTTTGTTTTGTTGTATAGTGTTCGTGTCGTTTTCGTCTTCTTTCTTTAATAAAGAAGATGTACTTTCCACGCGCTGCGCCTTGGTCCTCTCACTCTCCCTTTGACGATTGTGACAGCCTCAGTCAGTCCAGCCTATACGCGCCATGCATTAGACTCTGCCCTCAACATTATACATTTGACGATTTGTGTTGCAACATGCAAGTTTCCTGAACTTCTATTTGCAGATTTTTTTCGGGATAATACGAGGTAAGACCACGGTTTTATTCGAAGTCGTACTTTAATAGTAGAACAATGTAACTATAACAGTGTCTTATTATGCGTTATAACGTTAACAATAACTTTGCAAGGATGTGACATACATTTGACGCGCTATCATTTTATTTCTGTATTTATTTCACCTTTATTTAACCAGGTAGGCTAGTTGAGAACAAGACTGCGACCTGGCCTGAGAAGATAAAGCAAAGCAGTTGAGAACAAGAATGTGAAGATAAAGCAAAGCAGTGCGACACAAACAACAACACAGTTACACATGGAATAAACAAACATACAGTCAATAATACAATAGAAAAAAGTATATTGTCATTGTCCTGTCTTGCCACAGTACTGTGGCAAGACTGTGGCAAGACTGCACATTGAAGCATGTGATTGGTCTAGTTATGTAAGGGATCAAGGGGATTGGATGCATGTTTTAAAGATACGCCCCTCAAGATTAGAGCTGAGCTGAATGGAGCGAGAGAATGTTCTCTGCTGAGTTTAGAAAACAAAAAAGTGTAGCACTGTTTTATTTATGCTTAGTGGCATCCCGTCATTCAGGACAGGTGTTTTGAGCCCCACCTGTTTAGGCAACTCCAAAATGCAGGTGTTCCAGCCTAGCTCAGTGCTTTCTGTGGAGGGGCAGCCAGCAGAAAATACAGAGCGTAGGCTTTGGTAATCTTCTCTATCTGAGCAGTGATTGACCTAGGCCGTAACAGAATGACAGCACAAACTGTCATTTTGTTACCAAACTTGGCATCTGCACTGTTCTTCAAGTAAATGTGTACATTGTTACAAGTAGTCCTTGTGCATAGAGTTGTATGGTTTGTTTACCTTTGAAATCATTGGTTTTGTTTGTTGAAGTGAAAAGTCTCAGCATCATTCTGATTCCGTGGAATTGCTCAGTGTCGACTAATAGCGACTCCATGTAGTTGGTGGTAGACTGCGCCTACACAAATCGCAGCTCAACTCAGTATATATGGACCAGAGGAGGCTGGTGGAATGAGCTATAGGAGGATGGGCTCATTGTAATGGCTGGAATGTCAAATGTGGTTTCCATGTGTTTGATACCGTTCCATTGATTCCATTCCAGCCATTACAATGAGCCCGTCCTCCTATAGCTCCTCCCAGCAGCCTCTTTTGATATGGATGGAGTTGAGATACTCAGCAATGGCTACAGTAGCCTGTGCTGCATGACTGGTAAACAAGCAGCTCACCAGCGACCACACCCACCCCTCTGATTGGAGAGTTTGAATAGATTTAGATCTAGTCTGTATACAGTATTCACTTCCATTTATCCTTCATGAGTTACTGAATCTCCTCTCTACTTCTGTCCTTCCTGTGGAGACAGACAGCATGTATTTTTTTGTAGGCTGCTAATGTTTTGCGTTATACTGTGTCTTTCCCTGCCTCTGCAGACAGACAGACAGACGATATGTCACGGCGCGTGTGTGTGATTGGAGGGGGAAGTTCAGGTCTGACCAGCATCAAGAGCTGTCTGGACGAGGGTCTGGAGCCCACCTGCTTCGAGAGCAGTGATGACATCGGGGGACTGTGGAGGTTCAAGGTAAGACGGACTGCTGCATCTCAATCAGTGTTCATTTCGTCAACATTGACTATGCCGAAAAATATTTGTAATCCTATTTTCCCTGATGAAAACGAATGATGGTAATGAGACGGGATGCCATGAATAAAACGATAGCTGTAACAAATTTTTTCCCCATCAACTAAAATGATAGCTAAGCTTTCATTTTAGTTGACGGGGAAAAAATGTGACGATGAGATTTACAAGTGTGACTAATGGACATTCAATATGACATCATCTGTTTTGTCCAACCTTTGTAGAATATTTAATGTAATCCTCTCATTGGCAGAATTAATGTCTTTCATTTACGTGGTCTGTAAGTTGATCTGCCCTGACTCACACACAGTGTAACGGCTGTCCTCCTCTTCTTCATCCGAAGAGGAGCAGGGATTGAACCAAGGCGCAGTGGAGTTTGAATACATAATGAATTTAATGACAAGACGAAAAAACACGAACTTGACTATACACTAACAAAACAAATAAACGGTGTAGAACAGATCTGAACGACGGACTCACATAACACACGAGAACGCACGAACAGGGAAAAAGCCTACACATAAATGACACTTAACAAACAAACCGAAACCAGTCCCGTGTGGCGCAACGACATACACAAACACAGGAGACAATCACCCACAACGAACACTGTGACAACGCCTACCTAAATATGACTCTTAATTAGAGGAACGCCAAACACCTGCCTCTAATTAAGAGCCATACCAGGCAACCCAAAACCAACACAGAAACAGAAAACATAGAATGCCCACCCAACCTCACGTCCTGACCAACTAACACACATAACAACTAACATAAATAGGTCAGGAACGTGACATTACCCCCCCCACAAGGTGCGAACTCCGGACGCACCAGCACAAAGTCTAGGGGAGGGTCTGGGTGGGCATCTAACCACGGTGGTGGCTCAGGCTCCGGGCGAGGTCCCCACCCCACCATAATCCATCCTAGCTTCCTCCCTCTAAGAATGTCCACCCTCTTTTTACCCCCACAAAATCCTCTTAATAACCTCACTAATAAGGACAGCACCGGGACAGAGAGATAAATCAAGACAGAGGGATAGATAAGAATATAGAGGGAGATCAGGATAGAGGGGCAACTCCGGACTGAAAGGCAGCTCCGGACAGAGAGACAGCTCTGGACTGATGGGCAGTTCTGGGTATCTAGCCGTTTCAGGCTGAAGGGCAGCTCATGGCTGACTGACGAATCTCGACGCTCATGGCTGGCTGACGGCTCTCGACGCTCATGGCAGGCTGACGGCTCTCGACGCTCATGGCAGGCTGACGGCTCTCGACGCTCATGGCAGGCTGACGGCTCTCGACGCTCATGGCAGGCTGACGGCTCTCGACGCTCATGGCAGGCTGACGGCTCTCGACGCTCATGGCAGGCTGACGGCTCTCGACGCTCATGGCAGGCTGACGGCTCTCGACGCTCATGGCAGGCTGACGGCTCTCGACGCTCATGGCAGGCTGACGGCTCTCGCTGCTCATGGCTCTCTGACGGCTCTGGCTGCTCATGGCTCTCTGGCGGCTCTGGCTGCTCATGGCTCGCTGGCGGCTCTGGCTGCTCATGGCTCGCTGGCGGCTCTGGCAGATCCTGTCTGGTTGGCGGCTCTGGCAGATCCTGTCTGGTTGGCGGCTCTGGCAGATCCTGTCTGGCTGGCGGCTCTGGCAGATCCTGTCTGGCTGACGGCTCTGGCAGATCCTGTCTGGCTGACGGCTCTGGCAGATCCTGTCTGGCTGACGGCTCTAGCGGCTCCTGTCTGGCTGACGGCTCTAGCGGCTCCTGTCTGGCTGACGGCTCTAGCGGCTCCTGTCTGGCGGATGGCTCTGTAGGCTCAGATGGCGCTGGGGAGACGGATGGCTCAGATGGCGCTGGGGAGACGGATGGCTCGGATGGCGCTGGGGAGACGGATGGCTCTGGCCGGATACGGTGCACTGTAGACCTGGTGCGTGGTGCCGGAACTGGAGGCACCGTGCTAATGATAAGCACCTTCCTACTAGTGCGGGGAGCAGGGACAGGGCACACTGTATTCTCAAAGCCCACTCTATAACTGATGCGTGGTACCGGCACTGGTGACGCCGGGCTGAGGACAAGCACATCAGGATTAGTAGGGGGAGAAGATACAGTTTGTACAGGGCTCTGGAGACGCACTGGTAGCTTAGTGCGTGGGGCCGGAACTGGAGGCACCGGGCTAGATACACGCACTACAGGGAGAGTGCGTGGAGGAGGAACAGGGCTCAGGATACGCACTGGTAGCCTAGTGCGTAGTGTAGACACTGTAGGTACTAGGCTGGGGCGGGGAGGTGGTGCCGGAAATACCGGACCGTGGAGGCGTACTGGCACTCTTGAGCATTGAACCCGCCCAACCTTACCTGGTTGAATGCTCCCGGTCGCCCGACCAGTGCGGGGAGGTGGAATAACCCGCACCGGCCTATGTAGGCGAACCGGGGAAACCATGTGTAAGGCCGGTGCCATGTATGCCGGCCCGAGGAGACGCACTGGAGACCAGACGCGTTGAGCCGGCCTCATGACACCTGGCTCAATACTCAATCTAGCCCTACCAGTGCGGGGAGGTGGAATAACCCGCACTGGGCTATGCACTCGTACAGGAGACACCGTGCGCTCTACTGCGTAACACGGCGCCTGCCCGTACTCCCGCTCTCCACGGTAAGCCTGGGAAGTGGGCGCAGGTCTCCTACCTGCCCTTGGCCCACTACCTCTTAGCCCCCCCCCAAGAAATTTTTGGGAATTACTTACGGGCTTTTTGGGCTTCCGTGCCAGACGCGTTCCCTCATAGCTCCGGTTCCTCTCCCCGGTAGCCTCTGCTCTCCTCAGTGCCTCCAGCTGTTCCCATGGGAGGCGATCCCTCCCAGCCAGGATCTCCTCCCAAGTGTAGCAACCCTTTCCGTCCAAAACATCGTCCCATGTCCATTGCTCCTTCTTCTCCTGTCCCTTTCTCCGTTGACTCCGCTGCTTGGCTCTGGTATGGTGGGTGATTCTGTAACGGCTGTCCTCCTCTTCTTCATCCGAAGAGGAGCAGGGATTGAACCAAGGCGCAGTGGAGTTTGAATACATAATGAATTTAATGACAAGACGAAAAAACACGAACTTGACTATACACTAACAAAACAAATAAACGGTGTAGAACAGATCTGAACGACGGACTCACATAACACACGAGAACGCACGAACAGGGAAAAAGCCTACACATAAATGACACTTAACAAACAAACCGAAACCAGTCCCGTGTGGCGCAACGACATACACAAACACAGGAGACAATCACCCACAACGAACACTGTGACAACGCCTACCTAAATATGACTCTTAATTAGAGGAACGCCAAACACCTGCCTCTAATTAAGAGCCATACCAGGCAACCCAAAACCAACACAGAAACAGAAAACATAGAATGCCCACCCAACCTCACGTCCTGACCAACTAACACACATAACAACTAACATAAATAGGTCAGGAACGTGACACACAGCTCCCGGGCGGTCACTTCAGTCACTCGTCAATCTTTTGAACTGATGCGCAGTGAGGACAATACACTTCAATTGTAACTAACCTAAACTAGAAACAATAATGTTTACTCTCTCTTACTTTCCTTTAGGCTATTTTAGCTTTAATCACATCAGAAGCTCTATTTTCCCATATGCGCTGTTATTCATCTGTGTTGCCGCTATCACGGGCCGCAAATGCTGCAGTTGTTTTTTCATGCTATTTGCTGAATATTAGGAGTATAGTCAGTGCTCTAAATTAACATTTTTAATTGGTAGCATTGCTGCTACTAACTTCAAAAAGAAAGGAGCACCAGACAAAATTTACTGCAAATGACTGTCCTATCATCCCTAATTGTTATCAGTTGTTACCTTGATGTTGTAGAACACATCACTAGAGTGGGAAAGACATTACAATAAAAACAACTTTTAATCATTTTATTCAAAAGTGCAACTGCAAACATATTTGCATAGGTGACTAGTTTTGGACAAAGTAATATACAAAACAGAACATTGATTGTATTCTAAAGTGTAACAGCAAAGAAATGTATATAGATGATTATGACAATCTTTATTGGATTTAAAAGTGCAACTGCAAACTGAACTGTTATCCATAACTGCATTCAGCTAACAGAATAATACAAAACTATGTAGCTAATAATATTTATGTTGTAACAAGGCAACATGCTGAATATGAGCTGATACTTTGATAATGAAATAAATGTTTAGTCGCCTCTCACAATAACAAGTCAATTTCTTTGATCAATAATCTAGCTATTAAATCAACTTGCTTTTAGGGTTAAGGCTTAGGGTAGATGCGTCCCAAGGATCCCGGGTAATACTAACCCTCTTCCCGGATAGTGTTCTCGATGGTGCCAATAATGTTTGCGCAGGACACCTCGTTTCCATATGTCGGGTAGATTTGTAATCCATTATTTTCTGGGAGAGTAACATGGGTCTGAATTTGGTAAAGGCCATCTCCTCTTTGGCAATGCAATAAGCAGTGTTAAATTCAATCTCTAATTCAGTTAGTGATGTTGCTCCCTCCCGTGCCCCGATGCACTTGTCCCTGAAATTGATGTGCTTTTGGCTTAAGTTATATTTTAGCAATGACTCGTGTTTTTGGTTGCTGGACTCAGTAGCAAAATAAGTCTTCCCTGCTACTATTAAAAGGTATTTTAGTCATAAAGGCTAACACTAAAACAAAATCTAAAATAGCTGCCAAAATTAACACTGCTCTAGATACAGTGGCCTCATCTTCTCTCCATCTCCATAGGCTAAAGTGGCTTCATCTCCTTGTCTGAATCACTCATAAAAAGTGTGGGGAAATAATTTTCTGACCTTTTACACCTATTCTTCTCTCCATCCTTAGGAGAACCCAGAGGCTGACAGGGCCAGTATCTACCACTCTGTCATCATCAACACCTCCAAGGAGATGATGTGTTTCTCTGACTTTCCCATCCCAGCCCACTTCCCCAACTACATGCACAACTCCCTCATCATGGACTACTTCCGCATGTACGCCGAACACTTCCAACTCACCAAGCACATACGCTTCCAGGTAGGAGCTCAGTTCCTGGTCACAGCAATCATTTATACAGTTTCAAGGTTGTACTCAGGGAGATGAGGCGTTTAGAACATTGCATATGTTACACAACACTGATACAATTGCGTGCGTGCGTGTACTTGTGTGTGTGTGTGTGAGTTAGATCAGAGTCCTCCAGGTGAAGCCAAGACCAGACTTCTCTCGTTCGGGCCAGTGGGATGTGGAGACGGAGAACAAGAAGGGAGAGAAGGAGAAACATATATTTGATGCTGTGATGATCTGTATAGGACACCACTGTCACCCCAACCTGCCTCTACACGATTTCCCAGGTAGCCTACAACACAGTGACCTCAGATACTAGGCCAATCTCAAATGACACCCACCCTAAGGTATATCATTTTAGACGTGGCACCTCTAAGGAATAGGGTTTTATTTTAGACGCAGCACCCCTAAGGAATAGGGTTTTATTTTAGACATTGGCACAATACAGAGTGAACCTTGAACTGTGTCCTGTAGATACAATACATGACCAAAAGTATCGTCGAACATCTCATTCCAGAATCATGGGCATTAATATGGAGTTGGCCCCCCCCTTTGCTGCTATTCCAGCCTCCACTCTTCTGGGGAGGTTTTCCACTAGATGTTGGAACATTGCTGCAGGGATATGCTTCCATTCAGCCACAAGAGTATTAGTGAGGTCGGGCACTGATGTTGGGCGATTAGGCCTGGCTCAGAGTCTGCGTTCCAATTCATCTCAAAGGTGTTCGATGGGGTTGAGTTCAGGGCTCTGTGCAAGCCAGTCAAGTTCTTCCACACCGATCTTGACAAACCATTTCTTTATGGACTTCGCTTTTTGCACAGGGGCATTGTCATACTGAAACAGGAAAGGGCCTTCCCCAAACTGTTGCCACAAAGTTGGAAGCACAGAATCGTCTAGAACGTCATTGTATACTGTAGCATTAAGATTTCCCTTCACTAGAACTAAGGGACCTAACCCGAACCATGAAAAACAGCCCCAGACCATTATTCCTCCTCCACCAAACTTTACAGTTGGCACTATACATTGAGGCAGGCAGCGTTCTCTTGGCATCTGCCAAACCCATATCCGTCCGTTGGACTGCCAGATGGTGAAGTGTGATTCATCACTCCAGAGAACGCGTTTCCACTGCTCCAGAGTCCGATGGCGGCGAGCTTTACACCACTCCAGCCGACGCTTGACATTGCGTATGGTGATCTTACGTTTGTGTGCGGCTGCTTGGCCATGGAAACTCTTTTCATGAAGCTCCCGACGAACAGTTCTTATGCTGACACTGCTTCCAGAGGCAGTTTCGAACTCGCTAGTGAGTTTTGCAACTAAGATCAGATGATTTTTACGTGCTACGCGCTTCAGCACTTGGCTGTTCCATTCTGTGAGCTTGTAAGGCCTACCACTTCAGATGAGCCGTTGTTGCTCCTAGACGTTTACACTTCACAATAACAGCACTTACAGTTGACCGGGGCAGCTCAACCAGGGCAGAAATTTGACGAACTGACTTGTTGGAAAGGTGGTATCATACGACGTTGCCACATTGAAAGTCACTGAGCTCTTCGGTAAGGCTATTCTACTGTCAATGTTTGTCTATGGAGATTGCATGGCTGTGTGCTTGATTTTATACACCTGTCAGCAACGGGTGTGGCTGAAATAGCCAAATCCACTCATTTGAAGGGGTGTCCACATACTTTTGTATATATAGTTTTTGTCAGCTCCAACCCCGAGTCTGGTCTTATCTCAACTCTATTTTAAGGTTTGTTGATCAAGCAGTCTCATAATAGTGGCTGAAGGGCACTGTCGCAACTTAGTCGTGATAGAGACCAATGCATGGCGGATGATAGGTAGGTTGAAGTCCGATTCAGATTTAAAAGGTATTTATCTGTTGGTTAGAAACACAGTAAATATCAAGTACATGATCACTCTTTACAAATCGGACAGAACCCATATGTGAAATGTCTTGATTCATTTGCTCTCTGTCTCATTTCAGCCACAGTCTTATCTCGCTTACTGTGCACTTACTACCCCTAGTAGTACTGTACGGGGTGGTCAGTCAGTCAGTGACACAGGCCTGTCTTCCAGGTATTGACACATTCAAGGGCCAGTACTTCCACAGTCGGGATTATAAGACGGCAGAGGAGTGGCGGGGGAAGAGGGTGGTGGTGATCGGCATCGGCAACTCTGGAGGAGACATCGCTGTGGAACTCAGCAGGGTCACCAAACAGGTACAGTAGAAGAGCAGGGAGTTAGAATCCTAACAGGTACAACGACCAAGCAAAACGTTTTACACGCCACCAAGTAGGCCCCAGTCAAACAGGGCATTTTGTAACAATCAGTTCATATTCATATCAAACGGCTTCCTAGAAATGATCAAAACCATTTGAACACACTCACAAAATGTAACCCAATTTGCTGTGTGTAGTGAGGTGGGGACAATATTGTCATATGCTCAGAGGTACTGAGATAAGATTGCAAACTTGGGCAGAAGACTGAAACAGTAAAACAAGGCAAGTCTGTCTATCCAGTACCATTTTATTATGTCAAATCATCCTCTGACCTCTCTGCCTGTCTTTGCCTCCTCCTCTTCCATGCTCTTCCCCCCACTCTCCCATCTCTCTCTCCAGGTATTCCTCAGTACCAGGCGTGGGGCATGGATCCTCAACCGTGTGGGTCAACAAGGGGTGCCCATTGACTTTGAATTGAACAGGTAGATTGTCTGGAAATCACCTTTTTGCGCCTTACACTTTAAAAACATTACAAATGCAAAATGTCTGCAAAATGATAAGAAATTATTGGACAGGTGAAAGAAAGTGCTTGGTCATAGATGTCACCCGTTTCAGAAACATGCCTGATCAATGGATTCCACTTGAAGGAGGTTGCGTTCCATCAGTAACATACACTGAGTATTCCAAACATTAGGAACACCTTCCTAATATTTTAGTTGCACCCCCCTTGCCCTCGGAACAGCCTCAATTCGTCAGGGCATGGACTCTACAAGGTGTCGAAAGCGTTCCAGAGGGATGCTGGCCCATGTTGACTCCAACACTTCCCACAGTTGTGTCAAGTTGGCTGGATGTCCTTTGTGTGGGGGACCATTCTTGATACACACGGGAAACTGTTGAGTGTGAAAAACCCAGTAGTTTAGCAGTTCTTGACACAAACCGGTGCACCTGGCACCTACCACCATACCCCGTTCAAAGGCACTTACATTTTTGTCTTGCCCATTCACCCTCTGAATGGCACACACACACAATCCATAGCTCAATTGTCTCAAGGCTTAAAAATCCTTCTTTAACCTGTCTCATCCCTTTCACCTACACTGATTGAAGTGGATTTAACATGATATCAATAAGGGATCATAGCGTTTGCCTATATTCACCTGGTCAGTCTACGTCATCGAAAGAGCAGGTGTTCTTCACGTTTTGTATACTCAGTGTACACTAACATTGCGTTGGTTCTATTTAGAAGGGTGCTAAATATAGCCAAGTCTGTACTGCCCTTTGGCCTGGTCTGCAGACTGAGAGAGAACAAAATCAACCAGAGATTCAACCACAGCCTCTACTCTCTACAGCCCAAACACAGGTAAGAGCACACATACAAAGAAAGAAAAAAAGAAAGAGAACTAAGTATATTTTAAACCTGTTGTGTATGTCACAGGCTGTTAAGCCAGCACCCTACAGTGAATGATGAGCTGCCCAACCGGATCCTGTCTGGCACAGTGCAGGTCAAACCCAACATCCGCAGGCTTCAGGGGTCCAGCATTGAGTTTGACGACGGAACCGTGGAGGACAACATAGACTTGGTGGTGCGTAACAAGACAGTCATATATACGCACACCCACACTCATGCACAGTTGCCACCTTTCACCTGTCCATTACCTCATTTCCAGGTGTTTGCCACTGGCTACAACTTCTCCTTCCCCTTCCTACCGTCCAATATGCTGCCGGTTTCCGGTAACAAGGCCAGTCTGTATAAGTACATGTTCCCTCCGGGGTTAGAGCGTCCCACACTGGCCGTTATAGGGCTGGTGCAGCCACTTGGAGCCATCATGCCCATCTCTGAAATGCAGGCCCGATGGGCCACCAGGGTCTTCAAAGGTACATCACTGTTATTTTACCAGACATTGGCCCACTTGTTTAACTTCCCGCTCTCGCTTTCTCTCTCTTTGTCTTGCTCCCACAAGCATACCTCTCTGTTCAGAAGGCACTTACAGTTCTTTTTAAAAAACTATCAAAATGACATAACAGTCCCTTTGGTGCATTTATTTTGTCCAGAGCCATGCTGTATATCAGTTGGATTATCTGTTTCCCCCACAGGACTGAATAAGCTTCCCTCAATGGACTGCATGTTGAAGGACATTAAACAGAAGGAGGAGACAATTGCCAAGAGGTACTGAGATTGATTTAGTAGATTTTAGTGGACAGGATAAGTTTAAGCAATATAATGATGGCTCCACCTACCTTTTTAATTGGATTTAGGGAAGTTTCCACCATATTGCTTGCACCTTTTTAATAATTGCGCTGGAGGGGATGGCTGCCATTTTACTGGCTCTTAACCAACTGTGCTGTTTTCTTAATTTAATAAATTTTTATTTTTCACCCCTTTTTTCTCCCCAATTTCGTGGTATCCAATTGGTAGTAGTTAGTCTTGTCTCATCGCTGCAACTCCCGTAATGACTCGGGAGAGGTGAAGGTCGAGAGCCATGCGTCCTCCGAAACACAACCCAACCAAGCCGCACTGCTTCTTGGCACAATGCCCATCCAACCCGGAAGCCAGCCGCACCAATGTGTCGGGAAAAACACCGCACACCTGGCGACTGTCAGCGTGCACTGCGCCTGGCCCGCCACAGGAGTCACTAGTGTGCGATGAGACAAGGATATCCCTGCCGGCCAAACCCTCCCTAACCCGGACGACGCTGGGCCAATTGTGCGCCGCCGGCTGCAACAGAGCCTGGACTCGAACCCAGAATCTCTAGTGGCACAGCTAGCACTGCGATGCAGTTCCTTAGACCACTGCGCCACTCGGGAGGCCCCAACTGTGCTATTTTGTTTGTTTTTTCGCATTGTTTAAATGTATTTTGTACATAATGTTGCTGCTACCGTCTCTTATGACCGAAAAGAGCTTCTGGACATCAGAACAGCGATTACTCACCTCCAACTGTGTCACACCCTGGCCTCTGTTATATTGATTCTCTATATTAGTTTAGTTAGGTCAGGGTGTGACATGGGGGATGTTTGTGTGTTTTGTCTAGTTTAGGGTGTTTGTATTGTATAGGCGGTTTTGTTGAGTGTATGGGGTTGGGCTTAGTATAGTTGTCTAGGCAAGTCTATGGTTGCCTGAATGGTTCTCAATCAGAGACAGCTGTCATTCATTGTCTCTGATTGGGAGCCATATTTTAGGCAGCCATAGACAGTAGGCTTTCGTGGGTAATTGTCTATGTCTATGTTGCATGTGTGCACGTAGTTTGTTTAGCTTCACGATCGCTTGTTGTTTTTTTCGTTTGTAAGTGTTTTGTTTGTCTTCATTAAAGAAGATTTATTTCTCTCACGCTGCGCCTTGGTCCACTCTTCCTCATTACGACGATCGTGACAAACTGGATGAAGATATTTTCTTTAACGAGTCCGACGCAAAGGATATACTGCTTTGTCAAGACAAGGCACAAATCCCCGTCATCAGCGTGAAGAAAAGACGGAGAAAAAAGGGGGAGGATGGCGGAGTGCATAGTAAGAATTTGCTGACGAGAAGGTAAACCACCACTACTCCCTGTATTATTGACCAATGTGCAATCATTGATTACCGCCCCGTAGCACTCACTCACAAACTGGACGATCTACGATTAAGACTATTCTACCAATGGGACATTAAAAACTGTAATATCTTATGTTTCACTGAGACGTGGCTGAACGACAACACGGATAATATAGAGCTGGCTGGCTTCTCCGTGCATCGGCAGGACAGAGAAGTTACGTCTGTTAAGACGAGGGACAGGGGTGTGTGTCTATTTGTCAATAACTGCTGGTGCTCGACGTCTTAATATTAAAGAAGTCTCGATTGTATTGCTCGCCTGAGGTAGAATACCTCATGATAAGCTGTGGACCACACTATCTACCAAGAGTTCTCATCTATATTATTCATAGCTGTCTATTTACCACCACAGACCGATGCTGGGACTAAGACAGGACTCAGCGAGCTGTATAAGGCCATAAGAAAACAAGAAAATGCTCATCCACAAGCGGCGCTCCTAGTGGCGGGGGACTTTAATGCAGACAAACGTAAATCCATTTTACCTAATTTCTACCGGCATGTCACATGTGCAACTAGAGGGGGAAAAAACTCTAGACCACCTTTACTGCACACACAGAGATGCATACAAAGCTCTCCCTCGCCCTCCATTTGGCAAATCTGACCATAATTCTATCCTCCTAATTCCTGCTTACAAGCAAAAACTAAAGCGGGAAGTACCAGTGATGAGCTGAGTACGGAAGTGGTCAGATGACGTGGATGCTACGCTACAGGACTGTTTTGCTAGCACAGACTGGAATATATTCAGAGATTCATCCCGCTATGCCCTCCATCAAACAGGCAGTGTCAATACAAGACTGAGATTGAATCCTATTACACCGGCTCTGACGCTCGTCGGATGTGGCAGGGCTTGAAATATCTTACGGAAAAACAAAGGGAAACCCAGCCACGAGCTGCCCTGTGACGCGAGCCTACCAGACGAGCAAAATGCCTTTTAGGCTCGCTTTGAGGCAAGCAACACTGAAGCATACATGAGAGCACCAGCTGTTCCGGACGACTGTGTGCTCACGCTCTTTTTTTTAAATTTATTTTACCTTAATTTAACTAGGCAAGTCAGTTAAGAACAAAAAATCTTATTTTCAATGACGACCTAGGAACAGTGGGTTAACTGCCTTGTTCAGGAGCAGAACGACAGATTTTTACCTTGTCAGTTCGGGGATTCGATCTTGCAACCATCCGGTTACTAGTCCAACGCTCGAACCACTAGGCTACCTGCCGCCCCAGCCGCTCTCCGTAGCCGATGTGAGCAAGACAACATTCACCGCGAGGCCAGACGGATTACCAGGACGTGTACTCCAAGCATGCACGGACCAACTGGCAAGTGTCTTCACTTACATTTTCAACCTCTCCCTGAACGAGTCTGTAATATCTACATGTTGCAAACAGACCACCATACTCCCTATGCCCAAGAAAGCGAAGGTAACCTGCCTAAATGATTACCGCCCCGTAGCGCTCACGTTGGTAGCCATGAAGTGCTTTCAAAGGCTGGTCATGGCTCACATCAACACCATCATGCCGGAAACCCTAGACCCACTTGTTCTGTCTGCTACTGCACGGCAAGCAGTACCGGAGCACCAAGTCTAGGACCAAAAATCTCCTTAACAGCTTATATCCCCAAACCATAAGACTGTTAAAGTTAATCAAATGGCCACCCTGACTATTTACATTGTTTTTACACTTCTGCTACTCGCTGTCTATCTATGCATAGTCACATGTGACAAATTTGATTTGATTAGATATCCTGCTCCTTCAGATCTGCAAAATACCGAGGGGGGCCTATGGGTTGTATTTGGGCAGGGCCTAACTCTCCTGTCTCAGGTATGTGACCTCCCAGAGACACACCATCCAGGTGGACTACATTGACTACATGGACCAGATAGCTTACCAGGTGGGGGTGCGTCCCAGCCTCCTAGGGCTGTTGCTGCGGGATCCTGGTGTGTGGCTGTGTGTGCTGCTGGGGCCATGCACCCCGTACCAGTACCGTCTGAGAGGGCCGGGACAGTGGGACGGGGCCCGACAGGTAGGGATGGGCCTACAGTGCATTAATACAAAAATATACTGCTGATAATGTTGTGTTTTCTGGTATCGATACAATCAGATGAAATTCAGAACTAACTATTAATGTGTTTATATTCTCCCTATTTAAATGAATAGTCTTCGATACTGGCCTAAGTATTACTTGGGACATTAGAGAAACTGAAACATCTACCTCTCCCTCCAGGCCATCCTGACTACGTGGGATCGGATGGCAGGAGCCCTGAAGACCAGGCCCTCGGACATCCCTGAGCCCAAGCATAGTTCCCTGACCCTGACCCTAACCGTGGGGGCTGCTGCCCTGGCTCTGGGGTACTACTGGAACATACACAACCACCCATCCCTCCTCATCGCCCTGGACCCCACCACCTGGCAGGACAAGATCAAACCATACCTGCCAGTGTTGTGGTAACCCATCAGGGATCAAACCCAGGCTGTGACTGGGTGTTAGCCCAGTCATGCTAGCCCACTGTGCTAAATTCTCAGCCATTCCATCTGTTTATTCAATTCCAGTACAAGTACACCTAAACCAGTTGTACTAGTGGTGGTATAAAACAAATATGTTTAAGGACTGAGGGTCCCAGAGTACTAGGTATTGTAACACTGGTTTGGTTGACTAATGCCCATTAGCCCACTGAGCTAAAGCCAAGGAGGTCACCTCCATTACACCAGGACAGTGACCTGAAACAAACTCATAATCCAGATGAGCTATTAACCAGAAATACAGAAATGCAATAGCAGGTAGCAATCACTAACCTGACTGTCTGTTAATTAATCTGCCAGGTCATCTTTGTGAAAGATGAGTTCTACCAACTAATCAGGGAACACAAATTATGTTAATATGAATCTCTCATAACCAATAATTCACAGAATAGATGCACAGAATTGGAAATAATACACTAATATTGCACTATGCATTATTCACAGTATGGTGCCTTTTCTCATAATTGCTGGGATTCGATTTTACTTGATGCCACAGTGCTGATTGTAATGTCATTTCTTTTGATCTATAACCTTGTTTTCTAAATAGCAAAATTATTTAAGGAGAGTGGTGTAATACATTTTTGCCTTGATGTCTGGATTGGCTTTGAGTGTTACACGTCTGTAATTCACTAATCTGGTCAAATGTATGCACACACTAACCTCTACCTTTTCCCTCCTTACGATGTACTGGTGACCATAATGAATGTCACCACGAAGTGCCTACTCCAGGAACATCTTTGCTATAAACCACTAAAGTGTGGCCCAGAGACAACACCCCCCCCCCCCCCCCCTAGCCTCTATGCACTTGTATGTGAATAGATATGGCATTTTTGCCATCCTTGTCTGTCATCCCTTTCAGAGCTATACAGGTGCCTAGGGTGGTAGGAGACAGGAGGTAGTTGCTAGGCGTGGTGTCTGGATGTTTAAAGAGCCACTGAACATGCCGATTGGCACGTGTTTTTCTGATGCTCATTATAAAATGTTGATTTCTGGATCGATTGGGCGTTTGGTTAAATATGTTTTTCCCCCCATGATACACTGTAGATGCGGAAGCCTGTTTCACTTCCTCAAAATCCCCAGAATGAATCTAACATAACTCAAGAAATCTGTAATTAATTTTGACGTTTTTGACGAGGATGTTGCGCAATTTTACATCTAACTAAGGTGTTTGGTGTCGTATTTCTCAAGTAAAAAAATGCGCAATGTGTTGTCTTTATGTAAGCAAAGTTAGAGCTGCTGGGCAGGTCTGTCTCACTGTCAATTGGAGAGTGAGCAATCCACACAGCTGTTCACCCCATGTTAGTTGGCAAATGGACATCATCAAATCAAAACCCAAGCTTAATTTACCCGTTGTGACGTACAGATGGTCCAAACTCTGTTTTAGATGAGATGACCTTATGACCCAAATTATTTTACACTATGTAGTCAATTTTGACACTAGAATAACTGTATCTTGCTAATTTGTTGTCACATAGGCCGTTTTCAGAGGGATTTGTTGCTTTTTAAAAGCAGTCACACTTTAAAGCTAGAATCCTTAGTTGCTACATCCTATTTTTGACTAATTATATGTACCCATTTATTCTTGAAGAATATAACTTAGAAATGCCTTGCGCTTACTTTAAATGTCATACCCAATCCAAACCCAAAATACAAGCTAATTTTACTCAAATGTTTGTAAACAATGCATATTTAAACAAACACTGTGTAGCCTCAACATTTTTAAAACTTTCATTTTGATTTCATGGATGTTCAGTCTTTGCATCCTCTGTCTATGATTTGAGAGCGGTTACATTTCTCTGGGCCCATCCCTCAGGTTTTTTCCAAAACTGAAGCAGGGTGCCGACTTTGTTATTGTTTCAATTAAGGATTCTAGGTTTAATTTCTTTGTAATGTTGTATGTTTTTAGCCCAGCAACATTTACTTTGTTGGGCTTAATAACATTTGAATGTAATACTAGGGGATGAAAACAAGTTATGAATTTGAAACATTATTGTAGAATAGATTCAAAAATAAAAAAATTAATGACATTTGCCTTAGCCTCTCAGCCCTCTATGTAAACAGTTATTGCTTTTGGGGATCCTTGGGACGGCCCTACCTTTAAACAGTAACCTTAACCCCTACCATAACCATTTAAAATGCCAACTTCAATGCACGTCAGAGTTGGGACATCCCAAGGATGCCGGATAGCAAGGACCCAAAAGTGGTGGAAAAAGTACCCAATTGTCATACTTGAGTAAAAGTAAAGATACTGTAACGACCCTGGGTTTATAGCGGAAATCGACTCTGCCGCTCGAGCATGCTTTTGCGGCACAGTCGATAGCGCGCCGGACCTCGGGCTAGGAGGTCGAGGGTTCGAGACCTGCTCCCTGCCTGTTTCATTACAATACCTTCATAGAAAATTACTGAAGTAAAAGTGAGTCACCTGGTAAGATACTTCTTGAGTAAAAGTATTTGGTTTTAAATATACTTAAGTATCAAAAGTAAATGTAATTGCTAAAATATACTTAAGTATCAAAAGTATAAATCATTTCAAATTCCTTATTAAGTAAACCAGTCTGCACAATTTTCTTGTTTTTTTCATTTACGGATAGCCAGAGGCACACTCGGACATAATTTACGAATGAAGCATGTGTTTAATGAGGCAGTAGGGATGACCAGGGATGTTCTCTTGATAAGTGTGTGAATTGGATCATTTTCCTGTCCTGCTAAGCGTTCGAAATGTAACGAGTACTTTTGGGTATCAGGGAAATGTATGGAGTAAAAAGTACATGACTACTTTTACTTCACTATATTCCAAAAGAAAGTAAAGAATAACTAGTAAAGTCAAATACAGACCCACAAAAAATTACTTCCAGTCTGTAGTATTTTTACTGAAGTACTTTATACTTCCAGTCTGTAGTATTTTTACTGAAGTACTTTATACCACTGGGACCCAATGTAAACCACAAGCCTCATCCCCAGACTGCAAAAAATCATTGGTTGTATGTCTTAGAGAAACAACCACCCTAACTGTACATAGGGTGTTATTATCAGCTGTGGGGCTAATGATGCATAGCTGCGCTACAGTAGGGTTCCAAGCCAAGCATTCCAAACAATTTGATCCAGCTAGAAGTTGCCCTTAGACACTGATCTAAGATCAGTTTATTCTCACAACAACATCCTTAACCTTAATTTTTTTGTGAAGGGAAATGCAAAACTGAACTGACATCAGTGGTTAAAAGGCCTGAATCTATCTGCTCACCTGTGGCGTCATCAAAGATGATCTATTATATTGACAAGATAGCCGAGTGACCACTAACAAAAGAAATGCATGTCCTCAATGATTGAAGGCAGAAGAGATCAGGTAGGACAATTATAGCCAATGAGAGGGCAGATATGCGTGGGAACGCAGAAATTACGAGGTCAAATCATGACGTCGGTGATTTTCAGGTCAGAAAATCGGAGCTCTATTTATGTATTTATTTAACTAGGCAAGTCAGTTAAGAACAAATTCTTTTTTACAACGAGTTCCGAGCTGTTTTGAACTTGGCATAAGTCGTTTTTCTCAGAGTTGCCGGAATGCCACGTGTATCCACTTAGCAGTACATTTGTAACAGCCTCAACATTAGGAAA
The DNA here is from genome assembly GCF_029448725.1 of Salvelinus fontinalis. Taxonomy (NCBI): domain Eukaryota; kingdom Metazoa; phylum Chordata; class Actinopteri; order Salmoniformes; family Salmonidae; genus Salvelinus; species Salvelinus fontinalis. The sequence continues at coordinate 25,009,824 of NC_074678.1, read as the reverse complement.
CTTCTATTCGATCAAATAAGCATCGCAGTAATTCGATACTCAGACCACCATACAAAAGGGCTTAGCTCTCTTTAACAGATTTTGGACAGAGTAAATTATCTCGATTCGCGTCTTCCTCTGGCTTCATCTACTCCCAAAACTGTCGCTCTGCAGCCGCCGTCTTCTGTGCGTGATGACGTCAGACACCCGTGGACTGGCGGTCTGCCATCTTTGATTGTGAGACAGGCCGCGGCGCAAGCAGCACTCAACGAGAGCAGCACTGTCTCACACGAGATAACGGGTGGGCAAAAAAAAACGGAAACACAAGTCGTGATCCCCTTAACGTCCAAACAACGGTGGAAACACAGGGAAAGAAGAAAGGGCACCGTGTTGGCACATAATAGATTTGAGGCCCGTGCAAGTCGAGGAGAAATGGTTGGATGCTAGCTACTGTACCACGCTAGTTACCTAACTAGCTACCGTTAGCAAGCTAGCCAGTTTTTGTAATCCGCCGGCCACACACTCGGCTTGGATACTACAAAACAAGCCGAACCCAGACGACATACTAGAAGAAGAGAGACCGGCGGTGACAGGTTGGTCGCCATGTCAAGAATTTTCTAGCTAGTTCGTGGTGAAAAGCAGGTTAGGTGTGATGGTGTAACGCTAGCTACTTTGGCCACTTAGCTAGCACGCTAGCACTGTACGTCCACTGAGAAAAAGCCGAATGTGATGATGATGGTGACTTAAGAACCGAAACTGAACGTTTTGACTCTTCTCAACTACTTAACCCACCATGCTGCAGTATCGTGTAAATCTGAACGATTGCAGCCAAATAGTATTATACTAGTTTAGAATCATGTTTGATATCGTTCATTTGTGTTCGATTGTTTTGTGTTTTGGGCTAGAAAAGGCGCCGGACCGATGTGACCCATCATGTCTCAACCTAAAACTGATCCATCAAACCATCGGCCTGCCCGGTGCGGGGAACCAGTTAGGCTACAATTTGACCAGTTAGCTACACCGAGATTTTAATACCATCTCCAAGCCTTGAACTATTACTAAAATAAAAATGCACTGCTAGAGGTTTGAACACGTTACATCTACATTTCTTTGTGTTTTGGGCGTGACAGTGTCCGTATCCCCAGTTTAAAAATTAACAAAAGTATTAACCTATAAACATCCTCTCTAGACAACTCGGAATACATTTACCCAGACAGTTGGCAAACACAGTCCACAGGTCTTTAACATTTTCCGGTGACCGTGATCCTGTCTTCTGGACAAAACCATTAGTAAATTATATGAACCAAAATCCATGTTGATAACCTCTGCTACCATTGATTCCGATCACTGACAACCAGGTATTTATTGTGTTCTCTGGTGTGACTGGTATGCAAATGACCAGGCGTTTGACCTGAGTGTGGTGAGGAGATGAGTGAGCATGTGCAGCGTGTCAGAGGAGATTGGTTTAGGAAACAGTCCAAAGTGATTCAACCTACCTGTCTATCCGAATCCCCAGAGTGGGCCAGATGACGCCATTTCATAGGAAAGTGAATTTATCCACTTAAATTGATAGTGATTTTAAAAAGTCAGCACATGTCCATGGGAGGAGATAGAGGGATAGTCTCATACTGATCCTGGTACCAAGTTCCAACCGAAAGCCACACCGCCCTGCTGTGTGCCGGCAGTGTATAGTTAACCTGCAAGTCAAACTTTGATGCTAAGTCCTGAAAAGTCGTCTATAGTCCAGCTGATTCCATATTCAATGCCATCTGTTTTGTATATGCATTAGGGAAGATAACAGCTGGCTTTAGTCCCCAATGACTGGGAAAATATTTAGAAACCATCGAATTCCATCTCCCTACAGACTGGAAGATATTGATGTTCCTTCCTCCCAAGAGGCTGCAGCTCAATATAACTTAATATGGGCTGAATTTCAATAGTCTAAAGTGGCTTCCTCGCTGCGTCTCCTGTCCCTCATGTCCACTTATCTGAAAACAGGATGAATAGAAGCAAAATGGCGGATTAATTGCATTAGGATTTCAGATCATTCTAGGTGTGTTGTGGTCCTCTGTTGCATGGCTATCTGTTGACTACTGTTGTATCTCTGTGAGAGGTGACTCAGCTGCTATCCACCTCAGCTGGCACAGTGCACACAATCTTGGGTCTGTCTGTAGCTTCCTGCCATGGGGGCCATCTTGATAGTCTAATGCTGCGTTTAGACGAGACATGCAAAAACCGTCATACCAGTCGGCATAGCATGACAAGAAAGTAAGAAAATTGGTGACGGAAAAAGCGAGCCAGGACGACGTTATGCGTTGCTATTGTGATTTCAGTAAACAATCGGTGCAAATCAGCATCTGGTAGAAAACAACGCTACGACGAAAGTGGAAATATTTTAACTGGTGGCAAGTCCCTTCTACCATGGCGGCTGACTGCATTCACCGCCAGCCTCAACGGCATTTACCTTCGTGCTCTCATTGAAAACAATGACATCCGGTTTGCCGTCTACCTCATACCAACTAACCGCAGCATAAAGCACAGGTGTCTAACTCATTCCTCGGAGGGCCGAGTGTCTGCGGCTTTTCGCGCTTCCTTTGTACCTGATAGTTGAATTTGTATTTATTTCACCTTTATTTAACCAGGTAGGCAAGTTTGAGAACAAGTTCTCATTTACAACTGCGACCTGGCCAAGATAAGAGTTACACATGGAGAAAAAACAAACATAGTCAATAATACAGTAGAGAAATAAGTCTATATACAATGTGAGCAAATGAGGTGAGATAATGGAGGTAAAGGCAATAAATAGGCCATGTTGGTGAAGTAAATACAATATAGCAATTAAAACACTGGAATGATAGATTTGACAGTAGATGCGTGTGCATAGTAGAAATAATGGGGTGCAAAGGAGCTAAATAAATAAATACAGTAAGGTGAAGAGGTAGTTTTTTGGGCTATTTATAGATGGGCTATGTACAGGTGCAGTGTTCTGTGAGCTGCTGTGACAGCTGGTGCTTAAAGCTAGTGAGGGAGATAAGTGTTTCCAGTTTCAGAGATTTTTGTAGTTCGTTCCAGTCAATGGCAGCAGAACTGGAAGGAGAGGCGGCCAAATGAGGAATTGGCTTTGGGGGTGACAAGTGAGATATACCTGCTGGAACGCGTGCTACGGGTGGGTGCTGCTATGGTGACCAGCGGGCAGAGATGAGGCGGGACTTTACCTAGCAGGGTCTTGTAGATGACCTGGTGCCAGTGGGTTTGGCGACGAGTGTGAAGCGAGGGCCAGCCAACGAGACCGTACAGGTCGCAGTGGTGGGTAGTACATGGGGCTTTGGTGACAAAACGGATGGCACTGTGTGATGGACTGCATCCAATTTGTTGAGTAGGGTATTGGAGGCTATTTTGTAAATGACACCGTCGAGGATCGGTAAGATGGTCAGTTTTGCGATGGAGGGGCCAGTGGAATAACTCCCTCTGGCAGATAACGTTGGCATTCCAGTCGTGAAGGCCCGGTGGGGCTCCGCATCGGCCGTAAAACGGGTCCGGATAGGGGATTGTAGCCCAGGAGTGGCTGATGGAACTCTTCAGCTAGCTAGCTCCGGGATAATTGGTGTTTGCGCCAGAATCGACATTAGCCAATAGTCACTCGGATAGCAGCTAGTTAGCTGCAAGATCCAGGTGTAAATGTCCAGAGCTTGCGGTAGATATCCGGGGATATGGAGAGAAAATAGGTCAGGTATGCTCTGGTCTGAGTCGCGTTGTACAAAACTTGCGATAGCTTTCCCGAGCTAAAGGATAGCTGATGACCGCTAGCTGCGGTTAGCTGAATACTAACGTTAGCTAGTGAGCTGGCTAGCTTCTGTTGTGGATTTCGGATACGAGGCGAAGAATACTTTTGGATAAAAACAGATCCGCACCGCATTTGGTGAGTTTAGGTCTCTAATTAATAAATAACTCACCTGCTTGTCTAGGTTTTAATTGAAAGGAAAACCCAAAAGCCCGCAGACCCTAGGCCCTCAACGGAATGATTATGACACCCCTGGTCTAAAGGTTTCCTTTCCTTGTTTTCTTTACCCTCGTTTACAGAGATCTGAATCTCTGCGCCTCTTCTTTCATCTCTGCTCTCCCTGGAGGCAGAGGGCCATGGTTGGAGTTCAAAGGGCTATATGTGTTATGTCACTTTTGATTAAAAAAAAAAACATCAGTCAGAATATTATATGTTAGAGTAATTGGGTAGAGCTGGTTTGCAGAGAGAGAGGACTGGGCATGATTTGAACTGAAGCTGGGATGAGGGTCTGGGTTGAGCAGGTGGGCAAGGCTGGGCAATGACCTCTTTGGGGGCATGGCTGGGTTATGTGGGACTTGACAGAGCAGGTGAACAATGTATGGCTGGAGACCCGGCAGATAGAGGTGAGGGCTAAGCAAGGTAGGACTTGGGGGCTGGTCAGGTCTATGGGGGGGGGGGGGGTTGTTTATGACAATCAGAGGAGCAGAATGTCTGTTTAGGCTGCTTTGTCCCTGTGACTCACACTCTGTCCTTCATTGACTCTGTCCCTTTCTGGGGTCTCTCCCTTGTGGCTGTGGCACACGTAGGAGCTGGCCTGGCCTTCCCTGTGGAGGAAGTGGCTCTGCTTATCTTACTCGTGCCTCCCCTCTCCCAGGCGCTCTCCGTTCTCTGTATGTGTGCCAGTTTAGTGTGGCTAGGAGGGTGTCAGCGCAGTGTGCTTGTTTGTGACTTTGCTTTTGCTCATACAATCAGTTTGCCCACTGCCTAGAGCAGGGGTACTCAACTCTTACCCTACGAGGTCCGGAGCCTGCTGGTTTTCTGTTCTACTTGATACTTAATTGCACCCACCTGGTGTCCCAGGTCTAAATCAGTCCCTGGTTAGAGGGGAACAATGAAGAAACACAATGGAACTGCCGGAGTTGAGGAAATATCTATTACATTTCGGGTTGTTAAACTTTTACTGCAATTGTGAAAGCGTTCAAATTTTAAATGTAAGATATCTGCAACAACAATTAGTGGGTCCTGCTCTACCATTTGGGCATTCATTTATATCAGAGTGTCTTCCATCAGTATTATGTAGGAGTGATGCCACCCACCAGAGGTCATTGAGCATTTGGGAAACAGCACTGTTAGCCTCAGTGCTGTGCTGTTAGCTGCCCTGGCCCCCTCCATGCTCAAACATCGCTCCTCCATCAATAATGAATGGCTCCCGGCCGTTAGGCAGCACAGCCGCATGGCTCAACAAAGGCTGCTCTCTTAGGGCCTGTCGGCATGGCAACACGACATGCCCCATCGAGTGGAGAGAAGCCATTGTGATGGAGAGGTGTAGAGTCTCTCCTAGTCAGTCATTCCGTCACTCTGAAGAGCTCTGTGGAGTTACCTTCATTCTCTCCCCCTCCCCCCATTTCTCTCTCCCCCCTTCCCGCTAATTTTCCCCTTAGCTACCTGATGATGACACCTATCTATATAGTTAGCTAGCTAACTATAGCTACTGAAACAGATTGTCGTTTTGTTTTGGGGGAAGAACATTGTTTGCATCCATGAGCTAGATAGCTTTTTTTAATGACCAGCACTGTAGGTGCGCAAGACAACTTTACCAGCATCATAGCATACGTATCGATGAATCGTTGTGACATATGAAATACGAGTGATAGCGTAATAACTACGTAAAACATTTATGAACGCGTTAAATTGTGACGTGCAGTCATATTCAGGTCCTGATTGGTCAACAAACTTATTTGACACGTCAAATAATTTTAAATAGTATCTTTTTTGACATGGAAAGACCCAAACGGCGTTCCATAGAAATCCTGTTTGAGAATGAAACGACTGGACAAATGAACAGCACAGCAAGTAAGTGAAAGAAATCGGTTTTGATTGTTTTACTGGTAATGGGGACATGCGTAAATGCTAACAAAATAACTATTTTGTGTGTGTAACCTTTATTTAACTAAGCAAGTTAGTTAACAAATTCTTATTTACAATGACGGCCAAACCCGGACGACACTGTGCCAATTGTGCCCTATGGGACTACCAATCATGGCCGGATGTGATGCAGCCTGGATTCGAACCAGGGACTGTAGTGACACCTTTTGCACTGAGATGCAGTGCTTTAGACCGCTGCATCCATGTGTGTGTTTAACTACTAGAATGCTTAAGGCTGCTGAAATGTTAAGTATTGATTGACGGTGTCAGTTTTTTTTTTGCAAGGAAAATATCGGATATCGGTATCGGCGAACAATTTCATATCTGTGCATCACTAGTCTGAATACTTTCCGAATGCACTGTTTATTATATACATTTTCTGAAATTACAATGGAAATGTAATTAAAAAAATTCTGTCTAGTGCCTTTTAAATAAAGCTTGATTTATATTGCAGGAGGCTGGTTCTGGGGGTGAGACCAGAGGACCAGACTCAATGAGTTTCCAGCGAAATGTCAGAGAAGTCAGGGCAGAGCACCAAGGCAAAGGATGGCAAGACCAAGTATGCAACCCTTAGCCTCTTCAACACGTACAAGGGCAAGTCTCTGGAGACCCAGAAAACTGCAGGTACGCTCATGCTTCCCATCACACACACACATTTTTTTTTTGTTTGTCAAGGTCTCATTGTAAAATGTTTGCCTCTCCTTGTGGCTAGAGGCCAGTTTGGGTTTGTCCATAATGCGGGGATGTGAACTTGTTGCTTTCAGCGATATTTGCAGTTTTGATCTAAAAATAGACCATTCACGTGAATCGTGTAGATCTGAAGAAGAATTTAAAAAATCACGCGAAATCCAACACCTGGAGAAACAAAACCAAGATAATGGAATTTGGGCTACAAAAAAAATAAAATCTTCCCTATGTATTCCCGTCCGGGGAAACGGAGATTGTCATGGTAAACCTTAAACGCAGACCAAAGAACCCTACTCCTCCCCCCAGGACAAAATTTTCTGGCTATGGTGGTTTGGAAAGTTAACCGTTTTGAGATTAATCAAATGTGTATTGTATACATTACTTATTCTCAAAAAATAGGCCCCAAAAAATCTCAGATTTGTCACACGTTTCCGCACAATTCATTTTCTGCCTTTTTGGGTCCTCACCAGTTTGCACCCCTGATAATAAATGTGATTATGTAAACTGCTCCTTGCTAAATGTCGAAATGTTTCATGCCCTCGTCCAGTGGCTGCCAGACATGGGCTCCAGAGTTTGGGTAAGGTTGCTGTCAGTCGGCGCATGCCCCCCCCTGCCAACCTGCCCAGCCTGAAGGCAGAGAACAAGGGCAACGACCCCAACGTTAACATTGTCCCCAAGGACGGCAGCGGCTGGGCCTCCAGACCTGAGGGAGGAGACGAGAGGTGAGATACTAGGGCTGTCCCTTACTGAATCTCTACATACACTGTTACTAGGTCATAGTTCTTTTTGTCTTTAGGTTGTTTCTCAGCCCTAATAATAAACAACTACTCTCCGCGATCTCTCCCCTCCCCCTCCTCTTTGTGTTGTGTGTATCAGGCAGTCCGATACCCCCCCACCCCAGCCTAACCCAGGGCCCCCCCAACCCCCAGAGGTCTCGTCCTCTATAGGGTGCAGCAGATCCTGGGCCAACAGCAAGCTGCCACCACCACAGCTAGATGGAGGAGCCCCTCGTGTGAGCAGCCAGTTCCACCAGGAGTTCCCCAGTTTGCAGGCGGCCGGAGAGCCGGAGAAAGGGGAGGGGCAGGAAGAAGAGCTTTATGGACCTGGACCCAGCCTCCGACCTCAGAGTACGAACACACACACACACACACTCACTCACATAACCACACACACACACACACATTCTCCAGTCTGTCCTCAGAACATGAGCATTGCACTCTTCTACCCGCTACTGATGGACCAAACTACCCGACCCAAAGGTTGTTACTCTACCACAGAAATGACTGGCCTGTGTTGTCTTGTCTCTGCTCCCCTATAGATGTTGGTAGTTGGCGCGAGGGCGGTGGAAAGAATCTGACCACCTCAGCTAGCCCTTCTGAGATGGACAGCTGTGGGCCAGAGGATGGAGGGGCAGCGCTCAGCACCCCCTCACCCCCTGGGGAGGTGGAGGAGAGGGGCAGGGTGCCCCCTATTGAGAAGAAAGAGGAGAGGGAGAGGCTGCCCCTGTCTGCCAAGCCTGCACCCCTCTCCTCTCAGCCCAAGCTACAACCCCCCTCTGCTCTAGCCCAGCCTAAACTCAATGGGGGCCAGCAGGCCCATGCCGGTGTGCCTCCCCAGTTCCACCCCCAGTTCAGGGGCATGATGCCACCCTACGTAAGTGACGGACTGATTATTGATTTTGCTTGGTATTAATTTATAATGCCCACCCACTTGATTCAGTTCCTGATCGAACATGATTGTTTTCCTCCTTACGGCCCATTCACCAACAAACAAAACATTGTTAAATATTAAGGACATTTGTCTAAACTATAACATAATGTGCACAAAATTTGAAGATATGTTAATTATATGTGAGGGAAAATGATAGAAAACATTTTAATCTTTGTTTTTCACCTCGTCAGAAGCTGACGTTCGTTATCATTCTCATTAGCTTGGACTGGGCGGGTTTGCTAGTTAGCATATTAGACTATCTAATGGTCGTTATCAATGCAGGCTCTATCCCTTTTCTTTTGAAGATCAATACTTGAAATGGCAATGTTGTTAGACAAGGAATATCAATGACAAACAGTGCAAAAATGTTTTATATAGATAACATTCGGATAATTGCAATCTGTTACGAGCCCTTTCCCAACAAAGCAGAGTTAAAAAGTAACATGTTGCAAAAAGGAAATGTAACACAATAACGAGACTGTATACAAGGAGTACCGGTACCTAGTCAATGTGCAGGGGAACAAGGTAATTGAGGCAGAATCTACATGTATGTAAGGGTAAACATGACTAGGCAATCAGGATAGAAAATAGAGTAGCAGCAGCGTATGTAACGATTGTGAAGTGTGTCTCTGGGTGTGTGTGAGCGTTTGTGGTGTGTGTGTGTGGGGGGGGGGGTAGAGTCCAGTGAGTGTGCATAGAGCTGGTGCAAGAGAGTCGGTACATATTAAAAGGGGGTCGATGCAAATAGTCAGGGTAGCCATTTGATTAACTGTTCAGCAGTCTTATGGCTTTGGGGTAGAAGCTGTTCAGACACCTTGTTGCTCCGGTACCGCTTGCCGTGCGGTAGCAGAGAGAACAGTCTATGACACCGCCTGGTATAGATGTCCTGCAATTGTGCAGCAGTGGAACTTTTGAAGATCTGAAGGCCCATGCCAAATCTTTTCAGCCTCCTACGGGGGAAGAGGCGATGCTGTGCCCTCTTTACGACTGTGTTTGGACCATGATAGATTATTAATGATGGGACATTTAAACTGCCTGTTTATCGATAAAATTCCACGTCCATTCACAATGCAGAATAATGGTCCTATTACGTATGTATGACCTCCAGGGCCGGGTAATTAATTTATATCTACCGTGACCCTTTATAGACACAGAAGGCGGTACAGTAACATGTCTGTAATTGATACATTTTCAGACAATAAAAATAAAGTGACATCAGACAGTAGAATTTTGCTCTGGCATATAAAGTTCTTTATTGTTTCCCCGACCACAACAAACATTGCTGATTGATGTGCTGCTGTGTTTATGCAGTTTTTTAGATGTGCTTTCTATCGACTAAATGTCTTGGAAGTTGCAATATTTAATATTTAAAGTACTTTTTTAGGAAATGGGGATCTGCGCGCATGCAGTCTAGGATTGACAGTTCTGGTTGCTTAGTGATGGAAGTTAGTCCTGCTTCAGCAGCGGCAAGTAAAATGTAGTTCATATCTCCAGAGAAGGTTTCGTGTCAGCATTTAAAAAGCCGTAGTGTAGGGCCTTCCGAGTGGCGCAGCGGTCTAAGGCAATGCATCGCAATCGTCTCTATGGACCCGGGTTCGATTCTGTGTTGTCGTAGCTGGCCACGACCGGGAGCCCATGAGGCGGTGGTCCTTGTCCCATTGCGCTCTGGCGACTCCTTGTGGCGGGCCGGGCGCATGCACGCTGACATGGTCGCCAGTTGTACAGTGTTTCCAACAACACGTTGGTACGGCTGGCTTCCGGGTTAAGCGAGAAGGGTGTCAAGAAGCAGTGCTGCTTGGCTGCTTCGTCTGTCAGAGACGACCTTCGCCTCTCCCGAGTCCATACGATGGAACAAGACTGTAACTACCAATTGGATATCATAATATTGGGGAGAAAAATGGGTAAAGAGTACATACACAAATATCCAGTAAAAATAAACGTAGTATAACCTACCCTAACGGACAAACAAACATGCTGTAGCCAAGGCGTTTTCAAGGGGCCACATACTGTTATATCTGAGAAGAGTAATCGATACAGGCTATTCTGGTAGCCTACTGTAATTTCATATTATGAGACAAAAACGCCCTCAGCAACGAAGAGTAGCCTACGCCATGCGCACAAGACTGGCCCGAAGATACTGTACGACATCGTTTCCATGAATAGCCTAAGATAGGATATTCTACATGCAACAGACCGAAGTCTGAACACATACTCCCATCACTAGTGAAGAGACCGAGCAGAAAGGCCAGCGTCAGAGAGGGGCAGGCAGAACCGTACGCACATGTCTTGGTAGTCTGCATCTCGCAATGTCTTAATTGTCTTGCATGCCTTGCAAATTCACAAGTATTCTAAAGTTCGCCTCTTCCTCTGCTTTTATTTAAATTACGTAATTTTCCACAGGGCTTTAAAGCGATATTATCTAGTTAGGCTATAACACAGAAAATGATGTGTTGTGATAACTGCACTGGGGGCGTGCTTTGCCTTCTGTTTCCTGTAGTCCACGATCAACTCTTTTTTGTCTTGCTGATGTTGAGGGAGAGGTTGTTGTCCTGGCACCACACTGCCAGGTCTCTGACCTCCTCCCTATAAGCTGTCTCATCGGTGATCAAGCCTACCACCGTCTAGTCGTCAGCGAACTTAATGGTGGTCTTGGAGTCGTGGGTGAACAGGGAGTACAGAAGGTGATAAAGCACGCACCCCTGAGGTGCCCCCGTGTTGAGGGTCAGCGTGGTGGATGTGTTGCCTATCCTCACCGCCTGTCAGGAAGTTCAGGATCCAGATGGAGATGTTCAGCTTAGGGATGAGCTTGTTGAACGCTGAGCTGTAGTCAATGAACCGCATTCTCACATAAGTGTTCCTTTTGTCCAGGTGGGAAAGGACAGTGTGGAGTGCAATAGAGATTGCATCATCTGTGGATCTGTTGGGGCGTAATGAAAATTGGAGTGGATCCAGGGTGTCTGTGATGATGGCGTTGATGTGAGCTATGACCAGCCTTCCATAGCATTTCATGGCTACCGATGTGAGTGCTACGGGTTGACAGTCATTTAGACAGGTTACCTTGGCATCCTTAGGCACAGGGACTATGGTGGTCTGCTTGAAACATGTAGGTATTAGGGACTCGGTCAGGGCGAGGTTAAAAATGTCAGTGAAGACACTTGCCAGCTGGTCAGCGCATGCTCTGAATACGCATCCTGGTAATCCGTCTGGCCCTGCAGCCTTGTGAAGGTTGACTTGTTTAAAGGTCTTAGTCACGTCGGCTAAGGAGAGCTTGGTCACCCAGACAGCTGGTGCTCTCATTGCTTCAGTGTTGCTAGCCTCGAAGCGAACATAGAAGGCGTTTAGCTCGTCTGGTAGGCTCGCGTCACTGGGCAGCTCGCGGCTGGTTTTCCCTTTGTAATCCGTGATAGTTTGCAATCCCTGCCACATTCAACGAGTATCAGAGCCGGTGTAGTAGGATTCGATCATGGTCCTGTTTGATGGTTCATTGGAGTCGGGATTTCTTATAAACGTCTGATTAGTGTCCTGCTCCTTGAAAGAGGCAGCTTTAACTCAGTGTGGATGTTGCCTGTAATCCATGGCTTCTGGTTGGGTTATGTACGTACGGTCACTGTGGGGACGACGTTGTCGATGCGCTTATTAATGAAGCCTGCGACTGAGGTGGTAAACTCCTCCAATGCCATCGGATGAATCCCGGAACATATTCAAGTCCGGTAGCTTAGATAACAAAAGTTTAAATGTTTTCTATAATTTTACTCAACATAGTATTAACATATCTTTCTAATTCTGTAATAGTTTTGACATTGAATTTGTATTTAATGATGTTTTGCTTGTGACTGGGCCGGAAGTAGGAAAACAATCGCAACAAATTGGATGCGCTCTTGTTGCCAGGCGTCATAAGGTGAATAAAAAGCTGTAGAATGTCTTACCTGATGTGGGATGTTTTCTTGACAATCGTTGCTAGTTTGCTAAACATTTCTTTAACCTTGCAGAGTAGGATTCTCCTAGTAATGGCTGTGTGTTTCTGTGTCCTGTTCTAGATGTTCAATGCGTATCCCAGGATGCCCTTTGCTCCAGTGCCAGGGAACATCAGATACCCTGTTCCACAGGATGGAGCCAGGTGAGTACACACACATCTACATCCCAACACTATTCATCATTATTATAACAACACAACTTCCTAGACCTCGCATCACCCATTCCTCAGTGTACTGACCCTGTGTGTTGGGTCCCCAGGAGAGTCCGTCCCCAGCACGGCCCCCCCCAGGCCTGGATCAAGGACCCAGATAGACCCTCCATCATCAGCGCCACAGAGCTCAAAGAGCTTGACAACCTGGACACAGAGGCTGACGAGGGCTGGGCTGGTAAGACTAATCTGTATTTATACATAATGATTCTTTACCTTCATTACGTTTTAGTAGCTTTTCACGTAAACTCGATGTAACGGTAACCCTCATTTTTCCTTATCTGTTCTCCAGGAGCTCAGATGGAGGTCGACTACACAGAGAAACTCAACTTCAGTGACGACGAGGAGAACCATGCCGCCAAAGAGAAAGGGGAAACCTGGTGAGTCTCACTGAAGAAGGTGCTTCCTTTTCTGCCTCACTACCAGGGTGTGATAGACTGTTTGAACCTTGGTTCTCTGTACACCTCAAGACTCCTAACCATTGCACTCTCTCTGTCTCACTCACTCAGGGAGTGGATGGGTAAATTGGAGCGGATGAGGACGCAGCGCACGTCAGACGGCCAGGGGGGCAGCAAAGGCTCATGGGTAGATAGAAGGGACCCCAGGGTGCTTTCCCCTGGCAGTATGGGGGTGTACAAGACTGGCCCACCACAGGACCATCAGGTAAGGCTGAGGGTGGCTGGTTGGCTCGGTTTGCGGTGTGTTTGACTGGATGGAGGGGTCCAGGACTAATGCGCCATCAAGAGCTTTACTATACAAGTTAATTTAGGTTTTGGAGGTTTTAAGGTAAAGTAGTTGTGTTAGATCATCTTTTTCACTCTATCTCTAGGGTCAGCTAGGTGGGCGCTCGGTGGGCAGCGGAGCCCCTCGCGTGGCCAAACCCCCCACCATTGCTCCCCCTGCTGGTGAGGAGGAGTGCGAGGCCTGGCGCCAGAAACACAAGAAGCAGGACCTGTCGGAAGCGGTAGAAAGAGCCAGGCGGAGGAGAGAAGAGGAGGAGAGGAGGATGGAAGAGCAGAGACTCGCCGCTTGCGCAGAGAAACTCAAACGCCTCAACGAGAAACTCCGCCCGGCAACAGATGCCAAGCCCGGCCCTGCCGCCGAGACAACCAATGAAGAGACTGGAGCTGTGTGTGAAGACACACCTCTTTTGTCTGTTCTTCCCCCTGTCTCCAACCCTGCACCATCACAGCCTGCCCCTTCCTCTCAGCCCCCGAACATATCAGCCCCTCTCCAAGACCGAGAGAGTGTGGAGAGAGAAAGGATTGAGAGGGAGAGAGAGCGGGTGGAGAGAGTAGAGCCTAGTGTGAAGGAAGAGAGTCAGTTTGTGCCTCGCCAGCCCAGCCCTCCAGTCCAGAGACCATTGTCCATACCCCCAGAGCCTCGGCTCGGAGAGGGTCCCCTGCGCTTGGTGGGCCCCCTGAGTGAGGTGAGCCCTCTGGTAGAGGAATGCCAGACTGAGAGACTGACGCCCATGCCTATCAGAGACTACTTCAGCACCGATGAGAGCAGAGGTGAGCCCCCTGGCAGAGCCCTGTGTTTCCACCAACATAAATTAACCAGCTGCTTTACCTCCCACACTTTCACAACAAGCAGAGACCCTATTTGTTTATTCCAATAACAAGGTTTTGTTTAATTTCAGTGTGACTGTCTTTCTCTCGCTCTCTATTTCTCTCTCTAGTGGAGGAACCTGTGCCACTCACTCTGCCCCTTATGGACCCCCTCAGTGGAGAGGATGCCCCTGTGGCCCCCCTGGACCTTGAGGGAGAGGTGGGGGCTGCCATGCGCCCCTCTCTCACCTCTGGATACTCTAAACAGTTCCAGAAGTCTCTGCCCCCGCGCTTCCTCAGGCAGCAGGTATTGGACTTGTGTTGCTTACTTTTTTCCAAGGGGAATTTCAGATGTGAAATTGGATATAGAAAACAGTTACCAAATTTCATTACATTCCATCTCTGAAGTCCTGATCTTTTTAATGTTGTCCATGTTATTTTGAAGAGAATCCCTGTATCTAACTCTTACTTTTTTCTCCTTGCAGGAGCAGATGAAGCAGCAGTGGCAGCAGCAGCAACAGCAGCAGGGGGGTGGTGGTGGGGCTGTGTCCCCATCAGGAGGAGGTGCGGGTGGAGGATGTGTAGCTGCCTCCCAGCAGCAGCACCGCTCCCTGTACCAGCCCGTCGGCCCCCCTCACCACCAGCATCAGCAGCACCTAGCTAACATGGGCTTTGACCCCCGCTGGCTCATGATGCAGTCATATATGGACCCCCGCATTATGTCTGGAAGACCACCGCTCGACATGCCAAACATGCACCCTGGACCTGGTACGGCAATACTGACATAGTGTGTCTGTTTTGACTGTTTAGGTTTGCTTGTCTTCAGTGTATGTGTTTGGCACAAAGAAATGAATTGTTAATGAGAGAGATATAAATAAATAACCATTTTGACTGTCCCTTCTCCTCGTCTACAGGGCGGATTCCTCCTAAGCAGATAGTTCGTAGAGAGCCAGGAGACAGCTCCAGTTCTGACTCCTTCGACCACCTGACCAGGCCCATACGGGACCATAGTCTCCCTTCTGAAACGCGCATAGTATGGGGGTCTGACCCATACCCCCAAACTGAACCCCTGCCCTCTGTCACACCCCCTAAAGGACGGGAGGACGAGGACAACAGGTGAGTAGACAACAACACTCAGGCTGCATCTTATTACACTAACCTGGCGGCAGGTAGCCTAGTGGTTAGAGCGTTGTGCCAGTAACCGAAGATTGCTAGATCGAATCCCTGAGCTGACAAGGTAAAAATCTGTCATTCTGCCCCTGAACAAGGCAGTTAACCCACAGTTCCTAGGCTGTCATTGTAAATGTGAATTTGTTCTTAATTGACTTGCGTAGTTAAATAAAGGTTAAACAAAACATGTTATTTTTAATTTCTTGTCTCCACGGTAGATAGGAATAAGAGGAAGCCACTTTAGATCAAAAGCCCTTCTGTCATCTAGTGTGCTCCAGTTGTCCACCAAGTTCGTAGAGTTTTTTTTATTAAAACATCTCTCCTTTTTCCCAGATTGGACTCTGGGTTGGAGATGGAAAGGGGTCTCCCAGCCATGTACCCCAGCCAGGATCACAATCCCCTGAAACCCTGTGGCAAATCAGACCTTTTCAGAGACCCCACAAAGCCACTGTCAGGATTTGGCCCAGGCCCAGAGGAGGCTCCAGAACCCCTGCAGACAGAAATAGGGCCTGGTGGGTCTCCCTTTGAGCCAGTGGAGCCTAGCCTGCCCACTGGAGAGGTGGAGGCTCTGGGACAGGCCATGCTACAGAGTACTATCTCCCAGGGCTCCAGCCACTCCCTCAAACTGGATGAGCCCAGGTTCGACAGCCTCCACCTGGGCACAAAGACACTTGAGCTCCAGGATCCAGAAGAGAGGCCAGGCGCAGAAGATATAAAGGCCAGTAAAGAGCCTTTCTCCCAGGCTGCTGTGGCCGGGGACACCCCTCCAGCTGACGGCCTCCACAAGCTAGAGAAGCCGGCCCCCAGCAAGCAGAAGGCTGAGCTGCGCTGGGGAGGGAGGTCTGGGGCCGGCCGTAGGGACGGACCAGGGGGAGAGAGGCCGGTACGCAGGTCTGGACCCATTAAGAAACCTGTACTCAGAGACATGAAGGAAGAACGAGAGCAGCGGGAGGAGAGAGAGCGACACCGTGAGAGAGGAGAAAAGGGGGAGAGACCCAAGAAGGAGGAGCGAGGAGAAGTGAAAGCTGCCTCCGCTGCTGCTGCAGTGTCTGAGGGCGGGGAGAAGGAGTGGGACAGACCCCACGGGGAGAAGGAGAGGGACAGACCCCACGGGGAGAAGGAGAGGGACAGACCCCACGGGGAGAAGGAGAGGGACAGACCCCACGGCGAGAAGGAGAGGGACAGACCCCACGGCGAGAAGGAGAGGGACAGACCCCACGGCGAGAAGGAGAGGGACAGACCCCACGGCGAGAAGGAGAGGGACAGACCCCACGGCGAGAAGGAGAGGGACAGACCCCACGGCGAGAAGGAGAGGGACAGACCCCACGGCGAGAAGGAGAGAGACAGACCCCACGGCGAGAAGGAGAGAGACAGACCCCACGGCGAGAAGGAGAGAGACAGACCCCACGGCGAGAAGGAGAGAGACAGACCCCACGGCGAGAAGGAGAGAGACAGACCCCACGGCGAGAAGGAGAGAGACAGACCCCACGGGGAGAGGGACAGACCCCACGGGGAGAGGGACAGACCCCACGGGGAGAGGGACAGACCCCACGGGGAGAGGGACAGACCCCACGGGGAGAGGGACAGACCCCACGGGGAGAGGGACAGACCCCACGGGGAGAGGGACAGACCCCACGGGGAGAGGGACAGACCCCACGGGGAGAGGGACAGACCCCACGGGGAGAGGGAGAGGGATGGGAAGAGTGAGGCCCCTGAGACAGAGGGGTCTGGGAAGGGCCCCCAGAAATCCAGATATACACATGCCCCGATACCAGCCTCCCAGGACGACAAGACAGACCAACTACCGACCCATGACAAAAACCCTGAACCTAAATTACCCTCTAGGAAGGAGCCCAACCTGCCCCCACGGACCTACCGCCGTGAGGACAGGGAAAGAGACCGGGAGAGAGAGATGGAAAGGGACAGAGAGCGAGACTGGCCGGCTGATGGTTTTAGAGGCCGAGGCAGAGGGGAGTACTACTCTCGAGGACGGAGTTTCCGGGGGACTTACATTGGTCGAAGTAGAGGTGGCCGGGGTCGTAGTCGATGGGAGTACCCTTATCAGGAGCCGCGCTCGCGCTCAGACTTTCCTGCCGTCAGTGGCGCTGCTGCCTTCCGCTGCCGTGAAGAGAGCGAGACGCGCAGCGAGAGCTCAGACTTCGAAGTGATGCCCAAACGCAGACGGCGTCGTGGTTCCGATACAGACTCAGAGAGCGAAGGAGGACGGGAGTCCGCTAGCGACACTGGGGCTTCAGACCGTGAGCCCAGTGCCAAACCACCCCGATCGCTCCGCAGTGAAATACCAGGAGAGCCCCGCTCTGGACCACACAAACCTGGCTTCGGACCCCATCACCTGGGGGAGAAAGGAGGGCCCAGAGGAGGAGACGAGGGAAGGCCCAAGCCAGGCTTCCTGCCCAAAGGAGATCCTTCACGGCGGGGGAGAGGGGGACTGTACAGCAGGCGAGGGGGAGCCAGGGAGAGAGGAGGTCCTAGGTCAGCTCCTCTCAGACGACCAGGAACTAGAGAGTCGTCCTCCCAGTGGCCCTCTAAACCCATGGAGACCTTCCGCCCCGAGGACACAGAACCCTCGTCATCACGCTATGACAACTGGGACCACCACTCTGACCGACGGCCCGTTCGAGGAGACAGAGACCGACAGTTCGAGGGGAAGAAGTTTGGGGAGGGGGGACCCCAGAGTAGCAGAGACAGAGAGAGGCCCCGTCGCCCTCGGCCAGCCCGACCCCCCAGACAGGACAAACCCCCCCGCTTCCGAAGGCTGAAGGAGAGAGAGGCTGCAGTCTTAGCTGGAGGAGACACAGGACCAGGACCCACCTCCACTGCCCCCGTCCCAGCCTTAGTGCCTGGCCCTGTCTCCCTGTCCCCTACTCTCTCCAGAGTTCCAGGGGCCCCCTTCACCCTGCCTGTAGATAAGGAACCCAAAGCCGCTGACCTAACCTCTGACCCAGCACTGCCTGACACCACCCCTCCCACCACCTCTGCCGTGGGCACCAAGTCACCTGACCTGTCCACGCAGAACTCTTCTGACCAGGCCAACGAGGAGTGGGAGACTGCGTCGGAGAGTAGCGACTTTAACGAGCGTAGAGAACGGGAGGAGAGGAGGGGAGCGCGGGAGGCTGCTAGTGGCACTGCCCAGCCCTCGACACCAGCCCCCCTACCCCCTCAGGGCTCAGCACCCCCCAGTAGGACCCCCACCGAGGGAGGGGTGACACCCAAACGCGAGGCAGCCGGGCCCGCCGGGGGCAGGAGGAGTTTCTCCAGTCAGCGTCCGGTGGAGAGGCAGAACCGCTGGGGGAACAGCGGACCCAAACCAGGCCGCGGCTACGCAGGGGGGAAGGGAGAGAGGCGAGGAGGTGGCAAGGCTGGACGTAGAGGGTGAGTCATCCACCAATTTCACACCATGATTTGGTTTGGCCTTTAGTCTTGTTCACTGACTGTTTGCATGTTATATCTTCACTGTTAACATAATGAACAATATCTTATTAAACAACCAAACTCCAATACCATGCGCTTCTGTTTTCGTTTCTGTGTGTGTGAATAAAAGCTGTAGAAGCACTCTCTTCCTGAAGGACAAATGTTTCATCTCCTTTCGTATCCTGTTCTAGTTGCTGGGTACACATCACTTTTAACACCGATACCGATTATTGGAGGACCAAAAAAGCCGCTACCGATTAATTGGCCGATTTTAAACGATTATTTATTTTTAAATAATAATAATAGATTTTTTTTAATTAAATTTAAAAAATAAATGTATTTGTAATATAATGACAATTACAACAATACTGAATTAACACTTTTCTTTTACCTTAATATAATACATCAATACAATCAATTTAGCCTCAAATAAATAATGAAACATGTTCAATTTTGTTTAAATAATGCAAAAACAAAGTGTTGGAGGAGAAATTAAAAGTGCAATATGTGCCATGTAAAAAAAGCTAACGTTTAAGTTCCTTGCTCAGAACATGAGAACATATGAAAGCTGGTGGTTCCTTTTAACATGAGTCTTCAATATTCCCAGGTAAGAAGTTTTAGGTTGTAGTTATTATAGGAATTATAGGACTATTTCTCTCTATACCATTTGTATTTCATATACCTTTGACTATTGGATGTTTTTATAGGCACTTTAGTATTGCCAGTGTAACAGTATAGCTTCCATCCCTCTCCTCGCCCCTACCTGGGCTCCAACCAGGAACACATCAACAACAGCCATCCTCGAAGCATCGTTCCCATTGCTCCACAAAAGCCGCAGCCCTTGCTGAGCAAGGGGAACAACTACTCCAAGTCTCAGAGCGAGTGACTTCACCGATTTAAACGCTATTAGCGCGCACCCCGCTAACTAGCTAGCCATTTCACATCAGTTGCACCAGCCTAATCTTGGGAGTTGATAGGCTTGAAGTCATAAACAGGGCAATGATTAAAGCATTGCGAAGAGCTGCTGGCAAACACACGAAAGTGCTGTTTGAATGAATGCTTACGAGCCTGCTGGTGCTTACCATCGCTCAGTCAGACTGCTTTATCAAATCATAGACTTAATAACACACAGAAATACGAGCCTTTGGTCATTAAAATGGTCGAATCCGGAAAATATAATTTCCAAAACAAAACGTTTATTCTTTCAGTGAAATACGGAACCGTTCCGTATTTTATCTAACGGATGGCATCCCTAAGTCTAAATATTGCTGTTACACTGTACAACCTTCAATGTTATGTCATAATTATGTACAATTCTGGCAAATTAATTACAGCCTTTGGTAGGAATAAATGGACTTCACACAGTTCGCAATGAGCCAGGCGGCCCAAACTGCTGCATATACCCTGACTGCTTGCACGGAACGCAAGAGAAGAAACACAATTGCCCTAGTTATAAGAAATTCATGTTAGCAGGCAATATGAACTAAATTTGCAGGTTTAAAAATATATACTTGTGTATTAATTTTAAAGAAAGGCATTGATGTTTATGGTTAGGTACATTGGTGCAACGACAGTGCTTTTTTCGCAAATGCGCTTGTTAAATCATCAGCCGTTTGTCGAAGTAGGCTGTGATTCAATGAGAAATTAACAGGCACCGCATCGATTATATGCAACGCAGGATACGCTAGATAAACTAGTAATATCATCAACCATGTGTAGTTAACTAGTGATTATGTTAAGATTGATTGTTTTTTATAAGAAGTTTAATGCTAGCTAGCAACTTACCTTGGCTTCTTGCTACCCTCGCGTAACAGGTAGTCAGCCTGCCATGCAGGCTCCTCGTGGAGTGCAAAGTAAGGCAGGTGGTTAGAGCGTTGGACTAGTAACCGGAAGGTTGCAAAAACGAATCCCCGAGCTGACAAGGTAAAACTCTGTCGTTCTGCCCCTGAACAAGGCAGTTAACCCGCCGTTCCTAGGCCGTCATTGAAAATAAGAATGTGTTCTTAACTGACTTGCCTAGTTAAATAAAGGTGTTAAAAAAAAAGTCCAAATCGGTGTCCAAAATGACCGATTTCCGATTGTTATGAAATGCCCTAATTAATCGGTCATTCCGATTAATCGGTCGACCTCTAATCACTTCCTCTCCCTTTCTGGCTGCATCTCAATAGTCTAAAGCAGTTTCCTTTCCGTGTTTCCTCACCTTCACTGATGTGAAAGCAATGTCCTCTATTACACTTCTATATTTTGTGTTATCAGAAAGAACTACTATAGATCCTAAAGGTTTTACACTATTGGGATGCCCATCTTGTTTTTTTTAAATAAATCTGCTGCTTCTCTGTACAGTGGCCTGTCCTCTTGTCTCCATCTCTCTGTCTTTCCCTAACATGTCTCTCTCTCCTCCCCTCCAGAGCGGCCCCAGACTCAGCCCCAGGTGGGGGAGTGGTGCGTACTGGGGGTAAAGACCCTGCTGGACGCAGGAAGGACGAGACCAAACAGAAACCCAAGGAGAAGGAGAACGCTCTGTTGCAGTTTGACCTAAACAACTATGCCAGTGAGACAAATGCGCGCACACACACAGATGTACACACCTGCTATCCAGTAGGGATGTAAATATTCGCCCATACTCATCGGTCCCCTGTTTTAAAAAATTAAGATGTGAGTGTATCAGTCTGCGGGAGCCCTGACTAATCCAAACGAAGCATGCATCAGTAAGAGAACCGATCCAAACGTTATGAATCGCCGGGTTCACAAGTTTATTTAATTTTGTTGTTGCCTCGTTCCAAAAATACCTGATCTGTTGACTGAATTGATGCGTCCTCTCCTTCAGCCTATCAAACTTTTATGCAAGTACAATAACTGAGAATCACATTGATCTAGTCAGATATACTGTGTGCACAGTGCGGGAGACTCAGCTGCTCACGCAAATGAGAGCGTAGTCCTCTGTTCTAATATTTGTAGGCTACACCTTCAGCATGTAACTATTTCCCAGGGCATTGCTGTAAATGAGAATGTGTTCTCAGTTAACTTACCTGGTAAAATAAGGGTAAAATAAAATAAAGCATTCAGATGTTTGTAAAATGGCTTTTGCAATATTGAGGGACAACCAATGTAATTGTTACCAAATGCGCTGTAGAAAATTGCGTTTTACCGGTGTAGCTGTGTAGGCTACCGCTGATTGGGTCTTTTCATTGCCAGGCTCACCTTTTTTATAAAATATTTTTGTTAGTTCTACTACAGTCAGTGCATTTGGTCACTTTTACATGAACAGGGTAAAGGTGTAATTTCAACAATAATTTGAGCCACACTGGTCGGAATGGGAGGAGAGGGCAGCTCTCCTCCATAAAGTTCCAAACCATTCGCTTTTGAGACTGGGTGAAATCCAAAGCTGTATTTATATTAATTGGCTATGTACATTTCATAGCTAATTTTTAAAGATAGGTATCGACATATTACTAGCTCAAAACAATTGAATCTGCTATATGACAAGTTAATCAGTAGGTGATGAGAAAGTGGGGGGACAAAACATGAATAGCCCTGCCTAATCTGATAGTGGTAGATGCCCTATGTCTCAGCTCACCCAGTACATCATTCTCACACACTCTCACATACTCACACTCTGCTCAGAGAAGTCGGCTCAGACAGATCCAGCTCATGAGCTCCATCAGTATCAGATATTAATTTAGAATGGAAAATGAATGTGTTCATGCAACAATTGTTAAAGCGACGAATCGACCTAAATCGCATCGATTCAGTCCATAAATCAAATTGCACCGAATCGTTTCAAACTAAACGTATTGTTCCTGTATCGTATCGGAACCCATGTATCTACATTAGAGGTCGCCCGATTATGATTTTAACGCCGAAGCCGATTATTGGAGGACCAAAAAAAGCCGATACCAAATAATCTGACTATTTTTATATACAGTGTAGCAAAAAAGTATTTAGTCAGCCACCAATTGTGCAAGTTCTCCCACTTAAAAAGATGAGGCCTGTAATTTTCATCATAGGTACACTTCAACTATGACAGACAAAATTAGGGGAAAAAATCCAGAAAATCACGTTGTAGGATTTTTAATCCTAAATAACAAAACTTTATCTCAATACTTTGTTATATACCCTTTGTTGGCAATGACAGAGCTCAAATGTTTTCTGTAAATCTTCACTTTCTGTAAGTCTTCTTTAAGTCTTCACTGTTCGATGATAAATTAATAACTTCTTATGGATGAAATCCCGTTAACGGGATCGATTTGACAACAGCCAGTGAAAGTGCAGGGCGCCAAATTCAAACCCAAATCTCATAATTTAAATTCCTCAAACATACAAGTATTATACACCATTTTAAAGATAAACGTTGTTAATCCCACCACAGTGTCCGATTTCAAAAAGGCTTTACGACGAAAGCATACCATGCGATTATGCTAGGTCAGCGCCAAGTCACAGAAAAACAGCCATTTTTCCAGCCGACGAGAAGTCACAAAAAGCACAAATAGAGAGAAAATGAATCGCTAACCTTTGACCTTCATCAGATTACACTCATAGGACTTCATGTTACACAATACATGTATGTTTTGTTCGATAAAGTTCATATTTATATCCAAGAATCTCAGTTTACATTGGCGCGTTATGTTCAGTAATGTTTTGCCTCAAACATCCGGTGATTTTGCAGAGCCACATCAATTTACAAAAATACTCATAATAAATGTTGATGAAAATACAAGTGTTATACATGGAATTAAAGATATACTACTCCTTAATGCAACCGCTGTGTCATATTTCAAAAAAGCTTTACGGAAAAAGCACACCATGCAATAATCTGAATACAGAGCTCAGAGACCAAAACAAGCCATACAGATACCCGCCATGTTGTGGAGTCAACAGAAGTCAGAAATGGCATTATAAATTTTCACTTACCTTTAATGATCTTCATCAGAATGCACTCCTAGGAATCCCAGTTCCACAAATGTTTGTTTTGTTCGATAAAGTCCATTTATGTCCAAATACCTCCTTTTTGTTCGCGCGTTTAGTTCACAAATCCAAATTCAAGAGGCGCAGGCACTTAGTCCAGACGAAAAGTCAAAAAAGTTATTACAGTTCGTAGAAACATGTCAAACGATGTATAGAATCAATCTTTAGGATGTTTTTAACATAAATCTTCAATAATATTCCAACCAGACAAATCCTTTGTCTTTAGAAAGGAAAAGGAACGCAGCTAACTCACGGGTGCGCGCCTGACTGAGCTCATGGCATTCTGCCAGACACCTGACTCAAACAGCTCTTATTATCTCCCCCTTCACAATAGAAGCCTGAAACAAGGTTATAAAGACTGTTGACATCTAGTGGAAGCCTTAGGAAGTGCAATATGACCCCATAGACACTGTATATTGGATAGGGAAAGACATGAAAACCTACAAACCTCAGATTTCCCACTTCCTGGTTGGATTTCTTTTCAGGTGTTTGCCTGCCATATGAGTTCTGTTATACTCACAGACATCATTCAAACCGTTTTAGAAACTTCAGAGTTTTCTATCCAAATCTACTAATATACTGCATATCGTAGCTTCTGGGCCTGAGTAGCAGGCAGTTTACTCTGGGCACCTTATTCATCCAAGCTACGCAATACTGCCCCCCAGCCATAAGAAGAACAGGCACCGCATTGATTATATGCAATGCAGAACAAGCTAGTTAACCTAGTAATATCATCAACCATGTGTAATTAACTAGTGATTATGTGAAGATTGTTTTTTACATTTTTTACAAGATAAGTTTAATGCTAGCTAGCAATTTACCTTGGCTCCTTGCAGCCACAAGGTCCTTTTGATGCTGCACTTGCGAAACAGGTGGTCAGCCTGCCACGCAGTGGTTTGCAATGTAACCGGCCATAATTGGCATACAAAAAGGCCGGTTACCGATTGTTATAAAAACTTGAAATCGGTCGACCTCTAATCTCGATGCGTATCAAACCCCTACTATCTAGTGTCCATCAGTAAATTATATACAGTACCAGTCAAAAGTTTGGACACACCTACTCATTCAAGGGTTTTTCTTTATTTTACTATTTTCTACATTATAGAATAATAGTGAAGACAAACTATGAAATAACATATGGAATCATGTAGTAACCAAAAAGTGTAAAACAAATCTAAATCTATTTTATTCTTCAAAGTAGCCACCCTTTGCCTTGATGCCAGCTTTGCACACTCGTGGCATTCTCTCAACCAGCTTCATGAGGAATGCTTTTCCAACAGTCTTGAAGGAGTTCCCACATATATGCTGAGCACTTGTTGGTTGCTATTCCTTCACTCTGCAGTCCAACTCATCCCTAACCATCTCAATTGGGTTGCCTGGTGATTGTGGAGGCCAGGCATCTGATGCAGCCCTCATCACTCTCCTTCTTTGTCAAATAGCCCTTACACGGCCTGGAGGTGTGTTGGGTCATTGTACTGTTGAAAAACAAATGATAGTCCCACTAATTGCAAACCAGATGGGATGGTGTATCACTGCAGAATGCTGTGGTAGCCATGCTGATTAAGTGTGCCTTGAATTCTAATTAAATCACTGACTGTGTCACCAGCAAAGCACCATCACACCTCCTCCCCCATGCTTCACAGTGGGAACCACACAGGCGGAGATCATCCGTTTACCTACTCTGTGTCTCTCAAAGACACAGCGGTTGGAACCCACAATCTCAAATTTGGACTCATCAGACCAAAGGACAGATTTCCACCCATATAATGCCCATTGCTCGTGTTTCTTGGCCCAAGCAAGTCTTTTCCTCTTATTATTGGTGTCCTTTAGTAGTGGTTTCTTTGCAGCAATTCGACCATGAAGGCCTAATTTACGCAGTCTCCTCTGAACAGTTGATGTTGCCATATGCCTGTTACTTGAACTCTGAAGCTTTTAAATTATTTGGGAATCAGGCCTTCGTGGTCGATTTGCTGCAAAGAAACCACTTCCGAAGGACACCAATAAGAAGGCAAAGGGTGGCTACTTTGAGAATCTCAAATATACAATATACTTTGATTTGTTTAACACTTTTTTGGTAACTACATGATTCCATATGTTATTTCATAGTTTTGATGTCTTCACTATTATTCTACAGTGTAGAAAAGAGTCAAAAGAAAGAAAAACCTTTGAGTAGGTGTGTCAACTATTGACCTGTACTGTATATATTTTTCAATATGCTATGGGTACTGTAATGCTTTATTGGCTCAGTACTAGGGCCGGGACGATACCAGTATTGCAATGCTCGTTAGTGTCGTGGCAAGGAAACGGAACACGAAGCGAATTTAACTTCTTTAGGAAAACAGCCCTTTTGTTGGAAACAAACATTCTGTTGTCTTTATTTATTTTCCAAGCTATAGCACACACTATTTTGCATACAGCAGGAAAAAATATTGCGTTGCTGGTATCGTCACAGCCATACTCAATACTGAATTTGACAGATTCTATTGTTCTAGAACTTGTACCTAGTCCATGGAACTGATTTCACTTTGTGTGCTGTCCTGTAGGTGTGGTGATCATAGATGACCATCCAGAGGTGACAACCTTAGAGGACCCCCAGTCTAACACTACAGATGACGGCTTCACTGAGGTGGTCTCACGCAAACAACAGAAACGACTACAGGACGAGGAGAGGAGGAAGAAAGAGGAGCAGACTACACAGGTGAGGAGAGGCAGAGTGTGCAATTCACCGCTGGGAGGCAGTTATTCCTGTATTAACTAAACACAATACTTTTATTCACACTGAGGACCATAGGACCCTAACATCCGACATCCCTAACATGTATGTCGTTGCCTTGTGTCGGTTTATAGCACTATGGGAAGAAAGGATCAGGGGAAAAGGGGAGAGGAGGAAGCAAGCTGCCACCAAGATTCGCCAAAAAACAGCAGCATTATCATCAACAAGCATCACAACAACAACCACAGCAAGCCTCACAGCCACAGCAGCCCTCACCTCCCCCCCAACAACCCCAGCCCCTCCTATCTGCCTCCCAGCTCCCTCCCCCCTCCCAGCCTGCTGCCTCTCCCCAGACTCTGGAAGGCTCTGTGGCCACCCTACCCCCCGCCCCTACCCCCACCACTGTGGACTTCATCTCCAAGACTCCCCTTCCCTCTGTGGCCCTGCTCACGCAGCCCCACAGCACTCTCGGTACGGAACTCTGGGAGAACAAGGTGACCGGATCCACCATACTCCCTGACGTCAAGAAACGTGAGTCACACAACAGTAATTTTTCACAACGAGATGACGTTTCGTTAGTTAAAACGTGTACATCTCCTGAGTAGCGCAGCGGTCTCAGGCACTGCATCGCAGCGTCACTACAGACCAGGGTTCGATCTTAGGCTGTGTCGCGACAAAGACTCATGAGGCGGCGCACAATTGGCCCAGCGTCGTCCGGGATAGGGGAGGGTTTGGCCGGCCGGGATTTCCTTGTCCGATCGCGCTCTAGCAATGCCTTGTGGCAGGCCCGGTGCATGCGTGCTGACTTTGGTCGCCAGCTGTACGGTGTTTCCTCCGACTCATTGGTGCGGCTGGCTTCTGGGTTAAGCGAGCAGTGTGTCAAGAAGCAGTGCGGCTTGTCAGGGTTGTGTTTCGGAGGACACATGACTCTCAACCTTCGCCTCTCCTGAGTCCATAGGGGAGTTGCAGTGATGGGACAAGACTGTAACTACCAATTGGATATCATGAAATTGGGTAGAAAGGGGGAAAAAAAATAAAAGAATTATACATGAGGTAGGGTTTTTCATATGCTTGGTCTCATCTGTTGTGTGTGTTTCAGTTGGACCGATCAGCCCTCCTCAGCCTCCTTCAGTCAGTGCCTGGAACAAACCTCTCACCTCCTTCACTGGGACTGTCACTCCTGAGGTACGGACCTCCTCTCTTGCTCTCAATATCTTGTTTCACAACCTGTATTGTACAACAGACTGACTTGCTATGGATTCGTTCTGTTTTATTGTGGCTGCAAATAAAGGGGTTGGTTAGTTAAAGTGCCTTTGTGTGTTGTAGGGAGTGAAGCCTGGCTCAGAAGGCAGTGTGGATCTAGGGATGGACAGTATCCAGTTTGGAGCCCCGTCCTCAGCTGGCAGTACAGACAGCGATGGTGTACCAGCCATGCTTGAGCCTGGACCTGACAACAAACTACCTGCTCCTAAAGAACAGAGACAGAAACAGCCCCGCGCTGGACCTATCAAAACACAGAAGGTAGGGTACTAAACACACACACTGACTGACACAAATACTCAGAAAATCCATAGTGACTGATATGTTTGTGCAAAGAATTACATTCACATTACTCTTCATATTTTCTCAACTTGAACTGTATCTCTTCTCTACTTCCAGCTCCCTGACATGGAGCCAGTAGAGCCTAAGGAGTACAAGCCTGGCCCTATTGGTAAAGAACGCTCTCTGCGTAACCGCAAGGCTAAGGACGTCCGTGTGGGGGGGGAAGAATGTCTTGATGGGGGGATAGTACCAGGAGGAGGGACCAACAGAGCAGTAGATTCCAGCCCCCCCAACACAGACGCCTCTGTTCCTGAGCTAGGGGGCGATATCGAGGGGATGATCACCATACCCTCGGCTGAGTACGCCAGCAGCTCCAAGGTGAGAGGGGATGGTTGGTATGGTATACCCAATATGGCCACCAGTCTATCCACCACATTCATGAATGCTCCATTCATTCCAGTTCTATTGACTTAAACTTGTCTGCTCCTAACCCTCCCCCTGCCAGGAGTCAGTGACCGACTACACCACCCCCTCTTCCTCTCTGGCTGACAGCGTTCCTACTGGAGGGAGTAAGATGGAGGAGAGCCTGGTGGCCAACGTGGCCCTGCCTCACCCTCTCCCTCGTAGAGAGGCCTTACAGCAGAGCTCCAGCCTCAGTACTGTCTCTCCTGCTTCTGTTGACCTCACACTGAAGGTACACATACACACAACATACCCTTCTATGCATACGGTGTCAATCTGCTTCTAATACGTTATCTTATTTCTTTTGTAAGATGGAGTCAGCCCGTAAAGCGTGGGAGAACTCCCCCAGCCTGGTAGAAAAGAGTTCTCCTGTCACCTCTTCTCCCATCACCTCCTGCACCTCCTCTTCCTACTCCTCCTTCTCTTCTGTCTCCATGCCTCAGATACCAGTAGCCTCTGTCACACCAAGCACTTCTCTGACAGGTACAGTCTTTCTTTGTAAGTCAATAATACTTGTTATACAATGTTTTTACACTAATACTAAATGGATTGACGGTTGGGCAACATCACCCACATCAACAGCAACTGGGTGTAGTGACATCTAGCTTCCTCCCCCCTCCATCTCCTGTCACGCCCCCCCAGGTGCTGGGACATACACCACGTCCGCTCTGAGCACTAAGACCACCACGGCCTCTGACCCCCCCAACATCTGCAAGGTGAAACCCCAGCAGCTGCAAACTGGATCCATGGGCGGGCCCAGCTTCTCCCAGCTGGGCTGTGTGGCCCCCCTGCTTCCCCAGCAGCAACAGACTCCACAGGTTTACGTCTCCCAGTCTGCAGCAGGTGAGTCCTCAAACACATCTGACTTGTATGCACTTAGCGGTATGACTAGGGCCAGGAGTCTTTCCTTAACTACATGACCTCACCAGGAAATGACTTGGCCCTACTTAGACTTAGTCTAGCAGATACTACTAAACCTGAATGAAAACAGTTCTGTTAAATGGGTATGGAGGTGTAACGCTTTTGATGAGAAAGCCATTTAGTGTTGTGCTCCTCTCGTGTCGTATCAGTGATGGCTGAGTGAGCCTCTCATTGGGATGCTAGCTATAGAGCTTACTGCAGTGCAGTAGGCCCCATAGGGAGGTCAGGTATTAGCCTCGATCAGAGAGTGCTGAGCCCACAGGAACAGCCATCACGGCTCATGTAGGCCATAATTACCTCATGTCTCATAGAGGACACTTATTTAGAGAAAGGTCAATGTATTCACAATCCTTATGTGATCTGCTGTAATGTTACTGTGAAGGTGATGCTAGTGATTTAAAATGTCCTCAGGACACACAGTCATGCATTTGTCAGAATTGTGGTGAGTTTGTGACTTGAGTAGTTTTCATCCTCTTCTCGCGCTGTGTGTGTGTGTGTAGGCTCTGCAGCACAGATTCCAGCGTTCTACATGGACACCAGTCACCTGTTCAGCAACCCCCACTCCCGCCTGGCACCTCTGACACAGCACCAGCAGCAGAGCTACCAGCCTAGACTCTCACAGGTACACACTACAAGGATCTCTTTAACACGACTTCAAGCTTAAACTGCCTTTAATGTAGCCTTATTCAACTCTTGTGAAGCCTTATTCTCCCTCCGTGAAGCCTTATAAGGCCTTATTTTCTCCCCTCCAGCAGCAGGCGGCGGTGCAGCAGATTCCTATCCCAATCTATGCTCCCCTACAGGGGCAGCACCAACACACACACACACACTCTCACCAGGCCCAGCTAAGCCTCAGCACCGGACCTCCCGTCTCCCAGCCACAGGACCTCTTCAGTTCTTCACTGCAGCCTTATAGGTAACAAACACACACACAATGATGTGTATTTATCAAATAATGCTGTTTGGGTCAAATTTTGTGTCATTCTGACTGGTAAGAGGTGTGTTTGTGTTTGATCACACTATTTTAACTCTCTTCTCTCATCTCCCTTCCTCTGTCCTTCAGATCACAGCAGGCCTTTATGCAGAGCAGTCTGTCCCAGCCCAGTCCCATGATGTTATCAGGGCCATCTCTCCACAGCTACCCTGGTGTTGGGGGCCATGACCTGGGCAAGCCCCAGTCCAGCCTGGCCTACCAGCAGCCCTCCAACACACACACACAACACATCCCCATCCTGTTTGAACCACAGCTCAACCAGCCCTCTGGCATGGGAGGATCCCAGCTGATAGACACACACCTACTGCAGGTATGGAATAAGGTACACACAACGTAGTTCCAACTCTCTTAGAATCTATTGATAACTGTTGAGAACTCATGCTATCTTTGTAAATGCTGAAGCAAGCTTATATGTGGTCATACAAGAGCTTTGTAAGACGTGATCAGATAATGTTATTGTCCTAACCCTCTCTCGCTCTCTTCTCTCTCGCGCCAGCGTCAGGGGATGAGTCCACATTCTAACCTGTACTCAGGACAGGTGCAACAACACGGACAGAGCAGTTACTATAGTAACACACAGTCTCCTAGCTCTGCCATGCAGCAGGTATACACATAATTTACACACTTTCAGAGGCTAACTTCTGCAAAAGGAACAGATTGTCAAAACAGACAGTTGTGACATTGCAACTAACTCACCCCTCCCAATCTCCTCCTCTTTCTCTCCCGCCCTCCCTCTCTCTAGGTGCAAGTCCCTATGCCAGGCTCCCAGCTCGGTCTTCCTAACTATGGTTCCGGGGGCAGCCAGCCCCTCCTGGCTCTGCCCCCCACCCCTCCCCAGGCCCAGCCCCCCAGCCTCAGCCGCCAGCCCCCAGTCTCCCAGCCCTACAGGGGACCCTTCGGACACACACACAGCGTGATGCAGCCCCCCTCCAGCAAGGTACTCACCAGGGAATGATACAAAGTTCTGGATGTGTGAGAGACAGACTTGTGTATGTCTCAAAGCCCTTTCATGGCCTAATGGTATAATAGCTACCTGTATTATGTATTTTGCGTGTGTGTGTGTGTAAGAATTGTGTTGATGAGATGCTAGCAGTACATTACGTAATGTGTGTCTGTGTGTTTCTATCCAGATGTGTGAGATGGACCTGAAGCTGTTTGGCAGTGGGATGGACATGAAGCCTGGGACAACTCCTCATAGCGCTAGGAGCACTACCCCTACATCTAGTCCTTACAGGTAATACACATTCACACACTACATCTAGTCCTTACAGGTAACACACATTCACACACTACATCTAGTCCTTACAGGTAATACACATTCACACAAACTACATCTAGTCCTTACAGGTAATACACATTCACACAAACTACATCTAGTCCTTACAGGTAATACACATTCACACACTACATCTAGTCCTTACAGGTAATACACATTCACACACTTCACCTAGTCCTTACAGGTAACACACATTCACACACTACACCTAGTCCTTACAGGTAATACACATTCACACACTACATCTAGTCCTTACAGGTAACACACATTCACACACTACATCTAGTCCTTACAGGTAACACACATTCACACACTACATCTAGTCCTTACAGGTAATACACATTCACACACTTCACCTAGTCTTTACAGGTAACACACATTCACACACTACATCTAGTCCTTACAGGTAACACACATTCACACACTACATCTAGTCCTTACAGGTAACACACATTCACACACTACATCTAGTCCTTACAGGTAACACACATTCACACACTACATCTAGTCCTTACAGGTAACACACATTCACACACACACTACATCTAGTCCTTACAGGTAACACACATTCACACACACTACATCTAGTCCTTACAGGTAACACACATTCACACAAACTACACCTAGTCCTTACAGGTAACACATATTCACACACTTACCACTACACCTTACAGGTAACACACATTCACACACTACCACTACACCTAGTCCTTACAGGTAACACACATTCACACACTACACCTAGTCCTTACAGGTAACACACATTCACACACTACATCTAGTCCTTACAGGTAACACACATTCACACACTACATCTAGTCCTTACAGGTAACACACATTCACACACTACATCTAGTCCTTACAGGTAACACACATTCACACACTACATCTAGTCCTTACAGGTAACACACATTCACACACTACATCTAGTCCTTACAGGTAACACACATTCACACACACACTACATCTAGTCCTTACAGGTAACACACATTCACACACACTACATCTAGTCCTTACAGGTAACACACATTCACACACACTACATCTAGTCCTTACAGGTAACACACATTCACACAAACTACACCTAGTCCTTACAGGTAACACATATTCACACACTACCACTACACCTTACAGGTAACACACATTCACACACTACCACTACACCTAGTCCTTACAGGTAACACACATTCACACACTACCACTACACCTAGTCCTTACAGGTAACACACATTCACACACTACCACTACATCTAGTCCTTACAGGTAACACACATTCACACACTACCACTACATCTAGTCCTTACAGGTAACACACATTCACACACTACACCTAGTCCTTACAGGTAACACACATTCACACACTACCACTACATCTAGTCCTTACAGGTAACACATATTCACACACTACCACTACATCTAGTCCTTACAGGTAACACACATTCACACACTACACCTAGTCCTTACAGGTAACACACATTCACACACTACACCTAGTCCTTACAGGTAACACACATTCACACAAACTACACCTAGTCCTTACAGGTAACACATATTCACACACTACCACTACACCTTACAGGTAACACACATTCACACACTACCACTACACCTAGTCCTTACAGGTAACACATATTCACACACTACCACTACACCTAGTCCTTACAGGTAACACACATTCACACACTACCACTACACCTAGTCCTTACAGGTAACACATATTCACACACTACCACTACATCTAGTCCTTACAGGTAACACACATTCACACACTACACCTAGTCCTTACAGGTAACACACATTCACACAGTACCACTACATCTAGTCCTTACAGGTAACACATATTCACACACTACACCTAGTCCTTACAGGCAACACACATTCACACACTACACCTAGTCCTTACAGGTAACACACATTCACACACTACCACTACACCTAGTCCTTACAGGTAACACACATTCACACACTACCACTACACCTAGTCCTTACAGGTAACACACATTCACACACTACCACTACATCTAGTCCTTACAGGTAACACACATTCACACACTACCACTACATCTAGTCCTTACAGGTAACACACATTCACACACTACACCTAGTCCTTACAGGTAACACACATTCACACACTACCACTACATCTAGTCCTTACAGGTAACACATATTCACACACTACCACTACATCTAGTCCTTACAGGTAACACACATTCACACACTACACCTAGTCCTTACAGGTAACACACATTCACACACTACACCTAGTCCTTACAGGTAACACACATTCACACAAACTACACCTAGTCCTTACAGGTAACACATATTCACACACTACCACTACACCTTACAGGTAACACACATTCACACACTACCACTACACCTAGTCCTTACAGGTAACACATATTCACACACTACCACTACACCTAGTCCTTACAGGTAACACACATTCACACACTACCACTACACCTAGTCCTTACAGGTAACACATATTCACACACTACCACTACATCTAGTCCTTACAGGTAACACACATTCACACACTACACCTAGTCCTTACAGGTAACACACATTCACACAGTACCACTACATCTAGTCCTTACAGGTAACACATATTCACACACTACACCTAGTCCTTACAGGCAACACACATTCACACACTACACCTAGTCCTTACAGGTAACACACATTCACACACTACCACTACACCTAGTCCTTACAGGTAACACACATTCACACACTACATCTAGTCCTTACAGGTAACACACGTTCACACACTACACCTAGTCCTTACAGGTAACACACATTCACACATTCACACACTACACCTAGTCCTTACAGGTAACACACATTCACACACTACATCTAGTCCTTACAGGTAACACACATTCACACACTACACCTAGTCCTTAAAGGTAACACACATTCACACATTCACACACTACACCTAGTCCTTACAGGTAACACACATTCACACATTCACACACTACACCTAGTCCTTACAGGTAACACACATTCACACATTCACACACTACACCTAGTCCTTACAGGTAACACACATTCACACACTACCACTACACCTAGTCCTTACAGGTAACACACATTCACACACTACATCTAGTCCTTACAGGTAACACACATTCACACATTCACACACTACACCTAGTCCTTACAGGTAACACACATTCACACACTACCACTACACCTAGTCCTTACAGGTAACACACATTCACACACTACCACTACACCTAGTCCTTACAGGTAACACACATTCACACACTACCACTACACCTAGTCCTTACAGGTAACACACATTCACACACTACCACTACACCTAGTCCTTACAGGTAACACACATTCACACACTACCACTACACCTAGTCCTTACAGGTAACACATATTCACACACTACCACTACATCTAGTCCTTACAGGTAACACACATTCACACACTACCACTACACCTAGTCCTTACAGGTAACACACATTCACACACTACCACTACACCTAGTCCTTACAGGTAACACACATTCACACACTACCACTACACCTAGTCCTTACAGGTAACACATATTCACACACTACCACTACATCTAGTCCTTACAGGTAACACACATTCACACACTACCACTACACCTAGTCCTTACAGGTAACACACATTCACACACTACCACTACATCTAGTCCTTACAGGTAACACACATTCACACACTACCACTACATCTAGTCCTTACAGGTAACACATATTCACACACTACCACTACATCTAGTCCTTACAGGTAACACACATTCACACACTACCACTACACCTAGTCCTTACAGGTAACACATATTCACACACTACCACTACACCTAGTCCTTACAGGTAACACACATTCACACACTACCACTACACCTAGTCCTTACAGGTAACACATATTCACATACTACCACTACATCTAGTCCTTACAGGTAACACACATTCACACATTCACACACTACACCTAGTCCTTACAGGTAACACACATTCACACACTACCACTACATCTAGTCCTTACAGGTAACACACATTCACACACTACATCTAGTCCTTACAGGTAACACACATTCACACACTACACCTAGTCCTTACAGGTAACACACATTCACACATTCACACACTACACCTAGTCCTTACAGGTAACACACATTCACACATTCACACACTACACCTAGTCCTTACAGGTAACACACATTCACACATTCACACACTACACCTAGTCCTTACAGGTAACACACATTCACACATTCACACACTACACCTAGTCCTTACAGGTAACACACATTCACACACTACCACTACACCTAGTCCTTACAGGTAACACACATTCACACACTACATCTAGTCCTTACAGGTAACACACATTCACACACTACATCTAGTCCTTACAGGTAACACACATTCACACATTCACACACTACACCTAGTCCTTACAGGTAACACACATTCACACACTACCACTACACCTAGTCCTTACAGGTAACACACATTCACACACTACCACTACACCTAGTCCTTACAGGTAACACACATTCACACACTACCACTACACCTAGTCCTTACAGGTAACACACATTCACACACTACCACTACACCTAGTCCTTACAGGTAACACACATTCACACACTACCACTACACCTAGTCCTTACAGGTAACACATATTCACACACTACCACTACATCTAGTCCTTACAGGTAACACACATTCACACACTACCACTACACCTAGTCCTTACAGGTAACACACATTCACACACTACCACTACATCTAGTCCTTACAGGTAACACACATTCACACACTACCACTACACCTAGTCCTTACAGGTAACACATATTCACATACTACCACTACATCTAGTCCTTACAGGTAACACACATTCACACATTCACACACTACACCTAGTCCTTACAGGTAACACACATTCACACACTACCACTACATCTAGTCCTTACAGGTAACACACATTCACACACTACATCTAGTCCTTACAGGTAACACACATTCACACACTACAACTAGTCCTTACAGGTAACACACATTCACACATTCACACACTACACCTAGTCCTTACAGGTAACACACATTCACACACTACCACTACATCTAGTCCTTACAGGTAACACACATTCACACACTACCACTACACCTAGTCCTTACAGGTAACACATATTCACACACTACCACTACACCTAGTCCTTACAGGTAACACATATTCACACACTACCACTACACCTAGTCCTTACAGGTAACACACATTCACACACTACCACTACATCTA
The DNA here is from genome assembly GCF_029448725.1 of Salvelinus fontinalis. Lineage (NCBI taxonomy): Eukaryota > Metazoa > Chordata > Actinopteri > Salmoniformes > Salmonidae > Salvelinus > Salvelinus fontinalis. Next base: position 24,973,022 of record NC_074678.1, on the reverse strand, counting down.
GTCCTTACAGGTAACACACATTCACACACTACCACTACACCTAGTCCTTACAGGTAACACACATTCACACACTACCACTACACCTAGTCCTTACAGGTAACACACATTCACACACTACCACTACACCTAGTCCTTACAGGTAACACACATTCACACACTACCACTACACCTAGTCCTTACAGGTAACACACATTCACACACTACCACTACACCTAGTCCTTACAGGTAACACACATTCACACACTACACCTAGTCCTTACAGGTAACACACATTCACACACTACCACTACATCTAGTCCTTACAGGTAACACACATTCACACACTACACCTAGTCCTTACAGGCAACACACATTCACACACTACCACTACACCTAGTCCTTACAGGTAACACACATTCACACACTACCACTACACCTAGTCCTTACAGGTAACACACATTCACACACACTACATCTAGTCCTTACAGGTAACACACATTCACACAAACTACACCTAGTCCTTACAGGTAACACACATTCACACACTACCACTACACCTAGTCCTTACAGGTAACACACATTCACACACTACCACTACACCTAGTCCTTACAGGTAACACACATTCACACACTACCACTACACCTAGTCCTTACAGGTAACACACATTCACACACTACCACTACACCTAGTCCTTACAGGTAACACATATTCACACACTACCACTACACCTAGTCCTTACAGGTAACACACATTCACACACTACCACTACACCTAGTCCTTACAGGTAACACACATTCACACACTACCACTACACCTAGTCCTTACAGGTAACACACATTCACACACTACCACTACACCTAGTCCTTACAGGTAACACACATTCACACACTACCACTACACCTAGTCCTTACAGGTAACACACATTCACACACTACCACTACACCTAGTCCTTACAGGTAACACACATTCACACACTACACCTAGTCCTTACAGGTAACACACATTCACACACTACCACTACATCTAGTCCTTACAGGTAACACACATTCACACACTACCACTACATCTAGTCCTTACAGGTAACACACATTCACACACTACACCTAGTCCTTACAGGCAACACACATTCACACACTACCACTACACCTAGTCCTTACAGGTAACACACATTCACACACTACCACTACACCTAGTCCTTACAGGTAACACACATTCACACACACTACATCTAGTCCTTACAGGTAACACACATTCACACAAACTACACCTAGTCCTTACAGGTAACACACATTCACACACTACCACTACACCTAGTCCTTACAGGTAACACACATTCACACACTACCACTACACCTAGTCCTTACAGGTAACACACATTCACACACTACCACTACACCTAGTCCTTACAGGTAACACACATTCACACACTACCACTACACCTAGTCCTTACAGGTAACACATATTCACACACTACCACTACACCTAGTCCTTACAGGTAACACACATTCACACACTACCACTACACCTAGTCCTTACAGGTAACACACATTCACACACTACCACTACACCTAGTCCTTACAGGTAACACACATTCACACACTACCACTACACCTAGTCCTTACAGGTAACACACATTCACACACTACCACTACACCTAGTCCTTACAGGTAACACACATTCACACACTACCACTACATCTAGTCCTTACAGGTAACACACATTCACACACTACCACTACATCTAGTCCTTACAGGTAACACATATTCACACACTACCACTACATCTAGTCCTTACAGGTAACACACATTCACACACTACCACTACACCTAGTCCTTACAGGTAACACATATTCACACACTACCACTACACCTAGTCCTTACAGGTAACACACATTCACACACTACCACTACACCTAGTCCTTACAGGTAACACATATTCACATACTACCACTACATCTAGTCCTTACAGGTAACACACATTCACACATTCACACACTACACCTAGTCCTTACAGGTAACACACATTCACACACTACCACTACATCTAGTCCTTACAGGTAACACACATTCACACACTACATCTAGTCCTTACAGGTAACACACATTCACACACTACACCTAGTCCTTACAGGTAACACACATTCACACATTCACACACTACACCTAGTCCTTACAGGTAACACACATTCACACATTCACACACTACACCTAGTCCTTACAGGTAACACACATTCACACATTCACACACTACACCTAGTCCTTACAGGTAACACACATTCACACATTCACACACTACACCTAGTCCTTACAGGTAACACACATTCACACACTACCACTACACCTAGTCCTTACAGGTAACACACATTCACACACTACATCTAGTCCTTACAGGTAACACACATTCACACACTACATCTAGTCCTTACAGGTAACACACATTCACACATTCACACACTACACCTAGTCCTTACAGGTAACACACATTCACACACTACCACTACACCTAGTCCTTACAGGTAACACACATTCACACACTACCACTACACCTAGTCCTTACAGGTAACACACATTCACACACTACCACTACACCTAGTCCTTACAGGTAACACACATTCACACACTACCACTACACCTAGTCCTTACAGGTAACACACATTCACACACTACCACTACACCTAGTCCTTACAGGTAACACATATTCACACACTACCACTACATCTAGTCCTTACAGGTAACACACATTCACACACTACCACTACACCTAGTCCTTACAGGTAACACACATTCACACACTACCACTACATCTAGTCCTTACAGGTAACACACATTCACACACTACCACTACACCTAGTCCTTACAGGTAACACATATTCACATACTACCACTACATCTAGTCCTTACAGGTAACACACATTCACACATTCACACACTACACCTAGTCCTTACAGGTAACACACATTCACACACTACCACTACATCTAGTCCTTACAGGTAACACACATTCACACACTACATCTAGTCCTTACAGGTAACACACATTCACACACTACAACTAGTCCTTACAGGTAACACACATTCACACATTCACACACTACACCTAGTCCTTACAGGTAACACACATTCACACACTACCACTACATCTAGTCCTTACAGGTAACACACATTCACACACTACCACTACACCTAGTCCTTACAGGTAACACATATTCACACACTACCACTACACCTAGTCCTTACAGGTAACACATATTCACACACTACCACTACACCTAGTCCTTACAGGTAACACACATTCACACACTACCACTACATCTAGTCCTTACAGGTAACACACATTCACACACTACCACTACACCTAGTCCTTACAGGTAACACACATTCACACACTACCACTACACCTAGTCCTTACAGGTAACACACATTCACACACTACCACTACACCTAGTCCTTACAGGTAACACACATTCACACACTACCACTACACCTAGTCCTTACAGGTAACACACATTCACACACTACCACTACACCTAGTCCTTACAGGTAACACACATTCACACACTACACCTAGTCCTTACAGGTAACACACATTCACACACTACCACTACATCTAGTCCTTACAGGTAACACACATTCACACACTACACCTAGTCCTTACAGGCAACACACATTCACACACTACCACTACACCTAGTCCTTACAGGTAACACACATTCACACACTACCACTACACCTAGTCCTTACAGGTAACACACATTCACACACACTACATCTAGTCCTTACAGGTAACACACATTCACACAAACTACACCTAGTCCTTACAGGTAACACACATTCACACACTACCACTACACCTAGTCCTTACAGGTAACACACATTCACACACTACCACTACACCTAGTCCTTACAGGTAACACACATTCACACACTACCACTACACCTAGTCCTTACAGGTAACACACATTCACACACTACCACTACACCTAGTCCTTACAGGTAACACATATTCACACACTACCACTACACCTAGTCCTTACAGGTAACACACATTCACACACTACCACTACACCTAGTCCTTACAGGTAACACACATTCACACACTACCACTACACCTAGTCCTTACAGGTAACACACATTCACACACTACCACTACACCTAGTCCTTACAGGTAACACACATTCACACACTACCACTACACCTAGTCCTTACAGGTAACACACATTCACACACTACCACTACACCTAGTCCTTACAGGTAACACACATTCACACACTACACCTAGTCCTTACAGGTAACACACATTCACACACTACCACTACATCTAGTCCTTACAGGTAACACACATTCACACACTACCACTACATCTAGTCCTTACAGGTAACACACATTCACACACTACACCTAGTCCTTACAGGCAACACACATTCACACACTACCACTACACCTAGTCCTTACAGGTAACACACATTCACACACTACCACTACACCTAGTCCTTACAGGTAACACACATTCACACACACTACATCTAGTCCTTACAGGTAACACACATTCACACAAACTACACCTAGTCCTTACAGGTAACACACATTCACACACTACCACTACACCTAGTCCTTACAGGTAACACACATTCACACACTACCACTACACCTAGTCCTTACAGGTAACACACATTCACACACTACCACTACACCTAGTCCTTACAGGTAACACACATTCACACACTACCACTACACCTAGTCCTTACAGGTAACACATATTCACACACTACCACTACACCTAGTCCTTACAGGTAACACACATTCACACACTACCACTACACCTAGTCCTTACAGGTAACACACATTCACACACTACCACTACACCTAGTCCTTACAGGTAACACACATTCACACACTACCACTACACCTAGTCCTTACAGGTAACACACATTCACACACTACCACTACACCTAGTCCTTACAGGTAACACACATTCACACACTACATCTAGTTTTTACAGGTAACACACATTCACACACTACACCTAGTCCTTACAGGTAACACACATTCACACACTACACCTAGTCCTTACAGGTAACACACATTCACACACTACTCACACACTACCACTACATCTAGTCCTTACAGGTAACACACATTCACACACTACACCTAGTCCTTACAGGTAATACACACATTACACCTAGTCCTTACAGGTGACACACATTCTCTCTCACACACACACACACACACACACACACACACACACACACACACACACACACACACACGCCTAGTCCTTACAGGTAACACACATTCTCTCACACACTACCCCTACACCTAGTCCTTACATGTAACACACATTCTCACACAGAACCTGCCCCACCTTCTACTGGTTTTATGAGTATACCAAGAGCTGATGTATTTGTCTGGTCAGGGTCAGCTCTACATCTCCCAGCAGCCAGTCCAGTAAGATGAACAGCATGCTGTACCAGAAACAGTTCCAGCCCAGCTCTGCTGCCATGAGGATCACACAGCACTTCCCTGGACAGTTCAACCCACAGGTAACGCACGCACGCACACACACACTGGGGCGCCACAGCGCCTCTACTTCCATCGGCGGCTGAAGAAACTGCATGCCGCCCCGGGTCCTCTCCAAATACTACCGCTGCACTATCGAGAGCGTCCTGACCGGTTGCATCACGGGCTTGTACAGGAATTGCTCTGTCCACGACCACAAGGCCCTCCAGCGGGTGACGAAGACGGCCCAGTACATCACTGGGACCATGCTCCCGTCCATCCAGGACATCTACTTTAAACAGTGGCTGGGGAAGGCCTGCAGCATCAAGGACCCCAGCCACACGATATCGGAGCATGAGGTCTTATACCAACCGGCCCAGAGACAGTTTCCATCTACAAGCCATCATACTGCTGAACACTTGTACTGGACTGACAACCTGCACGGATTCTCCACACCTTACCACACTCACTCATGCACCCACACACATTATACGACTAACATTTGACACTTGTGATAGAGGCCAGCTTAACACCACATTTTCCTTGGATTTCTAATATAAAGAGTTAATGACGTTAACACTCCTCCTCTCCCTCCTTTCAGATTCTGTCCCAGCCCAACCTGGTCTCTCCTCTGGTGCGCCCTCCCTCCCACACCCAGCATGCTAACTCATTTGGCGGAGGGATGCAGCGTTCGCCTATGGGCCCACCCCCCATGTCTCCCTCTCTGGGAGGGGGTTTGATGCCTCACCCCCGGCCGCCACCGCAGCAGTTCCCCCAGATGCACCCCTCCCACCCCCCTAGAGGGCCTCTTCCCCCCCTCGCACCTAGAGGCCCTACAGGTCCCCGAGGCAACCAGGCAGAGCAGGACCTCAAGGTATAGTACTGCTTGCTGATTAGTTGACTGGTTGAACTAGAATGTGCCTGGTGTTGAAATCCTGATGTCTCCTAAATGAACCCAGCATGTGGTTGAGTGAGTCATTTGATTACTGTCCCCAGGCGAAGCAGCGAGCTGAGGTGCTCCAGTCGACTCATAAGTTCTTCTCAGAGCAGCTCAAGGCTCCGTCAGTCTCCAAACCCTCTCGTCTCGACCAGGGGGGTGGCAAACCCCCCCTCGACATCCTGCCCCCCAACCACCAGACGGTGGGAGTCGTGGAGCGCCCTGAACCCGACAAACCTTCCCTGTCAGCGGGCAAACCCATCCGCACTGGCCCCATCAAGCCCCAGGCCATCAAACAAGAGGAGGGGAAGTAGAGCCTCACACATCTCCACAGATGGAGGGATGGGGGAGAGAGATGATCCAGCTGCTCCACATATTCATGCAATCACTCACACACACATCACCCTCTCTGGTGTTAGAGGCGGAGAAAGAGAGGAGAGGTGGGGGTGTATAAGTCAATGGTTACTGAGGGGGCTACTGTGTGTGTGTGTGTGCTCCAACCTCATCTCTCTCTTCCCTTCTCCTCTCTTGTCCTCCCCTATTGGGGGTATGTGTGTGATTTTTAGCCCCGCCTCTTGTAATTTGGGTGGGGTGGAAGATAGCAAGCTGTACTTCAAATGTCTACTAAGATGGTAAAAAAAGATTGAATGGAGAAAAAATATTTGCCAGTTTGCCATTTTTATAGCCCTAGGATTTCTGTTCCTTTGTTTTTCACAATAGAATCCCATTATTAGGAGGACAGGGCTGTTATTTTTGTTAACAGGAGAATCAAGCAATCTTTTGTTTTTGTAGTTGGATCAAACAATCTTATTTAAAGAAGTATTTTAGTGAAGCACAGACATGTTCTATTCCTCTGCCGGTCTTCCATCCATCATTGCTAACACACAGCTGTGTGAGTGTATACAAGCTTGTACGATCACCACACACACAAACTCCCTCTAGCGCTCAACGCTTTCACCAATATTCACTAAAGAGAGACACTAAGAAATCAGGGTTTGTCTCGAAAGGAAATGTAAGATGCAGCAGTTGATTGATTTAATTGATTAGTCTGCCTTTTCTCTTGCTCGCATCTCTTTGCCTGAGCGGAATGATAAAGGTGGTGTTTGTGTGTGTGTGTTTGCGTGTGGCACACGGGAGGCCACTGCCCGGTTCTCTCCTGTATCTTTAGCCAAACGTTAAGCGTGCAAAGATGATTTCACAGAGCCTTGAGAATCCCTGTTGTTAGTGTGTGGAAGGGGAGTTATTATGAGCTGTCTGTAAATGGACAAGACAGACCCTGAATTCAGTCTGAGAGCTTTCCTCCCCCGTGCCTCCCGAGAGAGAGAGAGAGAGAGAGAGAGAGAGAGAGAAGAGAGAGAGAGGAGGATGGAATACCTCTTCACCACTGCTCACACACCCATCGTCACGGTGTCTCACACACTCACTCACTTGCCTGTAGGGCACCCAACCCTGCTGCTACTAACAGAAAGGGAGTGAGTACTAGTTCAAAACTGTAGAAACAAAACAGTGTGGCTTTTTGTTAACCCTCACCAAGAGGGAAAGGGAGACCGAAGGGGGAGAAATAAAACAAAATTAGAAATGGCTTTGTGTTCGACTGCTGCATTTCAGGGCAGAAGGACAGGTGTTAGTGTTGAGGAGAGATTATTCCTGTCTCATCTCACTTCCACTCACTCAAACCTACACCACTCTCTCATCGCTGGTTTACCATGGTGACAAGGGTCCTTCAGAAATGTACAGTAGTATGCTCCACTAGTGGGGAGGGGTCTACTCCCTCCCCTAACCAGAACATGGGATGAGGAACCTTGTGTAGGACAGAGTGGGGGGGTAATTGGTTTGTTTTTTCTTTTACTTGTACAGGGGGTACATCGCTGTATTAAAATATGTACGGTCTTACATTCTTGGTTTTAGTTAAGAAACTAATAAAATAATATGCTGTTTAAAAAGTAGCCCTGTGTCTGGGGTAGTTTGAGTCTGGTTTAACTCATGATTCTGTTTGAGGAACCAACATGTAGTTACAGATGGCACCACTAGATGGGAATTTCAAGACCAATACCGTAGGAGGGAAAACTCAACATTTACTTAAGATCAGTGGCAATCACACTTTGCACACGTCCAGTTAGGGTGGAAATCCATAGGCCAGGATTTAGTAGGAATGTGGAAGATCCAATGTTTGACCATTCAGTCCTACCACAGCCTCATGCTGAAGTGATTCTCCAACAGTTTGAACCTTGGACCCACTTCATTCGGGGTTCCCTAGTATTTATGAGACTATGAAAAGTGGGCTTTTAATCATCACAACCACTTTGAAGCTGTCAACTGAAACCAATTTGGAAATATGGAGTCAGAAGTAGTGTACTACATGGGCAATAGGTAATTTGAGAAAGAGTCTGGTGTAGGTTCTGGTGAAGTGAGGTATGTTTGGCCAACCTCAGAGGGAAGTATTTAGGATGCTAGGACAGACTCCCTTATATACCACATCAAACCCTCTCTGCCCCTTGGTGGGTTAACGATGGAGAGAACTCATAAAGGGTGGGGTTGCTCTCCTTCCTCTACCTCCCTCCCTACAATTAAACACAACATTCCTCTTTCACTAAGCCAGTGGAAATACCTCTGTCCTGTCTCCCATCCACCCACATCACATGTATGTGTGGAGAGGTACCGGTAAACCTGTTATTGATGTGTTGCGCTGCTTCTGAAGACCGGTATGATAACATCCTGCTTCTCCTTCCTGATGAGGAACCAGCCATCAGACACACCATACCAGGAATGACTGACAAAGGGACTTTCACACTACATCCTATTGCTGTTTAAACATCTATTACAAAGCTGACAAATGTGATATGATAATAAAACATAACACTAAGCATGTAGCCCTCAGTCAAAAATGCTCCAGTCAAGTTAGTTACATAACATCTATCCTGCCCAACTGAGAACTGCTGCGTGGAGACAATATTCTAGGAATAGAAGAACAATGGCTTTCATGGAACTCTGAATATTATGAGCCTCAGCCCCACTTGTAACTCTCCTATTTCCACACAACGCAGAGCCAAAGAGTCTTTAAACCACTACTGTGTGATTTCACACCTGAGAGGGTGGTGTTTAATCACCCTAAGCACCTGCAGGGTAGAAAGGCTGCGTGATAATGTGGGTTTTAATGTGTTCTCTGTGAAGACCCTAGTAAAGGTAGAGTCCTGTTGAACACATCGTAATCACTGGCCTTTTATTAGTTGGGACAGACACATTTAGTATACGTAAACGTGTGTGTGTTTGCGTGAGTGCGCACATGCATATCACATCTGTCTGTCATCATAAATACATGGCATTGACTGTTTAGTGTGTGTTTACAGGTTGTTTAGTTATGTGTGGGTTTTTGCATAGCATCTCTATGGAGTGGAATATATGACTACTTCTCCCTTCAGGGGACAATCTGTTTACAGCCATGTTGTGACTGGAAAAACACAGCACCGGATAAATAAATGACCGCTATGTTAAACTGCTGTTCCCTAGATGACACAGACCTAGATCTGTGATGAAAACAGTCAAATGGAAAGTGTTGTTTCCCTCAACACCTTCTGTTTACTGTTAGTGATTATAATTAACAGACTTTTTTTCAGATTTAGAATCTGGCATGTGTTTTGGTACATAGCAGTGTTAAGTGAGGACATCATTTCCCCTTGGCTACCAGTATCTTACTCAGAGCAGCTAGGCTAGGATTGAGAGTCCGTGTGTGCTCTAGTATCGGTCATAACCTCACACACTGGGACTACAACAGTGCTGGTGTGAGGTAGGGGAAATAGGGATATAACCACTGGGCTAGGGAAAGGGGGCGAGGAAGTCTTGAGGTTTTTCTCAGTACCTTATGATAAGCTGTAGACCACAATATAAGAGGGTTTTCATCTATATTCTTATCTGTCTATCATCACAAACCGACGCTCGCACTATGACGGCACTCAACGAGCTGTTTAAGGCCATAAACAACAAATAAAATGCTCATCCAGAGGCAGTACTCCTAGTGGCTGGGGACTTTAATGCAGGAAATCTAATCTGTTAGACCTAATTTCTACCAGCATGTCACATGTGCAACTAGAGAGAAAAAAAAGTTTTAGATCACCTTTACTCCACATAGCATATAAAGCTCTCCCTCACCCTCCATTTGGCAAATCTGCCAATAACTCTATCCTCCTGATTCATGCTAAAGCAAAAACAGGAAGTACCAGTGACGAGCTCAATACAAAAGTGGTCCGATGAAGTGGATGCTAAGCTACAAGCACAGACTGGAATATGTTCCGGGATTCATCCGATGGCATTGAGGAGAATACAACATCAGTCACCGGCTTCGTTAATAAGTGCTTTTTCTACATTTTGTTACGTAACAGCCTTATTCTAAAATTTATTCAATTGTTTTTTCCCCCGATCAATCTACACACAATACCCCATAAAGACAAAGCAAAAGCAGGTTTTTAGAATTGTTTGCCATTTTCCACAAAAAAACAACTGAAATATGACATTTACATAAGTATTCATACCCTTTACTCAGTACTTTGTTGAAGCACCTTTGGCAGGGATTACGGCCTCGAGTCTTCTTGGGTATGACGCTACAAGCTTGGCACACCTGTATTTGGGGAGTTTATCCCATTCTTCTCTGCAGATCCTCTCAAGCTCTGTCAGGGGATGCGGAGCGTCGCTGCACAGCTAGTTTCAGGTCTCTCCAGAGATGTTTGATTGGGTTCAAGTCTAGGCTCTGGCTGGGCCACTCAAGAACATTGAGACTTGTCCCGAAGCCACTCCTGCATTGCCTTGGCTGTGTGCTTAGGCTTGTTGTCCTGTTGAAAAGTGAACCTTCACCCCAGTCTGAGATCCTAGGCACTCTGAACCAGGTTTTCATCAAGGATCTCTCTGTACTTTGCTCTGTTCATCTTTCCCTCGATCCTGACTAGTCTCCCATGCCTGCCGCTGAAAGGTTATCCCATCTCCACAGCGGAACCCTGGAGCCCTGTCAGAGTGATCATCGGGTTCTTGGTTACCTCCCTGACCAAGGCCCTTCTCCCCCATTTGCTCAGTTTGGCCAGGAGGCCAGCTCTAGGAAGAGTCTTGGTGGTTCAAAACTTCTTCCATTTAAGAATGATGGAGTCCACTGTGTTCTTGGGAACCTTCAATGCTGCAGACACTTTTTGGTACCCTTCCCCAGAACTGTGCCTCGACACAATCCTGTCTCTGCGCTCTTTGGAGAATTCCTTCGACCTCGTGGCTTGGTTTTTACTCTGACACGCTGCCTCTGACATGCACTGTCAACTGTGGGACCTTATATAGACAGGTGTGTTCCTTTCCAAATCATGTCCAATCAAATGAATTTACCACAGGTAGACTCCAATCAAGTTGTAGAAACATCTCAAGGATGATCAGTGGAAACAGGATGCACCTGAGCTCAATTTTGAGTCTCATAGCAAAAGGTCTGAGTACTTATGTAAATAAGGTATTTCTGTTTTTTTTATTTTTATACATTTGCAAAAATGTCTATAAACCTGTTTTTGCTTTGTCATTATGGGGTATTATGTGTAGATTGATGATTTAAAAAAAATTACATCAATTTTAGAATAAGGCTGTAATGTAACAAAATGTGGAAAAAGTCCAGGTGTCTGAATACTTTCCGCATGCACTGTATAATTATCATAATGATTTGGCTCTAGATTGCAGGAAAAAGCTGATTCAGGTGTTTGAAACATGCTAAATTCTCCAACTTCAGGAAGGGGGTGAAGACCCTTCGGACCACCCCCCTTCCATACTCACGTAGTTCATGCCCCCTCTAAAATAATGGGTGCATGATGCCCTGCCAAGGCTTCACATAATGGACAAAAAACTTGCCACATTTGTACTGGGATACAGACACAGAGTTGTCTACTTTATAAGATGCAAGAGAAAGTTTCCCAAAGTAGATACAATAAACTAAACCAACTATGAGCTGACTCAGACTTTCCTCAACAAAGCATTTATTGTTGAGGCCCAATCTAAACTTCATGATTATATTAGACTGATTAGATTGACTCTGAATGGTTTAATAAGATAAACAGTTGATCATGAGGGAAACGTGATGGCCCATTAGTGTAAACTGTAACTGTTAAATGGGGACAAATCCAGCTTCAGCTGACGAGTGTGTGTGTGTTTTGACATACCTGTATGTGTGTGAGATAAATTATCTGGTGTTAGTCTGGGCTAAGCACTGGGGACGGTTGTGTGTGTGTGTGTGTGTGTGTGTGTGTCTGTGTGTGTGTGTGTGTGTGTGTGTGTGTGTGTGTGTGTGTGTGTGTGTGTGTGTGTGTGTGTGTGTGTGTGTGTGTGTGTGTGTGTGTGTGTGTTCTGTCGGCACATCTGGGAGGCATCACTCACAATTTTGAGCTCAGTTCCTGTTCTAGGGTAGTTTATAACCTAAACTCCCCTGGTGCTGCTGCTGCTGTTGTGAGTGTGTGCATGTGGGTATGCATGCGTGTGTTTGTGCGTACTGAATGACCTCCATCTTCCTCTCAACATCCGCCCTCCCCTCCTTCCTCCTCTCCTCATCCACTTCTAGCGTTCGATCCATCTCAGCTCCCTCATCCTCCTCTCTCCAGCCTAAGAGCCCCTCTCAGGCACTAGTCTGTTGCTCTCATTAGGGCCTCTGGTGCTCCATTCTACAAATTCTCTTGGTCTTTCATTGATTCTCTGCCAGGGTTACACACACCAGAACAGACTATTCTATTGCTGTTACTAGTAGATCTGGACACTAGTCAGAGCCCCTTAAAAATGCTGGCTGAGTTGAAGGCTTGCGACCTGGGTGGCAAGACCTCATCTGAGGCATGGCATAAAAGTGTAATACCAGTAGGCATGTCTGAGCCGTGGTCACCCTCTTATAAATAAATACAAGGCCTGGTCACACCTATGAAAATTCCCAAGCTTAGCCATTTCTCTCTCTTTCGCAATAAAGATGTCTATTTTCAGTATTTATCAGTCATCCAGCAATTGTATTGACTTCAAATCAATGAATTTGAATCTTCTAATTGATGCTGCTTCACATCTGGGAGAAACTGGGCACTGGGCAGGCAGTGATTCTAGGGACTACAGCTACAACCGTTACTTTTCGAAGCAAGTTAGGATTATTTACGCAGCAGGTTAGGATAATTAAGGTGGCAGGTTAGGAGACTTAGGTTAAGGTTAGGCAAAGGGTTAGGGTTAGCTAAAATTCTCTCCTAACCTGCTACAAAAAGCAACTTCTGGTCATAGCTGTACTCCCTGGAAGAAGAAGAATGTAGGAAGTGGACAAACACGGATTTGATTAGATAGAATACAGTTTGCCACAATTGACCAGAATTTACTTTTCGTAGCAGGTTAGGAGATCTTGCTCAGCAGGTTATTTAAAAAAAAAAAAGAAGTTTTATTTCACCTTTATTTAACCAGGTATGCTAGTTGAGAACAAGTTCTCATTTACAACTGCGACCTGGCCAAGATAAAGAAAGCAGTGTGACACAGACAGACAACACAGAGTTACACATGGAATAAACAATAAACAAGCCAATAACACAATAAACAAGTCAATGACACAGTAGAAGAAAAAAAAGTCTATACAGTGTGTGCAAAAGGCATGAGGTAGGCAATAAATAGGCCATAGGAGCGAATAATTACAATTTAGCAGATTAACACTGGAGTGATAAATGAGCAGATGATGATGTGCAAGTAGAGATACTGGTGTTCAAAAGAGCAGAAAAGTAAATAAAATAAAAACAGTGTGGGGATGAGGTAGGTAGATGGGGTGGGCTATTTACAGATGGACTATGTACAGCTGCAGCGATCAGTTAGCTAATCAGATAGCAGATGTTTAAAGTTGGTGAGGGAAATAAAAGTCTCCAACTTCAGCAATTTTTGCAATTCGTTCCAGTCACTGGCAGCAGAGAACTGGAAGGAAAGGTGGCCAACTGAGGTGTTTGCTTTGGGGATGATCAGTGATATATACCTGCTGGAACGTGTGCTACGGGTGGGTGCTGTTATTGTGACCAGTGAACTGAGATAAGGCGGAGCTTTACCTAGCATGGACTTATAGATGACCTGGAGCCAGTGGGTCTGGCGACGAATATGTAGCGAGGGCCAGCCGACTAGAGCATACAGGTTGCAGTGATGGGTGGTATAAGGGGATTTGGTAACAAAACGGATAGCACTGTGATAGACTGCATCCAGTTTGCTGAGTAGAGTATTGGAAGCTATTTTGTTATGAGAATTAACAAAGCAGGTTAGGATAATTCGATTAAGGTTAGGGAAAGGATTAGGGTTACCTATGAAAAAAAGATCTACTTTAGACGTAATTTAACATAAGATGTATCCCAGGAGTGTGAGAGAGCGTTGGAGGTTAGAAATGGCAGTGACGTGTGCAGACAAAATTGAGAAAAAGTTGGTGAAGCAACAGCTGTGCTGGAATGCAAACATTATGGCTTTCAGTTCTGATGGTATGGAGCGGGAGGATGAGGTTCAAGGACCGGAGTGGTTGGTAGTGGAAAGACATAGGAAGAAGAGAGATCATGATACAGAAAGCAGTGGAGTGTCTAGTAAAGAAAGCATAAAGAGGGCCAAGGTAGGAAGCAAGAGCAATGATGTGTTGGAGTGGAAAGTGGTGATAGTGTTTGATGAGACCACAGAGCCTCACTTATACCTTATCAAATCAAATGTTATTGGTCACATACACATGGTTAGCAGATGTTAATGCGAGTGTAGCGAAATGCTTGTGGTTCTAGTTCCGACCATGCAGTAATATCTAACAAGTAATCTAACAATTTCGCAACAGCTACCTTATACACACAAGTGTAAAAGAATGAATAAGAATATGTACATATAAATATATGGATGAGCGATGGCCGAACGGCATAGGCAGGATGCAGTAGATGTAATGTAGGGTATGTAAACATTATATAAAGTGGCATTGTTTAAAGTGACTAGTGGTACATTTATTACATACTCAATGTTAGTGATGGCTGTTTAACAGTCTGATGGCCTTGAGATAGAAGCTGTTTTTCAGTCTCTCAGACTAACTAATGCTGTAAAGATAGAGGTAGGTGAAGTGAAATTAGCTTGGTTCATTCGAAATGATAGATTGTTAATATTGTGTGCTAGCCAGGCTAAGCAAGAGAAGATCCTGAAAAATGGAAAAGATGAATAGCCATGAGAACACAGTGCAGCATTTGGTGGATGCCAGGCACAGAGAGAGGCTCAGTCATGATGTACCATATTTTATACATTTATTTTATTTAACTAGGCAAGTCAGTTAAGAATAAGTTCTTATTTACAATGACAGCCTACCCCAGCCAAACAACGCTGGGCCAATTGTGCACCACCCTATGGGACTCCCAATCACAGCCAGATGTGATACAGCCTGGAATCGAACCAGGGTGTCTGTAATGACACCTCAAGCACTGAGATGCAGTACCTTTGACCACTGCACCACTTGGGGGCCCATATGCAGAGGCTCTAAAACAGATTGGTAGAACTATAGTGCGGACTGATGGATCTTACATAGATGTACCTGTAGTAAGTGGACCTACTGTCAGACTGATGGATCTTACATGGATGTACCTGTAGTATGGGACCTACTGTTGGGGCTGGTGCTTCTGATGGTCATGGCATGGTTGAGGTCTGTTCAGAAATCTTGTGCTCATTACTGTGCTGTGTCAAAGGACACTTTGATAATGAATAAAGTTGACTTCATAGCTTTTATTGGTAAGGTTATCAATACGACTCAGGTTGTGGAAAGCAGAAATGCCAGGTTGAGAGTTATTGTGGAGACGGCAAAAGAGATATTGGGGGCAACAGATGTTAGTGTTGTAAATGGTTGTTGACATGCTGAACAATCCTAAGGGTGTAGTGTTTGAACGTGTTATACATAAAGTTTAATGCGTTTGGGTTGTTTTTCTGGGGGGGGGGGGGGGGGACCAGGGTGGTAGGGATCTATATGTGACCTAGGTGTTAAGGATCTATTTGGGACCTGGGTGTTAGGGAACTTCCCTAGAAGTTTGAGATCTATTTGGTTTCGAAGTCTATTTTCATGGTAGTACAGAAGTTTAACATTTGCATATTTCCGTTAGGGAACGCCTACTCTGAAGTGCGCATGTGCAATAACTCAATTAGCCTTTGCACTCCTTCTAAACAACGCATTTAAAAAAAATACTTTGGCAAAGTGTAAAGTCTGTGTAAAGTGTCCACTCTGTTCGTAACAGGTTATAGTTTTGGGAACAGAAAACTGTATTGAGATTAAATGTTCCGTCGATGGGAAAATTAACCGAATGTCGGCCAAAATCCATATCTTTTCATAGTCTCCCACTGCTGGTCAATGGGCTTTTGGTAGTGAGTGGAAATGACAAGCGGATGCTTCACATTTATACATCCTGTAAAATATATGTCTCATTGTTCTATCTGTTGCTGTATTCCCTCTAGTAACAGTCGAAATTGGATTTAAGCCAATGAAATACTCTACTAACAAAAAAGCTGTTAGAATAATAAGTGTATGTATGTCCCTTAAGGTCCTTGTGTAATGTGATATTGTACCCCCTAGCCCAATTCTGCTTTGAATATTATTTGTATATACTTATGTTACCACATGTACTTCCTGTATTGATTTGTTGTTAATAAATAAATAAACATTTAAAAAACAGTCGCAATTGGTCCGCACCAGCTTTCTGGTCTGTGGTCAGCTAATTAGAGATAGCAGGAAGGATTGGAAGAGCAACTCTGTAGCAACCATCCTCAGTTGGATTTATTTTTTTTATTTTTTTAACATTTATTTTATAAAGCGAAATAGAACATTGTGAGCCTGTATTTATTAACGAAGTTTAACTAAGTTTGTTTGGTCGTCTGTATGCGAGGGTGCGAATCAAGCAGGTAACGTTAGCATTAGTTTGCTAGCTAATGTTTTTTTCTACAGTGTGACTATGAAAGTTGTCACCAGCGGCCTGTGTCACTGTCTTGATAATAATCTTAGATAACGGTAGACATCACAACCAAACATATTTGATTCGATTGATAGCTTCATACAATTAGGTTGTATTTAAGTATTACTGATATTGCTAGCCAGCTAACTAACGTTACGCTGTTCCCAGCTGGTTGTCATCCTAGTTAGGTAACGTTAGTTAACTAACTACAGTTACCATTCACAGAAGACAAATATGTTTGTCTGGCTTTCTCGATATTTCGGGTTTAACAAGCTAGGTACCGTGACTGCAAGATGGGATGGCTCACTTTATTCTGGATGACGAATTGCTGAGGATAGCTAACGTTAGCTAGTTGGATGGTGTTACACAATCAGTGTTGTTGATAAGGATTACATTGAACCAGTATCTGTGCTTAAGAGGTTCTCTGACGCAAAGATACTGGTTCTGGATTACATGGTTATGTCAGTGTGGAAACTATATTTATTTAGTGCTAGCTAGATAATGTAATCCATTCAATACTGTGAGCATCAAATGGTAAACTGCAGCTGAGCTGTGCTACAGGGCCGGGTCCTGCTTCATGTCTTAGTGCCAGTCTCTTCCTCCTGTCCATAGACTAGGCTGTGAACTGTGCTTTCAGCCAAATAGAATATCAGAGTTCCACTTCCCTCAACAACAACAAAACTTTGATAAACTCTGAACCAGTTGTTTTAGGCTCTCTGTAATTTCCCCATGCCCCCTGTAGCTGAGGAGCTTCTGCCATTTAGCCTAGATACTTGGCCTAGGCTATACCTTTTTCAGCTGATTCCGTTTTTTTCTAAGCTTGATTTTTAAAGGCACAATCTGTTTCACTGTCCATAGGGCAATTCCATGCCAGCGTGAGCAGATTCTTAAAAAATAAATCTTAGCTTGTTCTGTCAATTCTCACATATAAACTTAATTGGGAGGAAGGATGTTTGAACTGCGTTTTACATTTCGATCACAAACCATTTTTAATAAAATTATGATGAGTGGCCATTTTAGGCCCATTTTAGACCTATACATGCCTCCTGTAAGACCCTGTGATTTGTGACGCGTACATGATACGGACAACATCTTGGTGTCATTATACTCTATATTCGAGAGCACACTATAAGTACTCTGTCGAGATATTGAATACTATTTCACATTAGTTTATTCAACATCAAAAATATCTCAAAACTACTACCCTTTTAGATTTAGTTCATTTTAAGACATATTGTTTGGAACAATATACTCTTCAGGTAAATAATATGTCCATAGTGGGCTCTGATAATTCTGAAGGTATGATTAATGTAATTGACACCACCAACACAGTGAATGGGGAAAATGGATTCAAAGGGAACTCCCTCTGCTGATTTGCTGAATGTACAATCCTAAAGGAGGGCTGTGATTTATTAATAACCTATAATGTCGATTTCTATATTTTAAAATGGGTCGTATCATTAAAAGTACCAGAGGGCTCTTGAAATTTGATGGTTGAAGAGTTTTTTTACAATTCTTTTTACAAAAAATAGGCAAAATCAGAAAGGGTGGTTTTGAGATTCATATATATATTTTTTGTATTTCAGAATCTATACAAACTCCATATTTGAGAGAACACTATAGAGCCCTCTAACTCAACTCTGGACCTCGAAGCCAGCCAGTTCTGCTGCATTTTTTTCATTGTTCACCTCTAATCAGGGGCTGATTTAGACCTGGAACACCAGGTGTGTGCAATTAATTACAGAAAACCAGCAGGCTCTGGACCCTGTAGGGTTAGAGTTGGGTACTTCTGCTATAGAGAGTTTAATGACACCAATATGTTGTCTGCATCGTGTACAGTTCACAGGGTGTCATGTACAGTTCACAGGTCAAAGGGTCTTACAGGAGGCATATATCGGTCTTAAAAGGGCCTAAAATAAAAAAAAATGATCATGATTTTCAACAAAAAAATTGTGATACAAATGTTAAAAGCATGTTAAACATCCTTCCTCCCAATTAAGTTCTGATGAGAGAATTGCTGGAACAATCTGAGAAACCACAAATATTTTCCCTGGTGTGGAATCGCCCCAATACAATCGAGTGTGAAACTTAACAAACACCCCCCTCTACATCTCGCTCCTCTCATCCCACTCTTCTTCATTGATTTTTGTATGAACAAAACATCTTACCAGAAGTAGATGTTACAGATTGTGCCTTTTTAAAGTGCTTCTTTCAAAGCTGCCTACTTGGATATTTGCACCCCAGATTTGCTAGCTTGGCTTTTCTTTCCTCTTCTTTCCTTTTCTGTGCATCTCTCTCTCTTCTCTGTAGTTGCCTGAGATAGAGCTCTGACCCCTGCCACTCTTTCCTCTGTTTACCGGAACGTTCCGCTCCTGGCCATGGAACGTCCTTTTACCAACTGCCCTGCCAGAAGAAGACGCTGAGAAAAGCAACAGTTTCAGTCTGAGCTGGATTCAATGGTACATAAGGGTTAGGAGAGATAGGAGAGATGGGCTCGGAGGTAGAAGCTGTGAAGAAAGGTGGGGTGTGTTTAGACAAATTTGTATAAAATTCTACCTTGAATTTATTCAGTTCAATTCATTAAATCTTTATTGTCTCCAATGGACAATTCATGTGCAGCATAAAATAATGAAAAAAGCGATGGGTTGGGAAGTATTTCCTTTTCCATGACTTCTGTGAGGCGGAGCCTTGCCTCGCTCTCTCTTCTCACCGAAAAGCATTTGGTTTCAGTAAAACCATTTAATGTCTGGCTGTATAACTCACAGGCTGTACAGGAGGCCTTTGTGCCCCACCTAAAACCACTGAACAGCAGGGGTTGTGTTGTATGTTACTGGGGCTGAGTTTGATGCACAGCCAATCAACTGGTTTGGGAAGAGGGACGGTTGAGGCTAGATGGAGGAACAGCATGTTTTCTACTCTGGGCCTCCGAGACAGGAATGAGGGAATAGAGATGGAGACACGATGAAGAGGTACAGGCAGCAGTGAGCGGACACAGGAGCCCTCCCCTGAGTGAGCTGGGTTCCACAGCATAGCCAGCCAGCAGAGTTAAATCAAACTCTGCTCCCCATTAAAACTGCTCCCATGTTCCACCCCTCAAAAGGGAACAGGCAGGAGAGAAGAGCAACTCTGAATAACAACCAGGCCGCTCTGCTGAAATGGAACATTTAGTCCAACGCCACCACCCACGCATAAGTAGGCCTAACTTTCTCACAATTACATCCTGGCAAGCCTGACATAATCCCTACAGTTTTGGGGGTTAGGGGAAATGGTTTAAAAACCAGAATGTTTCTGTTACTAAATATGCTTGTTTAAAAACTCTATCCTAAATGAGTTCTACATGTTTTGAAGATTTAGGTGAAGTGTTTAGTTCCTCTCTGCTCTCACACTCTTCATGGTGAGGCCAAGGCTGCAGTTATCGTTATCAGCCTGCAGCACTCACACACACACACCTCCTAACATGAGCACGAGGGTCCCCTCTTCACTGCTCTGTTTGCTAAGTGACATATAGGCTGATACTGTAAGTAGGATAGTTGTTTCTGTTTGGTCAGTCCAGTCACAGAACACTTCACAAACCCAGGACCTAAACCCTTAGAGAGCAATACCTGAGTCTGGCTTGGAGAAACTTAGAGAGGAACCAGGACCAGTCATAACTTTGAACATAAGTGTTCACGTCAGAAAAAAAAGTGTTTAAAAGAGTCAAGCAGGCAGACCAGCTTTGTCATATTATATATTTTATGTGATAACCAAGCTGGTGTTGAGGCCCACCTGAGTGTGTGCTTTGCGTGTTTTGTATTTGTCTGCCATTGGTATAATGACTGTAGCAGCAGTGGTCATCTGGAGGGCTTGCTGCAGGCTTTCATTTCCAGCCCATCACTTACACGCCTGATTCTACTAATAAAGAATTATCCTTGATTAGTTTAAACAGATGTTAGTGCTGGGCTGGAGCAAAAGCTTGCACCCCAGTAGGACCAAGGTTTCTGCTGAACTGTATCATTAATATGTGTGTGAGGTTTGTAACAGGTGTGTTTCTCCTCCTGTCCTACAGAGGGAGACAGAGTGGGAGGAGCAACCTGAAGACGCCATCATGCCTCCCAAATTCAAACGACACCTCAATGATGAAGAGGTCACGGGATCCATATGCAGCGAGAGGGTGAGACACTGGTGGAGGGAGGGATGGAGCAAGGTTCATGGGTTTTTATTAGTTACATTTACAAAAAAATGTAATCTGTTTCCCAAGTGCAAACTCATTTAAGACCAGACTTAAAACCATGGGTGTAGAGAGCGGTTGAGAGCGGGACATTGCAGGGGGACAGAGAGGGGAAGGCATCCACGTCCGGCAAGTGCAAATTATCCTAGATATAGGAGACGCAGATGGGTCATGAAAGGAGGGGAACATTGGAAACATAAGGGACAGAGGGATTGAAGAGAGCAAGAGATGGAGGGATGACACTCCAGAGCCCTTTAGCCAAACGTATGTTCTCCATCATAGTTCCTCTATCCCTTTGCTTCTCTGAGGTTCAGAGAAGACTCCCTCCCTGCTCTGTCTCAGGATTGTGTTGTTGTGTTCAGCTGAATTCAAAGAGAAACACAGACTTGCTTCTTACATACAGATCTGGCATCTTAATTTGATCACCCTTTTGTTGCAGCAAGTTTTCCTCATCCACAGGAAAAAGCAAATGGTCGCAAATGGGCTTTGCGTTTAACATAAATGCAACAGAAACCCAAATAAACCCTTTCTCTTCATGCAGGGACAGTTAAGTCATTAGTTCAGATTCAAGTTATAGAATTTGCATTAAATGGAGGCTATCCGTTTCCTGCAAGAACAGAATGGCCCAGTAAGATCCTGGTGCTACAGGAATAATTTGGGTCACATTAAGATGCCACATCTGTAACACACACACCCCTCTCCATTCTCCTCCCTCCATCCCCCTTCTCTAATATTAGCACTCAGTCCTCTCCTGGCTCCTGGGATCAAACATCCAGGAGTTGGACAGAGCTGAGCAGTGACATGCAGTCAGATGGCTGGGATGGAACATGGGTAGAGGAGAGGAAGAAGGGGGGTTTGGAGCACACATCAGATAAAGGCTTGTCCTTATGATCATACGGATCACATTTAGTTTGTACAACGCGATTCAAACCAGAGTATACCGGACCTATTTTCTCTCCATATCCCCGGATTCCTACCGCATGCTCGGAACCTTCTCACCTTGATCATCGCAGCTAGCTAGCTGCAATCCGAGTGACTACTCCTGGCTAACGTCTCTGTCCCGTAGCAAGCACCAATTAGCCTGGAGATAGCCCATGCTAGGCCCATCTCCCGGCTAGCTGAAGAGGTCCATCAGCCACTCCTGGGCTACAATACCTGTTTTGCCAACTGGCCTGGACCCCTTTTACTGCCAGTACGGGGTACGGAACCCTGCCAATTCTTCACGACTGGACTACCGACATAATCTGCTCAAGTGGGTTACTCAACTGGCTCCTACGTCGCGACGTCCCATGAATGCCCATCTGCTAGCCGCGGCCCGCTAGCTGTCTAAGGGCAGTGGTTCTTAACCTTGTTGGAGGTACTGAACCCCACCAGTTTCATATGCGCATTCACCGAACCCTTCTTAATCGGAAAAATAAAATATGATTTTTTCAAATTCAAAACATAGGTATATATTTTACTGGTGCACAAAATGAACCGTGCATAAACATCAACACCGTGTGTTCAAAGAACAAAATCATCAAAACATGATTTTCACACAAAAACAAAAACATAATAATGAATATTTACTGCAAATCAGTGTGACCTCTGCTGTTGCCTTTCAGAGACCAGTTCAGAAATGCGCGTCTTCACCTTGGCAAGTGCCACTCTCATGTCATTTTCGCAACAAAGTCAGTTTTTTTTTTCGTTTTTATGTCCAGCATCCTCAAAAAGGATTGCTCGCAAAGATATGTTGTAACAAACGGTATGAAAATCTCCAGAGCTTTCTTAGCAATAACAGGGTACGTTACCATTTGTTGACACCAAAACGCTGAAAGCGTTGTTGTTCTGAAGAGTTGCTGTTGAACCCGGCTCTGCTGGATTTCAATGATATCATTGAGGTATTCATCATTGACATCTGTTGTCTCAACACTAAACGTGAACGGCTGTCTCACCCATGCTGGATATGACTCTCTTGTAGGGAAGTATCCGTCGAGAGACTTTGCAAGCTCATCTAAGTGCGTGGCAATTGCTTGCTTCAGTTCCGCGGGTACCGAAATGTCTCCGATTCCAGATACATCTTTGATCTTACTTACACAGTCGTCCAGCAGGGGAAAGTTTGCGAAGTTATCGTTCTCTGTTCGTCGTTTCCATAACGGTAGCTTTTTTTGAAAAGCCTTCAGGTTTTCCTCCGCTTCGATGATGTTGACTCCACCGCCCTGCATCTTTTGATTGAGATGATTGAGAGCTGCGAAGGTACGCTAAAATGAGAATGAACTCAGAATTTTTGAAGCAATCTGCATGACAATGTTGGTGCTCTTGCAAAAAACAGGGCTAATTCCACACGCACGGCAAAAACACGATTCAGCACCTGTCCCCGGGATAACCACCGAACGTTAGAATGGTACAGAAGTACCTCGAATTCATTATTTACACAGCTCACTGAAGATGCAGAGCCTCAGAGCACTAGTTTGCACATAGTTCACGCATTCCACTACAATTTTTAATACTTCTGCCAGTTTTGGAGGCAAGGTTTTTGTTGCCAACGCATGCCTGTGCAGAATAATATGCGTAACAATGATGTGTGGTGCATCGGCTTTCACTAGCGCACCAAAACCAGACTTTCTTCCCAGCATGACTGGAGCTGCGTCCGAACAAACTGCAGAAACCATATCCCACGAAAGATTGTTGTCTTTGAAGAAGTCATCCACAAGTTTCTTCACATCGGCTGCCTTAGTTGTTGTTGTAAGAGGCTTAAAAAATAAAAAATCTTCCTTTATCACGTCGTCTTTCACATAGCGCACGAATACAGCAAGCTGGCTTAGTTTGGAAACGTCTGTGGTCTCGTCGAGTTGAAGGCTGAATTTTCATTTGGGATAACTTAATTTCAGCCTCTTTTCCCAGCATGATATTCGCCATCTTCAACACAGCTGGTTTTATGAGTGTTTCACCAATGGTGTGTGGTTTGCCCTGCTTTGCGATCAGGTAAGCAACTTCGTACGATGCTGTAAGGATCGGTTTGTTAATGGGTACAAAGCCGAGAACAGGCAGAGTAGCCTTTTCATCGAATCTAGCTCTCTTCACCTTGAATTCAGCGAGCGTTGTGTTCTTGTATTTTCCATCTCCATGCAGCTTAAGGAAGTGTTCTCTTAGTTTTGCCGGTGCTAGACTAGAATTGCTCAACTTGGCATTGCAAATCATGCAGTTAGGACGCCGACTCCCATCACGTTCCGTTATACATGTGAATCCATATTGTACATATTCGTCGGACCACTTTCTTTTTTTGCTCGACATAGTAAGTATGAAGGGATTAAAATATTAAGAAAGAAATCACAAGACGTACCATCACGACAGTCACAAGTCGACAACTGAGCGCACCAAATTCCCTGCAGCACAGATAGGCCAAGCGATGTAGCGTGATCACCTGCAGCCAATGATGGCCAAGCGGGGCGTGTCATCACGAATCATATGAGTCGGATGTGTGTCTTGACCTCCGCCGAACCCCTGAGACTGACTCACCGAACCCCCGGGGTTCGATCGAACCCAGGTTAAGAACCACTGGTCTAGGGCATATCGGACTGTTAGCTAATAGGTCCATCGGCCAATTTCTCTTCCTCTATTCCTATTTTGCCAATCGGCCTGGGCTCCTTTTACTACACGAAGCCCTGCTTAACCATCACGACTGGACTACCGACGTAATCTGCCCGAGGGTTTTTTCCCCAACAGGCCCCTCCGTCACAACATCCCCTGAATGCCCATCTGCTAGCCTGCTAGCCGTGGCCCGCTAGCTGTCTGGAGCATTTTGGACTGTTAGCTGAATACATCCATTTGCCAATTGGACTGGACCCCTCTGCTACACGAAACTCTACTAATCCATCACGACTGGTCTATCGACGGAACCGCACGAGGAGGCTAAAACAGACTTTCCTCCTTCGCGACGTCCCTCTAAGGCCCTTCTGCTAGCTTGCTATCCCCGGCCTGCTAGCTCTGAATCGCCGTGTATCCAGCCAGCCCAACCATTCACTGGACCCTTATGATCACTCGGCTACACATGCCTCTCCCTAATGTCAATATGCCTTGTCCTATACTGTTCTGGTATGTGATTATTGTTTTATATCACTGTAGAGCCTCTAACCCTGCTTAATATCGTTCTGCCCCTGAACAGGCAGTTAACCCACTGTTCCTAGCCCGTCATTGAAAATAAGAATTTGTTCTTAACTGACTTGCCTAGTTAAGTAAAGGTAAAAGAAAAATTTTAAAAAGAAAAATGCCTTAACCAACCATTTAGTTCCATCTCCTACATATGCAATGACATCACCTGATTTAAATGTTTCTAGAGACAATCTCTCTCATCATCACTCAATGCCTCCAATATACTCACATCCTACCATACCTTTGTCTGTACATTATACCTTGAATCTATTCTATCACGCCCAGAAACCTGCTCCTTTTACTCTCTGTTCCGAACGTACTAGACGACCAGTTCTTATAGCCTTTAGCCGTACCCTTATCCTACTCCTCCTCTGGTGATGTAGAGGTTAATCCAGGACCTCTCATACTATCCAGGTCTAAACAATTTGAGCTTCTACTTTTTAAAAATCCACCTTTCCAGAAATAAGTCTCTCACCGTTGCCGCTTGCTATAGACCACCCTCTGCCCCCAGCTGTGCCCTGGACACTATATGTGAATTGATTGCCCCCCATTTATCTTCAGAGCTCATGCTGCTAGGTGACCTTAACTGGGACATGCTTAACACCCCGGCCATCCTACAATCTAAGCTTGATGCCCTCAATCTCACACAAATTATCAGTGAACCTACCAGGTACAACCCCAAATCCGTAAACACGGGCACCCTCATAGATATCAGCCTAACCAACGTGCCCGCCAAATACACCTCTGCTGTTTTCAACCAAGATCTCAGCGATCACTGCCTCATTGCCTGCATCCGTAATGAGCCTGCGGTCAAACGACCACCCCTCATCACTGTCAAACGCTCCCTAAAACACTTCAGCGAGCAGTCCTTTCTAATCGACCTGGCCAGGGTATCCTGGAATGATATTGACCTCATCCCGTCAGTAGAGGATGCCTGGTTATTCTTTAAAAGTGCCTTCCTCACCATTTTTAAACAAGCATGTTCCATTAAAAAAAATGTAGAACCAGGAACAGATATAGCCCTTGGTTCACTCCAGACCTGACTGTCCTTGACCAGCACAAAAACATCCTGTGGCGTATTGCATTAGCATCGAATAGCCCCCGTGATATGCAACTTTTCAGGGAAGTTAGGAACCAATATACACAGGCAGTTAGGAAAGCTAAGGCTAGCTTTTTCAAACAGAAATATGCATCCTGTTGCACAAACTCCAAAAAACGTTCTGGGACACTGTAAAGTCCATGGAGAATAAGAGCACCTCCTCCCGGCTACCCACTGCACTGAGGCTAGGAAACACTGTCACCACCGATAAATCCACTATAATTATGAATTTCAATAAGCATTTTTCTACGGCTGGCCATGCTTTCCACCCGGCGACCCCTACCCCAGTCAACTACCCGGCACCCCCCTTCAGCAACTCGCCCAAGCCTCCCCCATTTCTCCTTCACCCAAATCCAGATAGCTGATGCAAAATCTGGACCCCCTACAAATCACCCGGGCTAGACAATCTGGACCCTCTCTTTCTAAAATTATCCACCGCAATTGTTGCAACCCCTATTACTAGCCTGTTCAACCTCTCTTTCGCATCGTCTGAGATTCCCAAAGATTGGAAAGCTGCCGTGATCATCCCCCTCTTCAAAGGGGGAGACATTCTCGACCCAAACTGCTACAGACCTATATCTATCCTACCCTGCCTTTCTAAGGTCTTTGAAAGCCAAGTTAACAAACAGATAACCGACCGTTTCGAATCCCACCTTACCTTCTCCGCTATGCAATCTGGTTTCAGAGCTGGTCATGGGTGCACCTCAGCCACGCTCAAGGTCCTAAACGATATCATAACCGCCATCGATAAGAGACATTACTGTGCAGCCATATTCATCGACCTGGCCAAGGCCATTGACTCTGTCAATCACCACATTCTTATCGACAGACTAAACAGCCTTGGTTTCTCAAATGACTGCCTCGCCTGGTTCACCAACTACTTCTCTGATAGAGTTCAGTGTGTCAAATCGGAGGGCCTGTTGTCTGGATCTCTGGCAGTTTCTATGGGGGTGCCACAGGGTTCAATTCTCGGGCCGACTTTCTTCTCTGTATACATCAATGATGTCGCTCTTGCTGCTCTACGCAGACGACACCATTCTGTATACTTCTGGCCCTTCTTTGGACACTGTGTTAACTAACCTCCAGACGAGCTTCAATGCCGTACAACTCTCCTTCCGTTGCCTCCAACTGCTCTTAAATGCAAGTAAAACTAAATGCATGCTCTTCAACCGATCGCTGCCCGCACCTGCCCGCCCGTCCAGCATCACTACTCTGGACGGTTCTGACTTAGAATATGTGGACAACTACAAATACCTAGGTGTCTGGTTAGACTGTAAACTCTCCTTCACATTAAGCAACTCCAATCCAAAATTAAGTCTAGAATCTGCTTCCTATTTTGCAACAAAGCATCCTTCACTCATGCTGCCAAACATGCCCTCGTAAAACTGACCATCCTACCGATCCTCGACTTCGGCGATGTCATTTACAAAATAGCCTCCAACACTACTCAACAAATTGGATGCAGTCTATCACAGTGCCATCTGTTTTGTCACCAAAGCCCCATATTTTACCCACCACTGCGACCTGTACGCTCTCGTTGGCTGGCCCTCGCTTCATACTCGTCGCCAAACCCACTGGCTCCAGGTCATCTGCAAGTCTCTGCTAGGTAAAGCCCCGCCGTATCTCAGCTCACTGGTCACAATAGCAGCACCCACCCGTAGCACATGCTCCAGCAGGTATATCTCACTGGTCACCCCCAAAGCCAATTTCTGCTTTGGCTGCCTTTCCTTCCAGTTCTCTGCTGCCAATGACTGGAACGAACTGCAAAAATCACTGAAGCTGGAGACTCATATCTCCCTCACTAGCTTTAAGCACCAGCCTTTAGAGCAGCTCACAGATCACTGCACCTGTACATAGCCCATCTGTAATATAGCCCATCCAACTACCTCATCCCCATACTGTATTTATTTATTTATCTTGCTCCTTTGCACCCCAGTATCTTTACTTGCACATTCATCTTCTGCACATCAATCACTCCAGTGTTTAATTGGTATATTGTAATTACTTCGCCACCATGACCTATTTATTGCCTTACCTCCCTTATCTTACTTCATTTGTACACACTGTATATAGACGTTTTCTGCTGTATTATTGACTGTATGTTTGTTTATTCCATGTGTAACTGTGTTGTTGTATGTGTCAAACTGCTTTGCTTTATTCTTGGCCAGGTCGCAGTTGGAAATGAGAACTTGTTCTCTACTAGCCTACCTGGTTAAATAAAATAAATTCCTTTTGTTATCTGAGATATATTTATATACAGCCAGATATCCACCAAATATACAAAAGTATGTGGACACCCCTTCCAATTTAGTGGATTCGGCTATTTCAGCCACACCCGTTGCTGACAGGTGTATTAAATCGAGTACACAGTCATGCAATCTCCATAGAAACATTGGCAGTAGAATGGCCTTACTGAACAGCTCTGTGACTTTCAATGTGGCACCGTCATTTCAACAAGTCAGTTCGTCAAATATCTGCCCTGCTAGAGCTACCCCGGGAAAAAGGTATGTGCTGTTATTGTGAAGTGGTAGGCCAGACAAGTTCACAGAATGGGACCCCCAAGTGCTGAATCGCATAGCACGTAAAAATTGTCTGTCCTCGGTTACGACACTCACTAGCACGTTCCAAACTACCTCTGGAAGCAACATCAGTACAAGAACTGTTCGTCGGGGGGTTCATTAAATGGGTTTCCATGGCCGAGTAGCCGCACGCACACAAGCCTAAGATCACCATGTGGTTGGAGTGGTGTAAAGCTCGCCTCCTTTGGACTCTGGAGCAGTGGACACGCATTTTCTGCCATGATTAATCACGCTTCACCATTTGGCAGTCCGACAAACGAATCTGGGTATGGCGGATGCCCTGAGAACGCTACCTGCCCCAATGCATAGTGCCAACTGTAAAGTTTGGTGGAGGGGGAAAGAGGAGGAACTAAACACTTCACCTAAATCTTTACCGCTACAACATACAATGACATTCTAGACGATTTTATGCTTCCAATTTTGTGACAACAGTTTCCTGTTTCAGCATGACATTGCCCCCATGTGCAAATCGAGGTCCATACAGAAATTATTTGTCAAGATTGGTGTGGAAGAACTTGACTGGCCTGTACAGAGCCCTGACCTCAACCCCATCGAACACTTTCGGGATGAATTGGAATGCCGACTGCGAGCCAGGCCTAATCGCCCAACATCAGTGCCCGACTTCACTAATGCTCTTGTGGCTGATTGGAAGCAAGTCCCCGCAGAAATGTTCCAAAATCTAGTGGAAAGCCCTCCCAGAGGAGTGGAGGCTGTTATAGCTGCAAAGGGGGGACTAACTCCATATTCATGCCCATTATTTTGGAATGAAATGTTCGACGAGCAGATGTCCACATACTTTTGGTCATATAGTGTATTTATTTGTGTTGGCTCCCGAGTAGCTCAGCGGTCTAAGGCACTGCATCTCAGTGCTAGAGGCGTCACTACAGACCTTGGTTCGATTCCAGGCTGAATCACAACTGGCCGTGATTGAAGTCCCATAGGGCTGCGCACAATTAGCCCAGCATCGTCCGGGTTTGGCCGGGGTAGGCCGTCATTGTAAATAAGAATTTGTTCTTAACTAGTTAACTAAATAAAAATATGACTGAGGCTAGATATAGACTTTATGGAGCTCTCTCTGGCATGTTTTTGGGGATTCCTCTCCACTGTTGTTGCCAGACTCTGATAGGCCTGCTGTCTGTTATGGTTGTTATGGCCAGAGCCATGGTTGTAGGCCATATCCTACCTGTCCCTGGTAGAATACGATTGAACAAGGATCTGATATCCCTGAGAAGGGTGCTGTTTACCCCAGTCTGTCAGTTACCTGGTAATGGCTAGTGAAGTCCACACGACAGGAGAAGAATAATAAGCAGAGACATTCTGTTTATTCTGTAGCCAACTCTCCACCTGAGAAAGATGTACAAAACCATCCCAGTCTGTTTTATAACATTCCTTCACTGTGATCAGTTTTATACACAGTCTATTATAGGGTTTTAACTGAGCTGTTTTAACCCACATTTATATAGGGTCTTATATAACACAATTGAAGAGTCTGTCTTGTTGGAGGTAGGTATATGATGGTTGGTAAGCTGACTTCAGATCAGCCAGTCTCTGGAAGCATTTACACTACTCAGCTCCTCTTAATAGACTCCATGCTCTAATACACTGTGAAAGGCAAAACAAACAACATTCTCTCTCAAGTAATGTTTATAGCAACAAGACACACAGGAGACCAGCACAACAGAGCAGAAATATACCTTTTTTATTAGCTTATGTAAGCAAAACAGAAAATAGATTAGATGTTGAATGGTTTCTCAATGATCATGTAATTGATTTGATTTGCTACCATGTCATTGTATTCCATATCAGTGGTGGTGTGTCTGACCCCTGACATCTAACCTTTGCCCCCTCACAGAGGAACCTGCTGGAGGAAGACTCCGATGAAGAGGAGGACTTCTTCCTGTGAGTAAAACATGAGTGTGTTTGACTGAATTGGCCGTCTGTTTCCTATACAGTGCTGTGTATGTGGAGCTACAGATTCTTTGTATGTTTCTTTCAGGAGAGGACCAACTGGACCCAGATTTGGAGC
This sequence comes from Salvelinus fontinalis, assembly GCF_029448725.1. Lineage (NCBI taxonomy): Eukaryota > Metazoa > Chordata > Actinopteri > Salmoniformes > Salmonidae > Salvelinus > Salvelinus fontinalis. The sequence continues at coordinate 24,941,625 of NC_074678.1, read as the reverse complement.
TGGAAGTGACCAAATCAGACAGTAAGTGTGTATGCACATGCCGTGTGTGTGTGTGTGTTTGGGATGAGGGGCATGAGTCTACACTCTTATATTTGAAATTATGAACGAAAGACGTAATTCCGTTTTTTGTTAATATTTGTTCATTTCCTCTGCTTTTCTGAACCATCAACAAATCTGACATTTTTTTTAAACTAGTTTTTTGGTTCATTATTTTATTGAAGAACTACATATGTTTCTGTGAAACTGCTGAACACAGTTGATTTAGATGGTTCTGGATATACTGCCTCTTAGTAGCACTGCCTCTTATTGGAACCCTCGCTGATACCAAGGTAGAGGAAATCTTTTGGGCAACAGGTGTTCTAGCGATTGGTCTGATGTCACCGCCAATGCCCATAGCACATCTGTTCTAGAATCCCAACCCCGCTGCTCTTCCGGTCTGTCTCCGGTCTGTTCAGTAAAAATACAAAAGAGTGGTGATTTCCAGACAGACCCTTGGTGCATCACACCACGTATTGCTTGACATAGTCGGTGCCCTTGAGCCGGTGCTTGGTGGAGTCAAAGACCCCGTCATCTGGAGCTCTTGGAGGACAGCTTGGCACAGACCTCGCTGTGTTTCTCCAGGAGGCTGGAATGAAAGCACCGGCCGCAGTGCTCCCATGTCTTCAGCTTGGAGCTGGCCGCACTTATCCCAAATCGATGTTTCGTCTCCACCTGAATGAAGTAATTATTCAAATTTGTTTATTAATTTGATAAATGTCAAATACATTGAGTTTCCTCAGTCATTATGAATACAACACTACACACATTTAAAATGGTCAAGAATAAAAATCACGAAGTGAACAGAAATATTTCCATTGTGGTCCTCCTCGTTATCAGATGGGCAAGCGAATGCACAGCTCAGGCACTCTAAAGGCACTTTACACACAATTAAATTGAATAAATGCATACAAAATACAGTATGTATTTCAAATAGGCCTACATGTGATCACAACAATAAATTACAAAAATAAATCCATTAAGAAAAATGTGACTTGCTTCATTCAGCTCTTGGAAAGTATTTTTGTGGCAGTGGGTAGGATTGCCTGAACATGTGAACATTAGTTTATTATTTTTTGCGAATTTATGAAAGTTTATTTAGTTATAGTTGATAAACGTTTTAAAGAATTTGAAGTTGGGATAGCCTAAACATGTGAAAGTTAGTTTGGTTTCTTTAACTTGAACAGTTCAATATTTTACTGTTGGTGAGTTATTTTATGTACATTTCTAAAGTTATAGTTGAGTTGATAAACATTTTAAAGAATTTGATGTTTGGATAGCCTGCACATTTTAAAGTTGGTTTGGTGTCTCTAGCTTGAACAGATCAAGAGTTACTGTTGGTGAGTTATTATTTTGTATGCTAATTTATGCAAATGTATATATTTGATAAAGATTCTAAAGAATTTGAAGTTAGGATAGGCTGAATGTTTTAAAGTTGGTCTTGTTTCATAATTGGCTAAGGAGCAGGACCATTTTGAATAGCTACCTCTGTATTCCTATGGTTCTCATTCAAACCCATGTTTATTTATTTTAAATGGTTGTAGTTCAAAAGGTGTAAATACTATAAAAACTATTTTGACAAGCAATCTAAGTAGGGTCAGTCTGAACATGTCAGCGTTGGTTTGGAGTTGATAGCTTAAATGGTGAAAGAGTAGATGGGTCTAGAATTTTAGATTTCTTTACCATTCTAGTCTATGGCCCTTTTTTTTGCCATTGAAATGCATTGGAATCAATAACAATGAGCTGTTAGCTGATATTAGCTAGTTACTTTTCATCACTCAGCACCAACAAACAGTTGTAACTTTTTATTGGTAGCAGATAGGGCTGTGGCGGTCATTCATGAAATTTGTCAGACGGTTATTGTCAAGCAAAATATTGCCGGTCTCACACGTTTAGCATCTTCAGGCCTCCAAACGTACAAGCTGCTGCGTGCCTTTGGAAGATCTGCATTTTAACAAGTCTAATAAATCAATTGTAATAAAAACCATAATAATAATTTTAGGTAGGTATTTTAGGTAGGTAAAGAATCATTGTGATATGAAGACATTGTATTTCAGATGAACAGAATATGAGTTGGCCTACTGTGGCCTATGTGCCATAGGCTGTAGGCTTGTTTATTTAGCAGACAAGATACAGTGGGGCAAAAAAGTCAGGTTTCAAATGATCACTTTTACCCTCAACAAAGCCTTCATATGCGCACATGCTGCAGAATGGGAAAAATAGCCTTTCGATTTTATTCAGCTAAGTTAAATTATATTCTTCTTACTATCAAATCATATAAAATAATGACACGGGACTTATAAGCATACAGTGAGGCAAAAAAGTATTTAGTCAGCCACCAATTGTGCAAGTTCTCCCACTTAAAAAGATGAGAGAGGCCTGTAATTTTCATCATAGGTACACTTCAAATATGACAGACAAAATGAGAAAAAAAATACAGAAAATCACATTGTAGGATTTTTTTATGAATGTATTTGCAAATTATGGTGGAAAATAAGTTTTTGGTCAATAACAAAAGTTTATCTCAATACTTTGTTATATACCCTTTGTTGGCAATGACAGAGGTCAAACGTTTTCTGTAAGTCTTCACAAGGTTTTCACACACTGTTGCTTGTATTTTGGCTCATTCCGCCATGCAGATCTCCTCTAGAGCAGTGATGTTTTGGGGCTGTTGCTGGGCAACACGGACTTTCAACTCCCTCCAAAGATTTTCTATGGGGTTGAGATCTGGAGACTGGCTAGGCCACTCCAGGACCTTGAAATGCTTCTTACGAAGCCACTCCTTCGTTGCCTGGGCGGTGTGTTTGGGATCATTGTCATACTGAAAGACCCAGCCACGTTTCATCTTCAATGCCCTTGCTGATGGAAGGAGGTTTTCACTCAAAATCTCACGATACATGGCCCCATTCATTCTTTCCTTTACACCAGTGGTTCTTAACCTTGTTGGAGGTACTGAACCCCACCAGTTTCATATGCGCATTCACCGAAACCCTTCTTAATTGGAAAAATAAAATATGATTTTTTCAAATTCAAAACATAGGTATATATTTTACTGGTGCACAAAATGAACCGTGCATAAACATCAACACTGTGTGTTCAAAGAACAAAATCATCAAAACATGATTTTCACACAAAAACAAAAACATAATAATGAATATTTACTGCAAATCAGTGTGACTTCTGCTGTTGCCTTTCAGAGACCAGTTCAGAAATGCGCGTCTTCACCTTGGCAAGTGCCACTCTCATGTCATTTTCGCAACAAAGTCTGTTCCTTTTTTTTCGTTATTATGTCCAGCATCCTCAAAAAGGATTGCTCGCAAAGATATGTTGTAACAAACGGTATGAAAATCTCCAGAGCTTTCTTAGCAATAACAGGGTACGTTACCATTTGTTGACACCAAAACGCTGAAAGCGTTGTTGTTCTGAAGAGTTGCTGTTGAACCTGGCTCTGCTGAATTTCAATGATTTCATCGAGGTATTCATCATTGACATCTGTTGTCTCAACACTAAACGTGAACGGCTGTCTCACAGTCGTCCAGCAGGGGAAAGTTTGCGAAGTTATCGTTCTCTGTTCGTCGTTTCCATAACGGTAGCTTTTTTTGAAAAGCCTTCAGGTTTTCCTCCGCTTCGATGATGTTGACTCCACTTCAGAATTTTTGAAGCAATCTGCATGACAATGTTGGTGCTCTTGCAAAAAACAGGGCTAATTCCACACGCACGGCAAAAACACGATTCAGCACCTGTCCCCGGGATAACCACCGAACGTTAGAATGGTACAGAAGTACCTCGAATTCATTATTTACACAGCTCACTGAAGATGCAGAGCCTCAGAGCACTAGTTTGCACATAGTTCACGCATTCCACTACAATTTTTAATACTTCTGCCAGTTTTGGAGGCAAGGTTTTTGTTGCCAACGCATGCCTGTGCAGAATAATATGCGTAACAATGATGTGTGGTGCATCGGCTTTCACTAGCGCACCAAAACCAGACTTTCTTCCCAGCATGACTGGAGCTGCGTCCGAACAAACTGCAGAAACCATATCCCACGAAAGATTGTTGTCTTTGAAGAAGTCATCCACAAGTTTCTTCACATCGGCTGCCTTAGTTGTTGTTGTAAGAGGCTTACAAAATAAAAAATCTTCCTTTATCACGTCGTCTTTCACATAGCGCACGAAACGTCTGTGGTCTCGTCGAGTTGAAGGCTGAATTTTGCCAGGCTTGAAATCAGATCTGCAACTACTTGAGCCAAGATGTCTTTGCTCATGTCCTCTATTCTGTCGCTGATGGTGTCATTTGGGATAACTTAACTTCAGCCTCTTTTCCCAGCATGATATTCGTCATCTTCAACACAGCTGGTTTTATGAGTGTTTCACCAATGGTGTGTGGTTTGCCCTGCTTTGCGATCAGGTAAGCAACTTCGTACGATGCTGTAAGGATCGGTTTGTTAATGGGTACAAAGCCGAGAACAGGCAGAGTAGCCTTTCCATCGAATCTGGCTCTCTTCACCTTGAATTCAGCGAGCGTTGTGTTCTTGTATTTTCCATCTCCATGCAGCTTAAGGAAGTGTTCTCTTAGTTTTGCCGGTGCTAGACTAGAATTGCTCAACTTGGCATTGCAAATCATGCAGTTAGGACGCTGACTCCCATCACGTTCCGTTATACATGTGAATCCATATTGTACATATTCGTCCGACCACTTTCTTTTTTTGCTCGACATAGTAAGTATGAAGGGATTAAAATATTAAGAAAGAAATCACAAGACGTACCATCACGACAGTCACAAGTCGACAACTGAGCGCACCAAATTCCCAGCAGCACAGATAGGCCAAGCGATGTAGCGTGATCACCTGCAGCCAATGATGGCCAAGCGGGGCGTGTCATCACGAATCATATGAGTCGGATGTGTGTCTTGACCTCCGCCGAACCCCTGAGACTGACTCACCGAACCCCGGTGGTTCGATCGAACCCCGGTTAAGAACCACTGCTTTACAGAGATCAGTCGTCCTGGTCCCTTTGCAGAAAAACAGCCCCAAAGCATGATGTTTCCACCCCCATGCTTCACAGTAGGTATGGTGTTCTTTGGATGCAACTCAGCATTCTTTGTCCTCCAAACACGACAAGTTGAGTTTTTACCAAAAAGTTATATTTTGGTTTCATCTGACTATATGACATTCTCCGAATCTTCTTCTGGATCATCCAAATGCTCTCTAGCAGACTTCAGGCGGGCCTGGACATGTACTGGCTTAAGCAGGGGGACACATCTAGCACTGCAGGATTTGAGTCCCTGGCGGCGTAGTGTGTTACTGATGGTAGGCTTTGTTACTTTGGTCCCAGCTCTCTGCAGGTCATTCACTAGGTCCCCCCGTGTGTTTCTGGGATTTTTGCTCACCGTTCTTGCGATCATTTTGACCCCATGGGGTGAGATCTTGCGTGGAGCCCCAGATCGAGGGAGATTATCAGTGGTCTTGTATGTCTTCCATTTCCTAATAATTGCTCCCACAGTTGATTTCTTCAAACCAAAGTTTTATCCAAAGTTAAATCTAGAATCGGCTTCCTATTCCGCAACAAAGCATCCTTCACTCATGCTGCCAAACATACCCTTGTAAAACTGACCATCCTACCAATCCTCGACTTCGGTGATGTCATTTACAAAATAGCCTCCAAAACCCTACTCAATAAATTGGATGCAGTCTATCACAGTGCCATCCGTTTTGTCACCAAAGCCCCATATACTACCCACCACTGCGACCTGTACGCTCTCGTTGGCTGGCCCTCGCTTCACACTCGTCGCCAAACCCACTGGCTCCAGGTCAACTACAAGACCCTGCTAGGTAAAGTCCCCCCTTATCTCAGCTCGCTGGTCACCATAGCAACGCCCACCCGTAGCACGCGCTCCAGCAGGTATATCTCTCTGGTCACCCCCAAAACCAATTCTTCCTTTGGCCGCCTCTCCTTCCAGTTCTCTGCTGCCAATGACTGGAACGAACTACAAAAATCTCTGAAACTGGAAACACCTATCTCCCTCACTAGCTTTAAGCACCAGCTGTCAGAGCAGCTCATAGATTACTGCACCTGTACATAGCCCATCTATAATTTAGCCCAAACAACTACCTCTTTACCTACTGTATTTATTTATTTAGCTCCTTTGCACCCCATTATTTCTATCTCTACTTTGCACCTTCTTCCACTGCAAACCAACCATTCCAGTGTTTTTTTTTACTTGCTATATTGTATTTACTTCGCCACCATGGCCTTTTTATATTTTTATTTATTTATATATATATTTTGTTTGCCTTCACCTCCCTTATCTCACCTCACTTGCTCATATTGTATATAGACTTATTTTTCACTGTATTATTGACTGTATGTTTGTTTTACTCCATGTGTAACTATGTGTTGTTGTATGTGTCGAACTGCTTTGCTTTATCTTGGCCAGGTCGCAATTGTAAATGAGAACGTGTTCTCAATTTGCCTACCTGGTTAAATAAAGGTGAAATAAAAATAAAAATAAATAAAAAACCAAGCTGCTTACCTATTGCAGATTCAGTCTTCCCAGCCTGGTGCAGGTCTACAATTTTGTTTCTGGTGTCCTTTGACAGCTCTTTGGTCTTGGCCATAGTGGAGTTTGGAGTGTGACTGTTTGAGGTTGTGGACAGGTGTCTTTTATACTGATAACAAGTTCAAACAGGTGCCATTAATACAGGTAACGAGTGGAGGACAGAGGAGCCTCTTAAAGAAGAAGTTACAGGTCTGAGAGCCAGAAACCTTGCTTGTCTGTAGGTGACCAAATACTTATTTTCCACCATAATTTGCAAATATTATTATTATTATTATTTTTTTTAATTTTTATCCCATTTTCTCCCCAATTTTCGTGGTATCCAATCGCTAGTAATTACTACCTTGTCTCATCGCTACAACTCCCGTACGGGCTCGGGAGAGACGAAGGTCGAAAGCCATGCGTCCTCCGAAGCACAACCCAACCAGCCGTACTGCTTCTTAACACAGCGCGCCTCCAACCCGGAAGCCAGCCGCACCAATGTGTCGGAGGAAACACCGTGTACCTGGCCCCCTTGGTTGGCGCGCACTGCGCCCGGCCCGCCACAGGAGTCGCTGGAGCGCGATGAGACAAGGATATCCCTACCGGCCAAACCCTCCCTACCCCGGACGACGCTATGCCAATTGTGCGTCGCCCCACGGACCTCCCGGTCGCGGCCGGCTGCGACAGAGCCTGGGCGCGAACCCAGAGACTCTGGTGGCGCAGTTAGCACTGCGATGCAGTGCCCTAGACCACTGCGCCACCCGGGAGGCCCAATTTGCAAATAAATTAATAAAAATTCCTACAATGTGATTTTCTGGATTTTTTCCCCTCATTTTGTCATAGTTGAAGTGTACCTATGATGAAAATTACAGGCCTCTCTCATCTTTTTAAGTGAGAGAACTTGCACAATTGGTGGCTGACTAAATACTCTTTTGCCTCACTGTATGCTTATAAGTCCCGTGTCATTAGTTTATATGATTTGATAGTAAGAAGAATATAATTTAACTTAGCTGAATAAAATCGAAAGGCTATTTTTCCCATTCTGCAGCGTGTGCGCATATGAAGGCTTTGTTGAGGGTAAAAGTGATCATTTGAAACCGGTCCTATAGGCTACGCTAGATTTAGAGTTATTTAGCAACTTTAGTTGTTAATCATACAAACCTTATATGTTTTGATTTAAAATACATTCTATGGGCTGCATGATTCAACTATAGGCTGTTGATGATTTCAGAAAGCCGCAAAAAAAAGCTTATGCTCTGTTCCTTGCATCAGGCTGCGCACACTGTTCTCTCATCAAGTGACCATATCACCCGTCAGACTATTCTTAATATTGTCTTCACTAATATGTTAAATTAGTTTAGGTTTAGAATGGCCCATTATCAAATGGGCAGGGGGAAAAAATACATGTCAAATGCTTATGCAGTCGAATAGCGAATGGACGCTGCTTTCCCATCTGTTTGTTAGGGTAGGCTACTCCGGGTATTTCACTCCATGCAGCAACCATTGTTTGAGGAGCATGCAACCTCTCACTGCACGACAGGTGATATTCCGACAAAAACTCTGTATGCCATGGGCTCTCCAACCTTGTTCCTGCAGCTACCACTTGCTTAATTTGGGAAACAAAGTGAAATCTGTCGGGAACGTCGAAAGTAACATGTTTTCACAACGAAACATATTTCATTAAACTGTTGACAGCTACTCTCTCTGCTTGCTTGAGAAAGTAATGAAGGAGAAAGGGGAGGAGATGGAAAAGCACGGTGGTGATATATTCTGCAGCTAACGGTAGCCAAATGTGTCCCCCTATTAATTATAAAATTATTTTAAAAAGTCCTATTACTAGGCCATTCAAAATCAAATACAAATTCACTATTGTAGGCTAACTCTGTAAGCCACCCTGCATAATCAATGAACCAACAGCATCACCTAGGCCTGCCTATACGTTCTCTCTCAACGCATGAATAGAAACTTTGAAGTGTAGCATAAGGTAACCAGTTTATATAGTATTCATAATAATACAGTCCACACTCAAAGGTGATTACTAGAATTTGAATAATTTTGGAGTATTGGCTACTCCAATTAAACATATTAAATCAGTTTTAAAAATATATAGTTTTTTCTGTGCTGCATAATATGCATAGGCTATGTGTTGTATAAGGAACTGCACAATCATCATTTTAATATTTTTTTCAGTCTTGGGCTCATATATAGGTCTATGTTCAATCAATCAATCAAGTTTATTTTATATAGCCCTTCGTACATCAGCTAATGTCTCGAAGTGCTGTACAGAGACCCAGCCTAAAACCCCAAACAGCTAGAATGCAGGTGTAGAAGCACGGTGGCTAGGAAAAACTCCCTAGAAAGGCCAAAACCTAGGAAGAAACCTAGAGAGGAACCAGGCTATGAGGGGTGGCCAGTCCTCTTCTGGCTGTGCCGGGTGGAGATTATAACAGAACTATGCCAAGATGTTCAAAAATGTTCATAAGTGACAAGCATGGTCAAATAATAATCATGAATAATATTCAGTTGGCTTTTCATAGCCGATCATTAAGAGTTGAAAAACAACAGGTCTGGGACAGGTGGCGGTTCCATAACCGCAGGCAGAACAGCAGCAAGGCCAGGCGGACTGGGGACAGCAAGGAGCCACCACGCCCGGCAGTCCCCACGTATGGTCCCAGGGCTCAGGTCCTCCGAGAGAAAGAAAGAGAGAATGAGAAAATTAGAGAGAGCCAAGATTTTCAAAATGTTCATAAATGACAAGCATGGTCAAATAATAATCAGGAATAAATCTGTTGGCTTTTCATAGCCGATCATTAAGAGTTGAAAACAGCAGGTCTGGGACAGGTAGGGGTTCCGTAACCGCAGGCAGAACCGTTGAAACTGGAATAGCAGCAAGGCCAGGCGGACTCGGGGCAGCAGGGAGTCGTCATGCCCGGTAGTCCTGACGTATGGTCCTAGGGCTCAGGTTCTCAGAGAGAGAAAGAAAGAGAGAACGAGAGAATTAGAGAAAGCATACTTAAATTCACACAGGACACTGGATAAGACAGGAGAAGTACTCCAGGTATAACCAACTGACCCTAGCCCCCCGACACAAACTACTGCAGCATAAATACTGGAGGCTGAGACAGGAGCGGTCAGGAGACACTGTGGCCCCATCCGAAGATACCCCCGGACAGGGCCAAATAGGAAGGATATAACCCCACCCACTTTGCCAAAGCACAGCCCCCGCACCACTGGAGGGATATCTTCAACCACCAACTTATAATCCTGAGACAAGGCCGAGTATAGCCAACAAAGATTTCCACCACAGCACAAGCCAAGGGGGGGCGCCAACCCAGACAGGAAGATCACGTCAGTAACTCAACCCACTCAAGTGACGCACCCCTCCCAGGGACGGCATGAAAGAGCACCAGTAAGCCAGTGACTCAGCCCCTGTAGCAGGGTTAGAGGCAGAGAATCCCAGTGGAGAGAGGGGAACCGGCCAGGCAGAGACAGCAAGGGCGGTTCGTTGCTCCAGAGCCTTTCCGTTCACTTTCACACTCCTGGGCCAGACTACACTCAATCATATGACCTACTGAAGAGATAAGTCTTCAGTAAAGACTTAAAGGTTGAGACCGAGTCTGCGTCTCTCACATGGGTAGGCAGACTGTTCCATAAAAATGGAGATCTATAGGAGAAAGCCCTGCCTCCCGCTGTTTGCTTAGAAATTCTAGGGACAATTAGGAGGCCTGCGTCTTGTGACCGTAGCGTACGTATTGGTATGTACGGCAGGACCAACTCGGAAAGATAGGTAGGAGCAAGCCCATGTAACGCTTTATAGGTTAACAGTAAAACCTTGAAATCAGCCCTTGCCTTAACAGGAAGCCAGTGTAGGGAAGCTAGCACTGGAGTAATATGATCAAATTTCTTGGTTCTAGTCAGGATTCTAGCAGCCGTATTTAGCACTAACTGAAGTTTATTTAGTGCTTTATCCGGGTAGCCGGAAAGTAGAGCATTGCAGTAGTCTAACCTAGAAGTAACAAATGCATGGATTAATTTTTCAGCATCATTTTTGGACAGAAAATTTCTGATTTTTGCAATGTTACGTAGATGGAAAAAAGCTGTCCTTGAAACAGTCTTGATATGTTCGTCAAAAGAGAGATCAGGGTCAAGAGTAACGCCGAGGTCCTTCACAGTTTTATTTGAGACGACTTTACAACCATCAAGATGAATTGTCAGATTTAACAGAAGATCTCTTTGTTTCTTGGGACCTAGAACAAGCATCTCTGTTTTGTCCGAGTTTAAAAGTAGAAAGTTTTCAGCCATCCACTTCCTTATGTCTGAAACACAGGCTTCTAGCGAGGGCAATTTTGGGGCTTCACCATGTTTCATTGAAATGTACAGCTGTGTGTCATCCGCATAGCAGTGAAAGTTAACATTATGTTTTCGAATAACATCCCCAAGAGGTAAAATATATAGTGATAACAATAGTGGTCCTAAAACGGAACCTTGAGGAACACCGAAATGCACAGTTGATTTGTCAGAGGACAAACCATTCACAGAGACAAACTGATATCTTTCCGACAGGTAAGATCTAAACCAGGCCAGAACTGGTCCGTGTAGACCAATTTGGGTTTCCAGTCTCTCCAAAAGAATGTGGTGATCGATGGTGTCAAAGGCAGCACTAAGGTCTAGTAGCACGAGGACAGATGCAGAGCCTCGGTCTGACGCCACCAAAACGTCATTTACCACCTTCACAAGTGCAGTCTCAGTGCTATGATGGGGTCTAAAACCAGACTGAAGCATTTCGTATACATTGTTTGTCTTCAGGAAGGCAGTGAGTTGATGCGCAACAGCTTTTTCTAAAATTTTTGAGAGGAATGGAAGATTCGATATAGGCCGATAGTTTTTTATATTTTCCGGGTCAAGGTTTGGCTTTTTCAAGAGAGGCTTTATCACTGCCACTTTTAGTGAGTTTGGTACACATCCGGTGGATAGAGAGCTGTTTATTATGTTCAACATAGGAGGGCCAAGCACAGGAAGCAGCTCTTTCAGCAGTTTAGTAGGAATAGGATCCAGTATGCAGCTTGAAGGTTTAGAGGCCATGATTATTTTCATCATTGTGTCAAGAGATATAGTACTAAAACACTTAAGTGTCTCTCCCGATCCCAGGCCTTGGCAGAGCTGTGCAGATCCAGGACAGCTAAGCCCTGGAGGAATACGCAGATTCAAAGAGGAGTCCGTAATTTGCTTTCTAATGGTCATGATCTTTTCCTCAAAGAAGTTCATGAATTTATTACTGCTGAAGTGAAAGCCATCCTCTCTTGGGGAATGCTGCTTTTTAGTTAGCTTTGCAACAGTATCAAAAAGGCATTTTGGATTGTTCTTATTTTCCTCGATTAAGTTGGAAAAGTAGGATGATCGAGCAGCAGTGAGGGCTCTTCGGTACTGCACGGTACTGTCTTTCCAAGCTAGTCGGAAGACTTCCAGTTTGGTGTGGCGCCATTTCCGTTCCAATTTCCTGGAAGCTTGCTTCAAAGCTCGGGTATTTTCTGTATACCAGGGAGCTAGTTTCTTATGACAAATGTTTTTCGTTTTTAGGGGTGCAACTGCATCTAGGGTATTGCGCAAGGTTAAATTGAGTTCCTCAGTTAAGTGGTTAACTGATTTTTGTCCTCCGACGTCCTTGGGTAGGCAGAAGGAGTCTGGAAGGGCATCAAGGAATTTTTGTGTTGTCTGAGAATTTATAGCACGACTTTTGATACTCCTTGGTTGGGGTCTGAGCAGATTATTTGTTGCAATTGCAAACGTAATAAAATAGTGGTCCGATAGTCCAGGATTATGTGGGAAAACATTAAGATCTACAACATTTATTCTATGGGACAAAACTAGGTCCAGAGTATGACTGTGGCAGTGAGTAGGTCCAGAGACATGTTGGACAAAACCCACTGAGTCGATGATGGCTCCGAAAGACTTTTGGAGTGGGTCTGTGGACTTCTCCATATGAATATTAAAATCACCAAAAATTAGAATATGATCTGCTATGACTACAAGGTCTGATAGGAATTCAGGGAACTCAGAGAGGAACGCTGTATATGGCCCAGGAGGCCTGTAAACAGTAGCTATAAAAAGTGATTGAGTAGGCTGCATAGATTTCATGACTAGAAGCTCAAAAGACGAAAACGTCATTTTTTTTTTTTGTAAATTGAGATTTGCTATCATAAATGTTAGCAACACCTCCGCCTTTGCGGGATGCACGGGGGATATGGTCACTAGTGTAACCAGGAGGTGAGGCCTCATTTAACACAGTAAATTCATCAGGCTTAAGCCATGTTTCAGTCAGGCCAATCACATCAAGATTATGATCAGTGATTAGTTCATTGACTATGACTGCCTTTGAAGTGAGGGATCTAACATTAAGTAACCCTATTTTGAGATGTGAGGTATCATGATCTCTTTCAATAATGGCAGGAATGGAGGAGGTCTTTATCCTAATGAGATTGCTAAGGCGAACACCGCCATGTTTAGTTTTGCCCAACCTAGGTCGAGGCACAGACACAGTCTCAATGGGTATGGGTATGGCTGAGCTGACTACACTGACTGTGCTATTGGCAGACTCCATTAAGCTGGCAGGTTGGCTAACAGCCTGCTGCCTGGCCTGCACCCTATTTCATTGTGGGGCTAAAGGAGTTAGAGCCCTATCTATGTTGGTAGATAAGATGAGAGCACCCCTCCAGCTAGGATGGAGTCCGTCACTCCCAGCAGGTCAGGCTTGGTCCTGTTTGTGGGTGAGTCCCAGAAAGAGGGCCAATTATCTACAAATTCTATCTTTTGGGAGGGGCAGAAAACAGTTTTCAACCAGCGATTGAGTGCTGAGACTCTGCTGTAGAGCTCATCACTCCCCCTAACTGGGAGAGGGCCAGAGACAATTACTCGATGCCGACACATCTTTCTAGCTGATTTACACGCTGAAGCTATGTTGCACTTGGTGACCTCTGACTGTTTCATCCTAACATCGTTGGTGCCGACGTGGATAACAATATCTCTATAGTCTCTACACTCGCCAGATTTAGCTTTAGCCAGCACCATCTTTAGATTAGCCTTAACGTCGGTAGCCCTGCCCCCTGGTAAACAGTGTATGATCGCTGGGTGATTCGTTTTAAGTCTAATACTGCGGGTAATGGAGTCGCCAATGACTAGGGTTTTCAATTTGTCAGAGCTAATGGTTGGAGCCTTCGGCGTCTCAGACCCCGTAGCGGGAGGAGTAGAGACAAGAGAAGACTCAGCCTCAGACTCCGACTCGCTACATAATGGGGAAAATCGGTTGAAAGTTTCTGTCTGCTGAATGAGCGACACCAGTTGAGCATTCCTACAGCATTTCCCTCCAGAAGCCATGAGAAAGTTGTCCGGCTGCGGGGACTGTGCGGGGGGGTTTATACTAACGTTACTATCTGTACTTACTGGTGGCACAGACGCTGTTTCTTCCTTTCCTACACTGAAATTACCCTTGCCTAACGATTGCGTCTGAAGCTGGGCTTGCAGCACAGCTATTCTCGCCGTAAGGCGATCATTCTCCTGTATATTATGAGTACAGCGACTGCAATTAGAAGACATCATGTTAATGTTACTACTTAGCTTCGGCTGTTGAAGGTGCTGACGAACCATGTCCAGATAAAGCGTCCGGAGTGAAAAGGTTGAATGAGGGGAAAAAAAGTTGCGATGGAAAAACTAAAAATATAAACAGTACTTAAAAACAAAAACAAAACGTAAAGTTGGCAGCTAGCAAAGTAAAGTTGGCAGCAAAACGCACAGCAAAACAGCAAAACGCACAGCAACAAAACGCACAGCAGACACGTCTGCAAATTCAACAGTGTGTATGTGTATGTATAAGCTCTAGTATGTGTATGGGTGTCTTGAATTAACCATTACCGTTTGAAAGCGCTGTCTATTTCGTTGTTAGGCTTTGAAACGACATCCACAATGTTCATGTTTTCCACTGTTTCAATCTGTTGAACTTATTTCTTCAAATTAATCAATTACAGTAAGGTGAGTTTTAAAAGCACAATACTGTTTTGATAAGTGTTTGATGTGATTTTCGATTGCATTGATGTCAGTGTTTTAGAAGGACAACAGAGCCCTGAGTACCAGGCCATTAGCGAGTTGGATACTACCAACACATGTCCTGAGTGCATAAGAGGAGATTACGGTGAATGGTCACGTGGAGCCCTAGTATCAGATAATTCTGTTCTGATTCTGGTTTTGAATAGCAGAGAAGTAGACTAAGATGTCACACACTTAATATTTTGTCTAAAGTGCTGTGAAAGTGGGCACAAATGTTAGTTGTTTGTAAAAAGTTAGAGAATTTTGTTTATGAGGTCTGACACATTGTTTGCTGCCTCAATGACTCAATATTTTAAACAAAAATGTGAGGCTATAACTAAGGCTGGGAATGTCAATACAATCAAACTAGCAAGCGCAATGATCACAGGTCAGTCATAACGTGTTTAATAGGCTACGTGTCAAACACGTGTCAAACACAAGGCCCGCGGACTGAATAGGACAAACAAGCGAGTATAAATGAGTCATCTACTAGTTACAGCCTGATGTGCTCGCATGGGTGAATTCAGCTGCACTGCTTTCATGTGTCAGATTTACAGCGTACAGCGGAGGGAAAGTGTACAGACACATGCCACAGTCCTAGTTTGGCTACTAAAATGTCGCAGTCTGGCTTTGGTTTTTAAAGCTTGACAATGAATAACCATAAACTAAACCTGCAACAAAACACCATACAGCAATGCTGCATTCAACTGCACTGTTGAATGCAAATGTTTAAATGTTACAACAACCTACGTTTTTGTTATTTAGAGTTATTAAATACTTTTTGATTTGGGTTGCAGCATATTATGCAGATCTGCAAGTATAGCAGCAAAGGCTGGACAAATATGATTTCTCTGTTTTTGTTTTAAAATGTTAATGCTATATATAGCATCCTTATATACATAAGTGGACATTATACAGGGACATAGCAGCCAAGTCCCCATTCAGTTGTGGGTTGGGACAAGCATGCATTGGCAGGCAAGCTGCTGAAGGACGAGCAGGCTACTATTCCCCATCGTGGCTCTCATTCAGGCAAATGAGAAATAAGGGCACTCAGGGTATCCGGAAGGCCAAAGTTAGTTACTTTAAGGAACAGTACTCTCTCTCTGGGTCTAGCCCCAAGATGTTCTGAAAAATGGTGAAAGACCTGGAGAATAAACCCTTCTCCTCACAGCTGCCCATGTCCCTTACTGTTTGTGATGTGGTTGTTACTGGCTGAGCTCTTTAATCACCACAACACAATGTCAGGATTCCTATTTGACTCAGCCATGCCTCATTGCCTGTCCAACACTTCCTAATCCCTCAGCCCTTCTAATGCAACTATCTCTGATGCTCCTCCCTCTTTTTCCCCTGACCCGCTACACGGTTTCTCCCTGCAGGCAGTCACTGAGTCTAAGGTGCTATAAGAATTCCTTAAACTTGTCCCCCCAAAAATATCTGGGTCAGATGGTTTACATCTTTTCTTCTACAAGGTTGCAGCCTCTATCATCCCCGAGCCTATCTCTCACCTTTATAACCTGTCTCTGGGGAGGTTCCCAGTGCTTGGAAGGCAGCCACGGTGCATCCTATATTTAAAGGGGGAGAGCAAGCTGATCCTAACTGTTATAGGCCAATTTCTATCTTGCCCTGTTTATCTTAGTGGGAAAATGTGTCAATAATCAACTGACTGGCTTGCTTGATGTCCAGTGTTTTCTCTGGTATGCTATCTGGTGTCTACTCAGTTTATGGATGTGTCACTGCAACCATAAGTCCTCTGATGTCACCATTGCCCTTGATTCTAAGCAATGTTGTGCTCCTATTTTTATTGACTTGGCCAAAGTTTTTGATACAGTACACCATTCTATTCTTGTGGATCAGCTAAGGAAAATTAGTGTCTCTGAGGGGTCTTTGGCCTGGTTACCTAACTACCTCTCTTAAAGAGTGCAGTGTGTAAAGTAAGAACATCTGCTATCTCGGGCACTGGCTGTCAGCAAGGGAGTACCTGAAGGCTCGATACTAGGCTCCACGCTCCTATCAATTTACATCAACAACATAGCTAAGGCAGCAGGAAGCTCTCTCATCCATTTATATGCAGATGATAGTCTTAAACTCAGCTGGCCCCTCCCCGGATTTTGTGTTAAACGCTCTAAAACAAAGCTTTCTTAGTGTCCAACAAGCTTTCCAACAAGCTTTGTGATTAACACCTCTGAGGGTTTAGAGCTTGAGGAAGTCACCTCATACAAGTACTTGGGAATATGGCTAGACAGTACACTGTCCTTCTCAGCACATCTCCAAGCTACAGGCTAAGGTTAAATCTAGACTTCGTTTCCTCTATCGAAATCACTTTTTTTTTACATTGTTTTCTACCCAATTTCGTGGTATCCAATTGGTAGTTAGTCTTGTCTCATTGCTGCAACTCCCGTATTGACTCGGGAGAGGCAAAGGTCGAGAGCCGTGCATCCTCCAAAACCCAACCAAGCCGCACTGCTTCTTGACACAATGCCCACTTAACCCGGAAGCCAGCCGTACCAATGTGTCAGAGGAAACACCGTGCACCTGGCGACCGTGTCAGCGTGCACTGCGCCCGGCCTGCAACAGGAGTCGCTAGTCCGCGATGGGACAAGGACACCACTGCCGGCCAAACTCTCCCCTAACCCGGACAAAGCTGAGCCAATTGGGTTTCCCGGTTGTGGCTGGCTGCGACAGAGCCTGAACTCGAACCCATAATCTCTAGTGGCGCAGTGCCTTAGACCAATACGCCACTCGGGAGACCTCGCTCCTCTTTCACCCCAGCTGCCTAACTAACCCTGATTCAGATGACCATCCTACTCATGCTAGATTACGGAGACGTAATTTATAGATCAGCAGGTAAGGGTGCTCTCAACCGGCTATATGTTCTTTACCATTCGGCCATCAGATTTGCCACCAATGCTCCTTATAGGACACATCACTGCATTCTATACTCCTCTGTAAACTGGTCATCTAAGTATACCTGACGCAACACCCACTGGTTGATGCTTATTTATAAAAATCCTCTTAGGCCGCACTCCCCCCATCTGAGATACCTGCTGCAACCCTCATCCTCCACATTCTCATCCTCCACAACACCCATTCTGCCAGTCACATTCTGTTAAAGGTCTCCGAAGCGCACACATCACTGGGTTGCTCCTCTTTTCATTTAGCTGCAGCTAGCGACTGGAACAAGCTGCAAAAAACACTCAAACTCGATAGTTTTACATTCATCTCTACATTCAAAGACTCATCATGGACACTGTTCCTGACACTTGTGGCTGCTTCACGTGCTGTATTGTCTCTACCTTGCCCTTTGTGCTGTTGTCTATGTCTAACAATATTTGTACAATGTTTATGCTGTTACCATGTTTTGCGGCTACCGTGTTGTTGTGTTGCTACCATGCTGTGTTGTTGTCTTAAATCTCCCTTTATGTAGTGTTGTGGTGTCTCGTCATGTGTGTTTTGTCCTACATTTGTATTTTTAATCCCAGCCCCATCCCCGCAGGAGGCCTTTTGCCTCTTGGTAAGCCGTTAAGAATGTGTTCTTAAATGACTTGCCTAGTTAAATAAAAGTTTAAAAAAATGTATAGGTCCAGAGAATAAGGTGTGTGTGTGTGTGTGTGTGTGTGTGTGTGTGTGTGTGTGTGTGTGTGTGTGTGTGTGTGTGTGTGTGTGTGTGTGTGTGTGTGTGTGTGTGTGTGTGTGTGTGTGTGTGTGTGTGCATCAGTGGAGGCTGCAGATGGGAGGAGGATGGCTCATAATAATGGCTGGACTGGAGTATGATGGCTGGTGTGGAGTGAATGGAATGGTATCAAGCACATACAGAGTAAGATGGCACCGACAGATACGGCAGCTCTGCTTCTAGCTTCTAAGCAACTTTGGAGTATCTTTTTTTTTGTGTGTGTTATTTCTTACATTATTAGCCCAGAAAATGTTTTGTGTTATTACATACAGCCGGAATGAACTTTTGGATATCAGAGTGCCGGTAACTCACCAGCATTATGACCAGGAATACTACTTTCCCGAATTGAATCCTTTGGACCCCCCAGGGCAATTGAACTTATTCCAGAGGCTGCTCCAAAACACAGCCGGCGGAGAAGAGGCATTCAGAGTGGACTTCTAGTCCGAATCAGGAGGCATGCACACCATCCACCGCTTCTGAGTATATTTCTCGCTAATGTTCAGTGTCTGGATAATAAGGTAGACAAGAACAGGGCGAGGATCTCCTTCCAGAGAGACATCAGGGATTGTAACATCATGTGTTTCACGGAAACGTGGTACTCTCAGGACATACTGTCCACGTCCATACAGTCAGCTGGGTTCTCAGTACATCGCACAGACAGGAATAAAGAACTCTCCGGGAAGAAGAAAGGCGGGGTGAATCTTTCATGATTAACTCCTCATGGTGTGATTGTGATAACCTATAGAAACTCGAGTCCTTTTGTTCACCCAATCTCTAGAATACCTCACAATCAAATGTAGACCGTATTACCTCCCAATCGAATTGTCTTTGGTTATAGTCACAGCCGTGTATATTCCCCCCTCACGCCGATACCACGACGGCCCTTGTTAGCAGTTGATGTTATTCTTCAATATCACAGACCCCAAAGCAAATCAGGGAGAGAAATTCAAAGATTTAGAGTAACTGTAGTGATGCCACAACACTGCGATGCAGTGCCTTAGACCGCTGCGCGACTCGGGAGGCCTAGAAACATATTCTATTCTTATTTACAATAAAAGTTACTAAATTAGTTCTCCAAAGCGCCACATTTATTGAAAGAGAACAAATCATAGTTGTTATGCTGGGAAGTAGATGGTAGATGTTTATTTTTCCCTGTCCTTAATGTTTCTCCACTGAACAAAGAGACAGGATGTCGCTTATACCCCAACCCTAGCCTGTGGTTGATCAATTAGAATTCCTTGTAGTAAAATTGGGCCAATGGCCAAATAACAAGTACCCCTTTTAGGCTCAATGTATAGACAATTTGGACCAATGAGAACTTGCCACATGTAGCTTTAAGTCCAGGATGGAAATTCCTCCCGTGTCCCTGACCCATTCATCTTCAAAGAAACAACTATTTCCATTGATCGTTAATTCCCTCTTGTCCTCTGCATTGCGTATTTATCTTTGAATATTCTTACACCCTTAAAGAACTACACTGGACTTTATGCAAACTGTAAACCACATATCCTGAGGCCGCATTTATTGACTTTGGGGATTTTAAGAAAGCAAATTTGAGGAAAAAGCTACCGAAGTTCTACCAACACATTGACTGTGGTGCTCGCACTGGAAAAACATTGGACCACTGCTACTCAACTTTTTGAAATGCCTACAAGGCTCTCCCCCGCCCTCCCTTCGGCAAATCTGATCACGACTCCATTTTGCTCCTCCCTTCATATAGGCAGAATTCAAACAGGAAGTATCCGTGCTAAGGTCTATTCAACGCTGGTCTGACCAATCGGAATCCATGCTTCAAGATTATTTTGATCACGTGGACTGGGATATGTTCCAGGTAGCCTCTAAGAATAACATTGACAAATACACGGATACAGTGACAGTGATACTGTCACACGAGTTCATCAGGATGTGTATAGGAGATGTTGTACCCATTGTGACTATTAAATCTACCCTACCCGAAACTGTGGATAGATGGCAGCATTCGCACAAAACTGTAAGCGTGAACCACCGCATTTAACAATGGCAAGGTGATGGCCAAATACGAACAGTGTAGGTTTTCCCTCTGTAAGGCAATCAAACAGGCAAAACGTCAGTACAGAGACAAAGTGGAGTCGCATTCCATGGCTTAGACACGCAACGTATGTGGCAGGGTCTACAGACAATCATAGACTACAAAGGGGAAACAAAACCAGCCATTATGCGGACACCGACTTCATGCTTCTGGACAAGCTTAACACCATCTTCGCCTGCTTTGAGGATAACACAGTGCCACCAACACGGCCTGCGACCAAGCACTGTGGGCTCTTCTTCTCCGTGGCCGACGTGAGTAAGACAGTTTAAGCGTGTTAACCCTCGCAAGGCTGCCGGCCCTAGCCGCGTCCTCAGAGCATGCGCAGACCAGCTAGCTGGAGTGTTTACGAACATATTCAATCTCTCTCTATCCCAGTCTTCTGTCCCCACTTGCTTCAAGATGTCCACCATTGTTCCTGTAACCAAAAAAGCAAAGGTAACTGAACTAAATGTCTATCTCCCCGTAGCACTCACTTCTGTCATCATGAAGTGCTTTGAGAGACTAGTCAAGGATCGTATCACATCTACCGTACCTGACACCCTAGACCCACTTCAATTTGCCTACCGCCGCAATAGATCCACAGGCGATGCAATCGCCATCACACTGCCCTATCCCATCTGGACAAGAGGAATACCTATGTAAGAATGCTGTTCATTGACTATAGCTTAGCATTCAACACCATAGTACCTACCCTCCAAGCTCATCATTTAGCTCGGGGCCCTGAGTCTGAACCCTGCCCTGTGCAACTGGGTCCTGGTCTTCCTGACGGTCCGCTCCCAGGTGGTAAAGGTAGGAAACGACACCTCCGCTACGCTGATCCTCAACACAGGGGCCCCACAAGGGGTGTGCTCAGCCCCCTCCTGTACTCCCTGTTCATCCATGACTGCTTGGCCACGCACACCTCCAACTTAATCATCAAGTTTGCAGATAACAGTAATAGGTCTTTTTTACCAACTATGATGAGACAGCCTATAGGGAGGAGGTGAGGGCCCTGGGAGAGTGGTGCCAGGAAAAATAACCTCTCACTCAACGTCAACAAAACAAAGGAGCTGATCGTGGACTTCAGGAAACAGCAGAGGGAGCACGCCTCTATCCACATCGGTGGGACCGTAGTGGAGGTGGAAAGCTTCAAGTTCGTCTGCGTACAGATCACTGACAATCTGAAATGGTCCACCCACACACACAGTGTTGTGAAGGCGCAACAGCACCTCATCAACCTCAGGAAGCTGAAGAAATTTGGCTTGGCCCATAAAACCCTCACAAACTTTTACAGATGCACAATTGAGAGCATCCTTTTGGACCAGCTGGTACGGAAACTGCACCGCCCACAACCGCAAGGCTCTCCAGATTCTGGTGCGGTCTGCACAATGCATCACCAGGGACAAACTACCTGCCCTCCAGGACACCTACAGCACCCGATTTCACAGGAAGGCCATAAAGATCATCAAGGACAACAACCACCCGAGCCACTGCCTGTTCACCCCATTATCATCCAGAAGGCGAGGTCAGTACAGGTGCATTAAAGCTGGGACCGAAACTGAAAAACAGCTTCTATGTCAAGGCCATCAGACTGTTAAACAGCCATCACTAGCTGGCTTCCACCAGGTTATGCAACCCTGCACCTTAGAGGCTGCGGCCCTGTATTCATTGACTTGGAATCACTGGCCACTTTAATAATGGAACATTAGTCACTTTTTAAATAATGTTTACATACTGCTTTACTCATCTCGTATATACTGCTTTACTCATCTCGTATATTCTGTATTCTATTCGACTGTATTTTAGTCAATGCCACTCCGACATTGCTCAAATTAATTTCATAATTTTATTTTAGATTTGTGTATATTGTTGTGAATTGTTAGATACTACTGTACTGTTGGAGCTAGGAACACAAGCATTTCGCTACATCCGCAATAACATCTGCTAAATATGTATATGTGACCAATAAGACTTGATTTGATTTTGATTTGATACAGTTAAAATAAAATGTTTGATTCCATTCCGGCAGTTATGAGCCATCCTCCCCCCAGCAGCCTCCACTGGTGTGCATTTATTTGAACGTCCCTGTGTGTGTGTGTGGTTTTGTGACTGTGTCAGTAAGAACACCTGTACCAGCTAACTCCTCCACCTTCAACACTGTTCACATGTTATTTCTGTGTGTTGACATTCATGTTTGTTTCTCTCCCCAGAGTGCAGTCGCAGGTTGATGAGGTCATCGATGTGATGCAGGAGAACATCTCCAAGGTGATCGACAGGGGAGAGCGACTTGAAGACCTGCAGGACAAGTCAGGTGAGACTCAAGTCCTATTCAGATCAAGTTAATATCTATAAAATGATATGTACAGAATCTGAGACTAACATAAAAACACGGTAGACTCCTGTCTTACATAAACAGTTCAGATAGGAAGGGAAAGAGACTGTATATGTGATCCAATGAGTGTACCCTGCCAGAAGTCTGTACAAGCAAGAGAACATTCCTGTTGAAGATGACCTGGATTTCTGACAGGTCCATTAGTCATCCTCTACAGGAGCTAATTTCCCACTGAGAATTCCACTCAGTCACTCCGGAATGGGAATGTGGGGGGAGATATGGCAAGGCTAACTCTCACTCTTGACTGCTCTTATTTGGTTATCATGGATCAGACCTAGAGGTCGACCGATTAATCGGCATGGCCGATTTAATTAGGGACGATTTCAAGTTTTCATAACAATCAGTAATCAGCCTTTTTGGACGGCGATTACATTGCAATCCACGAGGAAACTGCATGGCAGGCTGACCACCTGTTACACGAGTGCAGTGTCAAAAGGACCTGGTGGCTGCAAGGAACCGAGGTAAGTTGCTAGCTAGCATTAAACTTATCTTATAATAAACAATCAATCTTAACATAATCATTAATTAACTCCACATGGTTGATGATATTACTAGGTTAACTAGCTTGTCCTGTATTGCATATAATCAAAACGGGTCCTGTTAATTTATCATCGAATCACAGCCTACTTCAACTTCACTAAAAAGAGTGATGAGTTAACAAAAGCGCATTCGTGAAAAAAGCACAATCGTTACACAAATGTACCGAGCCATAAACATCAATGCCTTCCTTAAAATCAATACACAGAAGTAGATATATATTTTTAAACCTGCATATTTAGCTAAAAGAAATCCAGGTTAGCAGGCAATATTAATTAGGGAAATTGTGTCACTTCTCTTGCGTTCAGTGCAAGCAGAGTCAGGGTATATGCAGAAGTTTTGGGTTAGGGAGGGTTTGGCCAGCAGGAATATCCTTGGCTCATCGCGCACTAGCGACCCCTGTGGCGGGCCGGGTGCAGTGCACGTTGACCAGGTCGTGTTTCTTCCGACACATTGGTGCGGCTGGCTTCCGGGTTGGATGTGCGTTGTGTCAAGAAGCAGTGCAGCTAGGTTGGGTTGTGTTTCGGAGGACGCATGGCTCTCGACCTTTGCCTCTCCCGAGTCCGTACGGGAGTTGCAGCGATGAGACAAGACTGTAACTACTACCAATTGGATACCACAAAATTGGGGAGAAAAAGGGGATATTTTTTGTTGTTGTTGATTAGAACTAATTAGTAAGGATGTTTTTCATCTGGAGCAGTAAGGAGCTGTTAGAGGATGTAGGAAACTGAACACATCCAGGTGTGCAAGCCATCGGAGGAATCCCGGAACATATTCCAGTCTGTGCTAGCAAAACAGTCCTGTAGCTTAGCATCTGCTTCATCTGACCTCTTTTTACAACATTAACTATGTCTACACTGTATTTCTGATCAATTCAATGTTATTTTAATGGGGGAAAATGTATGTGTGTATGTTTATTTAACTAGGCAAGTCAGTTAAGAACAAATTCTTATTTACAATGACGGCCTAACCCGGACAACTGTGCACCGCCCTATAGGACTCCCGATTACGGCCGGTTGTGATACAGCCTGGAATTGAACCAAGGTCTGTAGTGACACACCTAGCACTGAGAAGCAGTGCCTTAGACCGCTGCGCCACTCGGATGCCCTTGTGGCAGGGCTTGCAAACTATTACGGACTACAAAGGGAAGCACAGCCGCGAGCTGTCCAGTGACACTACCAGACGAGCTAAATAACTTCTATGCTCGCTCCGAGGCAAGTAACACTGAAGCATGCATGAGAGCATCAGCTGTTCCTGATGACTGTGATCATGCTCTCCGCAGCCGATGTGAGTAAGACCTTTTAAACAGGTCAACATTCACAAGGCCGCAGGGACAGGCGGATTACCAGGACGTGTACTCCGAGCATGTGCTGACCAACTGACAAGTGTCTTCACTGACATTTTTCAACCTTTCCTTGACCGAGTCTGTAATACCAACATGTTTCAAGCAGACCATCATAGTCCTTGTGCCCAAGAACACTAAGATAACCTGTCTAAATGACCACCGACCCGTAGCACTCATGTCTGTAGCCATGAAGTGCTTTGAAAGGCTGGTCATGGCTCACATCAACACCATTATCCCAGAAACCCTAGACCCACTCCAATTTACATACTGCCCCAACAGATCCACAGATGATGCATTCTCTATTGCACTCCACACTGCCCTTTCCCCCCTGGACAAAAGGAACACCTACGTGAGAATGCTATTCATTGACTACAGCTCAGCGTTCAACACTGTAGTGCAACTCCAACACCATCATTAAGTTTGCCGACGACACAACAGTGGTAGGCCTGATCACTGGCAACGATGAGACAGCCTATAGGGTGGAGGTCAGATGGTACTGGCAGTGTGGTACTCTCCCTCAACGTGATCAAGACAAAGGAGATAATTGTGGACTACAGAAAAAGGAGGACTGAGCAC
This sequence comes from Salvelinus fontinalis, assembly GCF_029448725.1. Taxonomy (NCBI): domain Eukaryota; kingdom Metazoa; phylum Chordata; class Actinopteri; order Salmoniformes; family Salmonidae; genus Salvelinus; species Salvelinus fontinalis. Next base: position 24,916,408 of record NC_074678.1, on the reverse strand, counting down.
GCCCCCATCTCATCGACAGAGCTGCAGTGGAGCAGGTTGAGAGCTTCAAGTTCTTTGGTGTCCACATCACCAATACACTATCATGATCCAAACACACCAAGACAGTCGGGAAGAGGGCACGACAATGCCTATTCCCTCTCAGGAGACTGAAAAGATTTGGCAAACGGTTTTACAGCTGCACCATCGAGAGAATCCTGACTGCTTGCATCCCCGCCTGGTATGGCAACTGCTCGGCCTCCGACCACAGGGCACTACAGCGGGTAGTGCTAAAGGCCCAGTACATCACTGAGGCCAAGCCTCCTGCCATCCAGGACCTCTATACCATTGCCAATGGCTCCAGCCACCCTAGTCATACACTGTTCTCTCTGCTATCGCACGGCAAGCGGTACTGGAGCGTCAAGTCTAGGTCAAAAAGGCTTCTTAACAGATTCTACCCCCAAGCCATAAGATTCTTGAACAGTTAATGAAATGGCTACCTGGGCTATTTGCATTGTCCCGACCTCCCCATTTTTACGCTGCTGCTACTCTCTCTGTTTATTATCTATGCATAGTCACTTTACCTCTACCTACATGTACATATTACCTCGACTAACCGGTGCCCCCGCACATTGACTCCGTACCGGAACCCCCTGTATATAGCCTTGCTACTGTTATTTTATTGTTGCTCCTTAATAATTATTTGTTCATTTCTGTGTATTCTTTTTTCTTAATTTTTTTCTTAACTGCACTGTAAGTTAAGGGCTTGTAAGTAAGCATTTGACTGTCACAATACCTGTTGTATTTGGCGCATGTGACAAATACAATTTGATTTTTAGATGGTGCATGATTACAATGTGCTTATTATCCCTTTCTGTAGGTGTCTGCTAGTTATTGGCTGGAGCAAGTTCAGCTCTGTTAACAAGCACAGGAGATGACATGAGAGGAGAGGTGTTCACCATGAGAACAGGAGATCTCTGCATGCTCAGTTCAGCAGCTTTCATGTCCCTACCAACACACAGAATGTCAAACAACTGTCTGACTCCAAACAGAGAGATCAAATCAAACTTTATTTATATATGTAGACATGGAGAGGCAGAAGGAACAAGTTGTGTGTTTTGCTTTGGCAACATGAGGTTGTCCCTGTCATACCAGAGTATGAGGTGAGGTAGTTCTTAGTCATAGAAACAGAGAATACAACACAGACAGCTCTTATCACATGCTGTTAACATGTTTCTGTTTTCTTCTATGTGTCTCCCTGTCCCCCTCTTCCCTGTCTGTCCCCATCTTCTCTCCGTGCACGTGTGTCCTTTGGTCATATGACCTTCCAGAGAGCCTATCAGACAACGCTTCAGCCTTTAGCAGCAGAGCCAAGCAGCTGCACAGGAGGATGTGGTGGAGAGATATGAAGGTGAGTCAACGTGTGTGTCCGTGTATGTATCCATGTCTTTGTGTAATGCTTGTTTCTGTCTTCTACAGATGAAGGCCATCATAGCTCTGGTGGTGGTCGTTCTGCTGCTTATCATCATCAGTGAGTATCAGCCTGAACAACACATATTGTATTAATCAAGAATATTATCACACTGATTCAACGTATAGCACTGAATACACACTTAACTATCTCTCTCTTTCTCTCTCAGTTCCAGTGGTATTGCGGTATCGCTAGTGTCGCCAGGAGGAGGAAGAATATCTCCTCCTCCTCTTCCTCTCATTATCCTGTACACAGTCCTCCACATCAGCCAGGGGGCACCACCCAGCCTCCCAGACCCCTGCTGTGCCAGCCTGTGTGGCTCTGGGTAGAAGTTGCTCCTAACTACAGATCTAGGATCAGCTCACCCTCTCCCAATGCTAACCTTTACCGTTAGGTCAGTTTTGTGTTTTCAATCCTAAGGTCAGTGTGTACTAGAGACCACTTCATCCTACTCTGTGAGTCCGGATCAAGGGTGACATAGGTAGCATTACGTTGGCGTTACATAGGGGTTGGGTTTGCTTTGCAAATGACACCTTATTTAGGGAAAAGGTTGTCATTTGACATGCTGCCTGTGTCTCAGCCCCCTCATCAAACTTAAGGAGAACTCCATTCAATACATAATACATATCAGCTAGTCCAGTGGTCACCAAACTTTTCTGAGTCAAGATCTCTTTTACAGTCAAAAAGCAAGCCGAGATCTACCACTTAGATTTTTTTACATTACTTAAAAAATGTAACATTAACTCAATAGTTCTGTAGGAATGAGGTTTGTGCAGTAGGCCTAATACATTATCACAGCATATTGGCTATATGCCTGGACTGCCAATATTGTTCTTCTCAGACTATATTATATTTCAAAACTCGAGCTTTGATGACAAAATAGACCAGTTGATGTAGCACTTGCGAGGCACAGCTAGGGCTGTGGCGGTCACGACATTTCGTCAGCCGGAGATTGTCAAGCAAATAACCTCATGGTAATTGACCGTGAATTAACATAAACACATTGAGCATCTCCTGGCTTCCACACACAGCCTACAAGCCATTTAAAATGTCTAATAAATCCATTATTTATTTTAGACAGATCTAAAGAAGCATGATATGAAAAAAAAAAGTATTATATTTCAGAATAAAAGAATAGCATACACCTGATGTGCCAAATGGCTGTTGGCTACACTAGTTCATTTAGCAGACAAGGCTGTTGGCTACACTAGTTCATTTAGCAGACAAGGCTGTTGGCTACACTAGTTCATTTAGCAGACAAGGCTGTTGGCTACACTAGTTCATTTAGCAGACAAGGCTGTTGGCTACACTAGTTCATTTAGCAGACAAGGCTGTTGGCTACACTAGTTCATTTAGCAGACAAGGCTGTTGGCTACACTAGTTCATTTAGCAGACAAGGCTGTTGGCTACACTAGTTCATTTAGCAGACAAGGCTGTTGGCTACACTAGTTCATTTAGCAGACAAGGCTGTTGGCTACACTAGTTCATTTAGCAGACAAGGCTGTTGGCTACACTAGTTCATTTAGCAGACAAGGCTGTTGGCTACACTAGTTCATTTAGCAGACAAGGCTGTTGGCTACACTAGTTCATTTAGCAGACAAGGCTGTTGGCTACACTAGTTCATTTAGCAGACAAGGCTGTTGGCTACACTAGTTCATTTAGCAGACAAGGCTGTTGGCTACACTAGTTCATTTAGCAGACAAGGCTGTTGGCTACACTAGTTCATTTAGCAGACAAGGCTGTTGGCTACACTAGTTCATTTAGCAGACAAGGCTGTTGGCTACACTAGTTCATTTAGCAGACAAGGCTGTTGGCTACACTAGTTCATTTAGCAGACAAGGCTGTTGGCTACACTAGTTCATTTAGCAGACAAGGCTGTTGGCTACACTAGTTCATTTAGCAGACAAGGCTGTTGGCTACACTAGTTCATTTAGCAGACAAGGCTGTTGGCTACACTAGTTCATTTAGCAGACAAGGCTGTTGGCTACACTAGTTCATTTAGCAGACAAGATTCGATTATAATTCCGTGGTGGTATATTATTTTATAGTATGAAGAATACAATTTAACAAAATTGAATGAAATTATAAATATTTTCTCCAAATGATTTGTCAGTCAGTGCGCACATGCGACTGTTCTGTGTTGAGTGGTTAATAAAGAAATAGGTACTCCTATATGCTTAATTTAGAGTTATTAATGTAACTTGTTCTACAAACATTGGGCTATATGTTTAGACTTTTAATACATTGTAAGGCTGCGTGATGCAACTTTTTAAAGTTCTGCTTTAATTTTTGCACAGGCTGAACACAGTCTCTCATTCACAATTTGACAAGCAATTTGACATTGCCTAGACATGGCGGCATCCCCTTTGTGGCCGTAATGCATCCTATAAAAATCCATGCCTTTTGCGGCCCGGAGTGCTGCATTGTGCCCTTCCCCCTGAGTGTGCTGCGTAATCCGAAGCGTCTCTCACTCACACGGCTCTGACACATCAGGGATGCAGTTGTGCGTGTCCTTATCCAATTACAAGGCGCATATTGAAGATATTGGAAGAACTGGCCACATTTACTTTTCATCAGCCGACAAGATGAGCAGGCCTAACGAACAGCAAAAGTACAAGCATATGTCAATGTACCATCCCCCATAGTACAAAAGCCGACCTATTCTGTGCGAGAAATGAATATTCCTAACATAGTCTGGGACAGTTGTGGGATGTGATAGATCCCAAATTAATATAACCACTAACATCAAAAAAACTGTTTTATGCAATGTGGCTGACGCAACAGATCAGAACATATAGCTTAAAATGTTACAAATCTATTAGGCTATTTTTTTCACATTATAATGCCTTTTGCGGCCCACATGGTAGTAGGCAATAAGCGCAAATGTTCCATTAGCGGAAAACAACATTAGCAAAAGTGACTGCAAATGCAAATATGCATGTAATGCTTTTACTATAAAGGTGCATTTTAATGTGAAAATTAACAATGCGCACATGGTAGTAGGCAATAAGCGCAAATGTTCCAGTAGCGGAAAACAACATTAGCAAAAGTGACTGCAAATGCAAATATGCATGTAATGCTTTTACTATAAAGGTGCATTTTAATGTGAAAATTAACTTCCCCAAACTGGAAACTCAGGCGCTGCTTATATATGCCAGTTAGGCTCTACACCCCTTGTAAAGGTGATTAATGTGTTTAATTTGAAGTTATTTGACCACTTTAGTTGTGATACAAACCTTATTAAAACATATAGGCCTATGGGCTAGGCTACATGAGATGTGCGAATATGATTCGAACAAGTCGCAAAAAAAAGTAATTGTTTCTTATGCTGGGCATCATTCACAAGTGATAATATATAATTCACACGTGATAAGCTAATATTGTCAGCCATCAGACTATTCTTGATTTAATCTTGTCTTTACATATACTAAATAATATATGTGACATTTGTTTTGATTTAGAATGGACCAGTATCATGCACCTGTATTGAAACGGGGCAGCAGGGAAAAATACATGTCATCTCACGCAATTGCATTGCCTATAGAAATGTTGCGCAACATGAGTTCATGGGCTCTCATGAAGTGTTTGATTAGGTCTTCGAATATATTTGCATTGATGTCAGAGTGATTAGAGGGACAATAGAGTGCTGAGTAGTTAGCAAATTTGGTAGGCTACTAATGACCAGCAGCAGCATCAGAGCTTGGAGAAGCCTAATTACCGTGACCACGGTGTGGCGGTAATATGGTCACCGCAACAGCCCTAGACACAGCTGAGCATATATTTTAGAATTTGCTTTATTATTTTACTGGAGGTATGGTACCTGCGTCTGATGGTCATGGTGCTTTCAAGACAACTGAGAACTCGGAAAAATCGAGGTCAAATCATGACGTTAGTGAATTTCAGGTCGGAAAGTCGGAGCACTGAAAGATACCGGAGTTACCGAGCTGGATTACCGTTCAAAACGATTTTCCCCAGTTGGATCTCGTTTTTTCCCCGAGTTCCGACTTCAGTGTGTTCAAGACAACTGGGAAGTCTGAGATTTGAAAAAAACGGTATTAGTCTCAAGGGAGGGAGAGAGCAGCAGTGGGTCCTCCTCTCACGATCCCTGCTCTCTCCTTTCCTCAGGTGAGACTGACCAGAGAGAGAGTACATAATCTTTCAACTGATGGCGAAACTCAAGTCGCACCGCATCTGCCTCAGGCACAAATTCTTGTTGTTCCTATGACCAAAGAAAGTTAAATACTCCTCGATATTAAAATATACACATCGAGCTGCTAATAATAATAAAACGCAGGGCTATCGATACACTTGGCAACTCATTCATTGCAGCTGCAGCGTGAGAGGAAGAGTGTTTTATGTTTTGTAATAGTGTTGAATTAAAACAGTGTTGACAGTGCTGAATAAAACTTAGACATGAACTCACTCATAAAAACAGCAGTTCTTTGCTCTATTCTTTGACAGTCTCTCTCTGGACATGGTTTTAAAAGTTATGGAATCTAGGACCTCTCGAGTAACGCAGTGGTCTAAGGCACCACATTGCAGTGCCAGAGGCGTCACTACAGACCCGGGTTCGATCACAACCGGCTGTGATTGGGAGTCACATAGGGCAATTGGCCCAGCGTCGTCCTGGTTAGGGGAGGGTTTGACTGGGAGGCGCTTTACTTGGCTCATCGCGCTCTAGGGACTCCTTGTGTCAGGCCGGGTGCCTGCAGGCTGACCTCAGTCATCAGGTGAACTGTGTTTCCTCCGACACATTGGTGCAGCTGGCTTTCGGGTAAGCGGGCGGGTATCAGGAAGCTTGGTTTGGCGGGTCACGTTTCGGAGGACGCATGACTCCATCTTCGCCTCCCGAGCCCGTTAGGGAGTTGCAGCGATGAGACAAGATCGAAATTGGGGAGGAGAAAGGGGATAAAATACACACACAAAAAAGGTATGAAATCTCACATAGGCTAGTATCAAACTTTGCTGTGGGCGGGGTCGTGAAAGCTGTAGGTAGGCACGGTGATTTGAGCTATCCTATTGGCCAGCACAGTAGGCACGCTCTATTTAACCACATATCTCCCGGTCCACCAGGTAGGCAGAGTTTGTATTTTCAGACAAATGAAATGGTTCAAACTGGGAATACTTTGCCTACCCGGTGCACAGGGCTTCTGTATGAAGTGCATCTACCACCAACAGCGCAACACGGGGGGAAAAAGGAGTGCAAGTGTTTTAGCCTTTATCGTTGGCTTTTCTACAGAAATGTTGGTGATCGTCTAGGAATGCCTTGAAGATCGACCAGCGATCGACCGATTGGTGACCATTGCCAGTAAGGTTACATTTCGTATCATATACTGTAGTCAGACATATTATTATTATAGTCAACTTATTATAATTATTATTTATTATTATAGTCAGACGTAGTAGTATTATTATTATAGTCAGACGTAGTAGTATTATTATTATAGTCAGACGTATTATTATTATAGTCAGACGTAATATTATTATAGTCAGACGTAGTAGTATTATTATTATAGTCAGACGTATTATTATTATAGTCAGACGTAGTAGTATTGTTATTATAGTCAGACGTATTATTATTATAGTCAGACGTATTATTATTATAGTCAGACGTATTATTATTATAGTCAGACGTAGTAGTATTATTATTATAGGCAGACGTATTATTATTATAGTCAGACGTAGTAGTATTATTATTATAGTCAGACGTATTATTATTATAGTCAGACGTATTATTATTATAGTCAGACGTAGTAGTATTATTATTATAGTCAGACGTATTATTATTATAGTCAGACGTAGCAGTATTATTATTATAGTCAGACGTATTATTATTATAGTCAGACGTAGTAGTATTATTATTATAGTCAGACGTATTATTATTATAGTCAGACGTATTATTATTATAGTCAGACGTATTATTATTATAGTCAGACGTAGCAGTATTATTATTATAGTCAGACGTATTATTATTATAGTCAGACGTAGTATTATTATTATAGACAGACGTAGTAGTATTATTATTATAGTCAGACGTATTATTATTATAGTCAGACGTATTATTATTATAGTCAGACGTAGTAGTATTATTATTATAGTCAGACGTAGTAGTATTATTATTATAGTCAGACGTATTATTATTATAGTCAGACGTAGTAGTATTATTATTATAGTCAGACGTATTATTATTATAGTCAGACGTAGCAGTATTATTATTATAGTCAGACGTATTATTATTATAGTCAGACGTAGTAGTATTATTATTATAGTCAGACGTATTATTATTATAGTCAGACGTAGCAGTATTATTATTATAGTCAGACGTATTATTATTATAGTCAGACGTATTATTATTATAGTCAGACGTAGCAGTATTATTATTATAGTCAGACGTATTATTATTATAGTCAGACGTATTATTATTATAGTCAGACGTAGTAGTATTATTATTATAGTCAGACGTATTATTATTATAGTCAGACGTATTATTATTATAGTCAGACGTATTATTATTATAGTCAGACGTAGTAGTATTATTATTATAGTCAGACGTATTATTATTATAGTCAGACGTATTATTATTATAGTCAGACGTAGTAGTATTATTATTATAGTCAGACGTAATATTATTATAGTCAGACGTAGTATTATTATTATTATAGTCAGACGTATTATTATTATAGTCAGACGTATTATTATTATAGTCAGACGTATTATTATTATAGTCAGACGTATTATTATTATAGTCAGACGTAGCAGTATTATTATTATAGTCAGACGTATTATTATTATAGTCAGACGTAGTAGTATTATTATTATAGTCAGACGTATTATTATTATAGTCAGACGTATTATTATTATAGTCAGACGTATTATTATTATAGTCAGACGTAGCAGTATTATTATTATAGTCAGACGTATTATTATTATAGTCAGACGTAGTATTATTATTATAGTCAGACGTAGTAGTATTATTATTATAGTCAGACGTATTATTATTATAGTCAGACGTATTATTATTATAGTCAGACGTATTATTATTATAGTCAGACGTATTATTATTTTTGTCAGACGTAGTAGTATTATTATTATAGTCAGACGTATTATTATTATAGTCAGACGTAGTAGTATTATTATTATAGTCAGACGTATTATTATTATAGTCAGACGTATTATTATTATAGTCAGACGTAGTAGTATTATTATTATAGTCAGACGTATTATTATTATAGTCAGACGTATTATTATTATAGTCAGACGTATTATTATTTTAGTCAGACGTAGTAGTATTATTATTATAGTCAGACGTAATATTATTATAGTCAGACGTATTATTATTATAGTCAGACGTAGTAGTATTATTATTATAGTCAGACGTAGTAGTATTATTATTATAGTCAGACGTATTATTATTATAGTCAGACGTAATATTATTATAGTCAGACGTAGTAGTATTATTATTATAGTCAGACGTATTATTATTATAGTCAGACGTAGTAGTATTGTTATTATAGTCAGACGTATTATTATTATAGTCAGACGTATTATTATTATAGTCAGACGTATTATTATTATAGTCAGACGTAGTAGTATTATTATTATAGGCAGACGTATTATTATTATAGTCAGACGTAGTATTATTATTATTATAGTCAGACGTATTATTATTATAGTCAGACGTATTATTATTATAGTCAGACGTAGTAGTATTATTATTATAGTCAGACGTATTATTATTATAGTCAGACGTAGCAGTATTATTATTATAGTCAGACGTATTATTATTATAGTCAGACGTAGTAGTATTATTATTATAGTCAGACGTATTATTATTATAGTCAGACGTATTATTATTATAGTCAGACGTATTATTATTATAGTCAGACGTAGCAGTATTATTATTATAGTCAGACGTATTATTATTATAGTCAGACGTAGTATTATTATTATAGTCAGACGTAGTAGTATTATTATTATAGTCAGACGTATTATTATTATAGTCAGACGTATTATTATTATAGTCAGACGTAGTAGTATTATTATTATAGTCAGACGTAGTAGTATTATTATTATAGTCAGACGTATTATTATTATAGTCAGACGTAGTAGTATTATTATTATAGTCAGACGTATTATTATTATAGTCAGACGTAGCAGTATTATTATTATAGTCAGACGTATTATTATTATAGTCAGACGTAGTAGTATTATTATTATAGTCAGACGTATTATTATTATAGTCAGACGTAGCAGTATTATTATTATAGTCAGACGTATTATTATTATAGTCAGACGTATTATTATTATAGTCAGACGTAGCAGTATTATTATTATAGTCAGACGTATTATTATTATAGTCAGACGTATTATTATTATAGTCAGACGTATTATTATTATAGTCAGACGTAGTAGTATTATTATTATAGTCAGACGTATTATTATTATAGTCAGACGTATTATTATTATAGTCAGACGTAGTAGTATTATTATTATAGTCAGACGTAATATTATTATAGTCAGACGTAGTATTATTATTATTATAGTCAGACGTATTATTATTATAGTCAGACGTATTATTATTATAGTCAGACGTATTATTATTATAGTCAGACGTATTATTATTATAGTCAGACGTAGTAGTATTGTTATTATAGTCAGACGTATTATTATTATAGTCAGACGTATTATTATTATAGTCAGACGTAGTAGTATTATTATTATAGTCAGACGTAATATTATTATAGTCAGACGTAGTATTATTATTATTATAGTCAGACGTATTATTATTATAGTCAGACGTATTATTATTATAGTCAGACGTATTATTATTATAGTCAGACGTATTATTATTATAGTCAGACGTATTATTATTATAGTCAGACGTAGCAGTATTATTATTATAGTCAGACGTAGTAGTATTATAGTCAGACGTAGTAGTATTATTATTATAGTCAGACGTAGTAGTATTATTATTATAGTCAGACGTATTATTATTATAGTCAGACGTATTATTATTATAGTCAGACGTAGTAGTATTATTATTATAGTCAGACGTAGTAGTATTATTATTATAGTCAGACGTATTTTTATTATAGTCAGACGTAGTAGTATTATTATTATAGTCAGACGTAGTAGTATTATTATTATAGTCAGACGTATTATTATTATAGTCAGACGTAGTAGTATTATTATTATAGTCAGACGTATTATTATTATAGTCAGACGTATTATTATTATAGTCAGACGTATTATTATTATAGTCAGACGTATTATTATTATAGTCAGACGTAGTATTATTATTATTATAGTCAGACGTAGTAGTATTATTATTATAGTCAGACGTATTATTATTATAGTCAGACGTAGTAGTATTATTATTATAGTCAGACGTAGTAGTATTATTATTATAGTCAGACGTATTATTATTATAGTCAGACATATTATTATTATAGTCAGACGTATTATTATTATAGTTAGACGTATTATTATTATAGTCAGACGTATTATTATTATAGTCAGACGTATTATTATTATAGTCAGACGTATTATTATTATAGTCAGACGTATTATTATTATAGTCAGACGTAGCAGTATTATTATTATAGTCAGACGTATTATTATTATAGTCAGACGTAGCAGTATTATTATTATAGTCAGACGTATTATTATTATAGTCAGACGTAGCAGTATTATTATTATAGTCAGACGTATTATTATTATAGTCAGACGTAGTAGTATTATTATTATAGTCAGACGTATTATTATTATAGTCAGACGTAGTAGTATTATTATTATAGTCAGACGTATTATTATTATAGTCAGACGTAGTAGTATTATTATTATAGTCAGACGTAGTAGTATTATTATTATAGTCAGACGTATTATTATTATAGTCAGACGTAGTAGTATTATATTTATAGTCAGACGTAGTAGTATTATTATTATAGTCAGACGTATTATTATTATAGTCAGACGTATTATTATTATAGTCAGACGTATTATTATTATAGTTAGACGTATTATTATTATAGTCAGACGTATTATTATTATAGTCAGACGTATTATTATTATAGTCAGACGTATTATTATTATAGTCAGACGTATTATTATTATAGTCAGACGTATTATTATTTTAGTCAGACGTAGTAGTATTATTATTATAGTCAGACGTATTATTATTATAGTCAGACGTAGTAGTATTATTATTATAGTCAGACGTATTATTATTATAGTCAGACGTATTATTATTATAGTCAGACGTATTATTATTATAGTCAGACGTATTATTATTATAGTCAGACGTATTATTATTATAGTTAGACGTATTATTATTATAGTCAGACGTATTATTATTATAGTCAGACGTATTATTATTATAGTCAGACGTATTATTATTATAGTCAGACGTATTATTATTATAGTCAGACGTATTATTATTTTAGTCAGACGTAGTAGTATTATTATTATAGTCAGACGTATTATTATTATAGTCAGACGTAGTAGTATTATTATTATAGTCAGACGTATTATTATTATAGTCAGACGTATTATTATTATAGTCAGACGTAGTAGTATTATTATTATAGTCAGACGTATTATTATTATAGTCAGACGTATTATTATTATAGTCAGACGTATTATTATTTTAGTCAGACGTAGTAGTATTATTATTATAGTCAGACGTAATATTATTATAGTCAGACGTATTATTATTATAGTCAGACGTAGTAGTATTATTATTATAGTCAGACGTAGTAGTATTATTATTATAGTCAGACGTATTATTATTATAGTCAGACGTAGTAGTATTATTATTATAGTCAGACGTATTATTATTATAGTCAGACGTAGCAGTATTATTATTATAGTCAGACGTAGTAGTATTATTATTATAGTCAGACGTATTATTATTATAGTCAGACGTATTATTATTATAGTCAGACGTATTATTATTATAGTCAGACGTAGTAGTATTATTATTATAGTCAGACGTAGTAGTATTATTATTATAGTCAGACGTAGTAGTATTATTATTATAGTCAGACGTATTATTATTATAGTCAGACGTAGTAGTATTATTATTATAGTCAGACGTATTATTATTATAGTCAGACGTATTATTATTATAGTCAGACGTAATATTATTATAGTCAGACGTATTATTATTATAGTCAGACGTAATATTATTATAGTCAGACGTAGTAGTATTATTATTATAGTCAGACGTATTATTATTATTATAGTCAGACGTATTATTATTATAGTCAGACGTATTATTATTATAGTCAGACGTATTATTATTATAGTCAGACGTAATATTATTATAGTCAGACGTAGTAGTATTATTATTATAGTCAGACGTATTATTATTATAGTCAGACGTATTATTATTATAGTCAGACGTAGCAGTATTATTATTTTAGTCAGACGTAGTAGTATTATTATTATAGTCAGACGTATTATTATTATAGTCAGACGTATTATTATTATAGTCAGATGTATTATTATTATAGTCAGACGTAATATTATTATAGTCAGACGTAGTAGTATTATTATTATAGTCAGACGTATTATTATTATAGTCAGACGTATTATTATTATAGTCAGACGTATTATTATTATAGTCAGACGTATTATTATTATAGTCAGACGTAGTAGTATTATTATTATAGTCAGACGTAATATTATTATAGTCAGACGTAGCAGTATTATTATTTTAGTCAGACGTATTATTATTATAGTCAGACGTATTATTATTATAGTCAGACGTATTATTATTATAGTCAGACGTAGTAGTATTATTATTATAGTCAGACATATTATTATTATAGTCAGACGTAGTAGTATTATTATTATAGTCAGACGTAGTAGTATTATTATTATAGTCAGACTTTTAGTCAATCTGTCTGCAGTAGTCTATCAACCGCTTAGAAACATGTTATACAGGACTTGTAGCACACCAAACTATTTGAAGATAAAGAAAGTAACCCCCACTACCACCCCCTCGTCCCTTCTCACATGTTTAAAATGCTTTCAACCCAGAACTGAAAATGAGGTAATGGATGTATCTCAATACTCTACAGTGGCCTCCTTTACTTGTCTCCTGATTTCCTTTTCTACACCCAGCTTGTTCAGACACTAGTAGGATAGGTACTAGCCAGTGAGAGGAAGCCACTGTTGAGTATTGAACTAGGCTTGGGCTGTATCCAGACTGTCCTACCTTCATACAAACCTTGAGCCATACCAGGATATTCGATAATACCGGCACCCAAGGAGCGCTATTTTCAAACCCAACTCTGCCTCTGTAATCCGAAGGTTAGCAATGCTAACAAGTACATGTAAAACCCATATAGAATGCTAACTAAATACTAAAGTTATATAAATAACTAAAAAATGCTAGTCACAGTTTGTTGCACGCACAAAACAAATCTTAGACAGCAAGGATCTTGATCCGGGAAGGGATTTTCTGCTGTTACCAAGCAAAGCTTTATTTTGGAAGAAGTTAACCACTTAGCTAACTAACTAACTAGCTACTAAATTAGCAAACCAAAGCATTTGCCACATTTTAGACTTAATAGTTAACTTAATAGTCATAAGATATCTCGCTGGCAAACATTTAGTTGTAAATTACATACTGTAACTAGATCACCTGGTTTGTGCTGAACAACAGTGAGTGACTCACAACGCTCTGGTCTCTCCTCATTGTGTGCTTGTAAACAAACACCATGTGGCTGGGGACTACCGAAAAGCTTCATAATGAAAAATATGTGACAGGTGAAATGAAGATCACATTTGTCTTTATCTCCTAACGTATTGCATAAGTTGACTTGAGGGATTTACTTAAAAAGTAGCTACAGATATTCACATTTGTAAAAATAAAAAAACTTCAAAGAAATAGTATTGACAGTATTGAAAAATCATCCCGGGGCTATTTCTAAATAACACATTATACGGTATACCAAGCCTAATTGGAACACAGTGTGTCCTACTGACCTAGTACGGCACACTGGGTCATAATTGCGGAAGACACATTTTGGTTGAATGCATTGAGTTGTGCAACTGACTAGGTATCCCCTTTCCCTGTGGTACTGCTTGGCCACTTGATCTAATTTCTCATTGGTAATGCTAGGTTAGTTGTCTATCTCTAGATGGGTGAATTCTATTGTGTATGATGTATTTTTTCTGTGATATTGAGTTCTGCTGGATGGTTAACATGAAGCTTATGAATGTCTGCTGCTATTCCCATTAACCCTGAGGAGCTAAGGGACAGACACTGTTCATTCCACTGCATCTGCTGGAGGTCATAGCTGTCTAGTACCACTGCTAGTGTGTGTGTGAGGGAGAGATTTGGGTGACCCATACATTCTGAGGGGGTGGGGACTCAGGTGGCATAATTTGTTTTAATTTGAATGGTATTAGTTTGTATTGTTATGTGTCTGGAAGAGTGCTGGTTAATGAGTTACAATGACTCTATGGGCTGTGAAACACACACCGACTGGGGGTAACACTGCCTAGTGTGATGACAACAGCGTCTTGCATATCTGCACAATACAATAAGGCCTACATCTTCATACCTTTTGTTTTGTAATGTCATTTATTTGAGGTGTAGATATTGATCTGTAATAATGTATTATACTCTGGCATTGACAAACTGTGAACTACTGTAATGTTTCTCTGAGCTAATAAAATTATTTTAAAGGATATCTGTATTCGACTGGTTTGGTCTTGTTTATGTGACACGGAGTAGTGGGGAGGAGAGGGATGGGTGGATAGGAGAGGAGGAGCGGTTGGAAGAGAGAGGTGATCGTTGGGACAGAGAGGTGGTTCCTGTGTCATCTTGCCTCTTTGGGCTGGCATGTCAGAGGCCGTGTGTGTGTGGAGACAGTGCTGCTGCTATTTTTCTCATCTCATTATTGGCCCTTTTTATTAGTGACTTTCAAAGCTCTCTGTAGTTAAAGCCCTGACTGACTGTTATACTAGTGTTCCTGCTGCGCCTCTCATCTCACTACTACTGTACCTGGCACACACTTGTAAATGTAGAGTCAATGACACAGTGGAAAGTTGTACGTACGGTCATATAGATGACTACTGGTTCTAGCTTCCAGCTCTGTGACCCCAGGCTCTTCATATTCTTTATACCTCTTCAGAGAGAGCGATTCTTCTTATGGGTTACCAACACACACATACACACACCTTGTTATGGGTTACCAACACACACACACACACACACACAACTTGTTATGGGTTACCAACACACACACCTTGGCAGGACTATGTGTTTTGGTCCAGTTGGGGCTGGATGATGTCATAATCCAGACAAAGCAGCAGTCATATACCGGTAAAGAGAGAAACATTTGAGACATAGTAGCTGGGTAAGACTCTGCTCTGCCAACCTCCTGTTTTTCACTACAGGACAAATGAGCCTATTGAGGGACTGGGGAATCAGACACACACACAACCAGACACTGAAGGATGGGGCAGACAGTAGGAGGAGGGAGATGGATGTGGCTACCTGGAGGAAGTAGTAGAGAATAAATCAGCATCACAACAACCCAGTCTGACACTCACCACTCCTGTTGGCTACAGCAGCAGTACTACGTACATATTCAGCAGGGTGACAACATGGAGAGAATACCAGCCAGGACTTGCACAGACGAGCAAAGAGATTTGGGGTTTAACTATTCCCTACATTATCTCTCATCTCTTTCATCCCCTTGACCCTTTGAAATTGGTTCTGGAAAGATGTGCCCATGCTAATAATACTGACCCCAAATCACTGGCTTCCTTAATCAAACACATACCAAATCCATCTAGCTAATGAAATGCAAACCCCACCAATCTCCTGACCAATCAGGGGTTGAGGCTAACAAACATCCTGCCATTAGAAACAGAGCTGGCCTGTACCAACCTGCCTGAGAGGCAGAGAGAGCTTTGTGGAAGAGAGTATTTCAACGCCAGCCTTCCTGACTGATGTACCAATTGAGCTATATGACCCCTGACCCCATTTCTCAGACTCCTCCAGGGTGTGCATGTATGTATGTGTGTGTTCTAGTCTTGAGCTCAATTTGAAAATGAACAAGGGATCATAAAACAATGCATCACATGAGGGTGAGGAGGGAGCGAGAGTTCAGTCTGGTAGGTAGGAGCTTTGTGTGTCTGTTATTATGTGAAAGACAGGGATTGACAGGGAGAGGGGTAGAGAGCGATAGAAAAGTCTAGAGCAGGTGTGTGACTCATGTTATATTAAACTACAAATTTAAAATCTATGAGTGGAAAAGCATCTGGTGAACACACACAGACCCATGCATGCACACGCACACACACATGCTCACACACACAAGTAATTCAGCTATCGATTGACTCATAAGTCTAGCCCTTCATTCTGGCAATTGGAATCTGGACAGCATGGGTCAGGAGTCTTGTAGTGATCAGTCTCTTTTATGACAAACCAATTGTCTGCTTGCATCACATTTTGGCACCCTATGGGGGCTCTCCGTCTTTATGGGATGGTAACTCAAACCCCTCAAGGCCCAGCTACCCCTCCCATCCCTGTGGAGACTCCCCTGCCATGCCCCCCTATCCCTGGGATCAAACAGCTACAGACAGCTACTCACGTAGCTACAGATAGCCCAGCCCTGTCATAGCTGACAGGGAGTGCTACTGGATATAGAAAGTAAGAGTGAGCCTGTATTCTCTCCTTGCTTACCCTCTTTGCATGTGCACACGCACACCCAGGCATGCATGCATACACCAGCATGCATGTGAAAACACACAAACAGTCCTCACCCCTCCCATCTCTCCCGCCTTTTCTTCCTTCCCCCTCTCTCTCTCTTTCCTCTCTTCTCTCCTTACTCACCTCCTCTCTTTCCTCTCCCTCCTTCACAGATTGTATAAATATCCCTGAGCTGTTGAGAGGGACTCAGAGACCTGAGGACCCTGACCTGAGAAACAAACAGACCGGAACAGAAAGAAGAGACAGACAGGCAGCAGCAAGAAAACAGACAGACTAATCAGAGAATAAGAACAATAATCTGCTGTAGCACATTGAGAAAAACAAGGAAAAGGAAGACAGATGGGAAAGAACTAGGTGAAGAGATAGAAGGGGCAATTATCACAGCTAGAGAAAAAAGAGAAGGGTTGAAACACAGAGTAGTGGAAGAGAGACCCTGAAGAGAGAGAGCGTGAGAGAGCAGAAGAACCACGTCTAGTCTACATCTGTGTGTGTAGCTGTTTGTATCCACCATGTGGCTGCTGCTTAGCGTGTGTGTGTTCTGTCTGCTGGGGTGCAGTGAGGGGCAGGACCGTGCCACTCTCTGGAGGGGGAACGACCACAGCGGGCGCTGCCAGTACACCTTCACCGTGCCCAGCCCCAGCGAGACCAGTTGCTCCCCTACAGTCTCCGGAGGACCAGAGATGGAGGGGCTCAAGGCTAGACTCAGCCTGTTGGAGGTATTGGTGGCCAGGCTGACTGGAGGGGAGGCTGGGTCCCAGTCCCAGGCTGGTCTCCAGGAGGCTCTTACCCAGGCTATGGGAGAGAGGATCCTGCTGCAGGGAGAGAAAGAGCATTTGGAGAGAGATGTG
The DNA here is from genome assembly GCF_029448725.1 of Salvelinus fontinalis. Taxonomy (NCBI): domain Eukaryota; kingdom Metazoa; phylum Chordata; class Actinopteri; order Salmoniformes; family Salmonidae; genus Salvelinus; species Salvelinus fontinalis. Next base: position 24,898,380 of record NC_074678.1, on the reverse strand, counting down.
GAGGGGCTTCAGAGGAGGATGGAGGAGATGAGGAGAGAGACGGAGAGACTGCAGAGCAGACCCTGCTACCCACAACACCCTCTGTTGCCACCCAGCATCCCACTACAGGACAGTGGTCTGCGACCTGCCGGAGGTGAGTAACAACATTCTCTGTCTGTTCTCTCTTCTGCTAGGGTCGGAAGTTCATAAGATTCCTGATTAAGTGGTGCAAACATCATAGACAGACTGTGTTGTAGACAGACTGTGTTGTAGACAGACTGTGTTGTAGACAGACTGTGTTGTAGACAGACTGTGTTGTAACTGCAAGTGTTCTCCATTCTCTCTATGAGACCTATTTTTGCTGCAGATCCTGTGTCTTGTGGTTTTATAGTGAGTCAGGAGATTCTGAGTTAACTGGAAGAGCTGAGTAAAAACATGACGCCACAGACCTGTGTGTGCATATGGGTGGGTGTGTGTGTGTGTGTGTGTGTGTGTACATGTCTGTGTTTGGGCAACACAAGCAAGGATGCAGAAGTAGGGTCAGGTTTCTCAGCTATCGGTCTGTTTTAAAGAGCAGAGGGAGGGAGAAGGTTCTAGAGGACAGCCAGCGACAGACAGGATTAGTCTGGTATTTACGACCAGAGCCTTCTCTATGATGGTGCTTCCCTGAACTTCCTCCTACATTACCCGGGGAGGGGGGTTCAGTCTCACCTCCATCTCACCTTAGGTTTGATGATGCTCGACTCTGTGTGTGTGTCTTGTAAAACCGTAAATCCTCCTTTGCCAACATCCCATACACCACCTCCCTATCTCAGAGCAGCCCTAATGGAGCAGCCCTAATGGAGCAGCCCTATTGGAGCAGCCCTATTGGAGCTGCCCTATTGGAGCTGCCCTATTGGAGCAGCCCTATTGGAGCAGCCCTAATGGAGCAGCCCTATTGGAGCTGCCCTATTGGAGCTGCCCTAATGGAGCTGCCCTATTGGAGCAGCCCTATTGGAGCAGCCCTAATGGAGCAGCCCTATTGGAGCAGCCCTATTGGAGCTGCCCTATTGGAGCTGCCCTATTGGAGCAGCCCTATTGGAGCAGCCCTAATGGAGCAGCCCTATTGGAGCAGCCCTATTGGAGCTGCCCTATTGGAGCTGCCCTATTGGAGCAGCCCTATTGGAGCAGCCCTAATGGAGCAGCCCTATTGGAGCTGCCCTATTGGAGCTGCCCTAATGGAGCTGCCCTAATGGAGCAGCCCTATTGGAGCTGCCCTAATGGAGCAGCCCTATTGGAGCAGCCCTAATGGAGCAGCCCTATTGGAGCTGCCCTATTGGAGCTGCCCTAATGGAGCTGCCCTAATGGAGCAGCCCTATTGGAGCTGCCCTAATGGAGCAGCCCTATTGGAGCTGCCCTAGTGGAGCAGCCCTATTGGAGCTGCCCTATTGGAGCTGCCCTATTGGAGCAGCCCTAATGGAGCAGCCCTATTGGAGCTGCCCTGTTGGAGCAGCCCTAATGGAGCTGCCCTATTGGAGCTGCCCTATTGCACTACAGCCCTAAAAGGAGTTAATATATTTCCCTGCATGGCTCTGTGGCATCTGGTTAGATCCTCATGTAAGCACCTGCAGGCTGAAACATACAGATAGAATGCTGGGGGAGCACAATACAGCTCCACACAAATACACACACTCAGGGGACAGGCATACGGAAAACAAATCACAGCCAGAGAGAAGGAAACATGAAAAGGGAAGAGAAGAGTGAAAAGTAAAACAATTACAGTGTTTCCTCTATATTCATATTCTGCCACTCCCAAAATATGACAATAATAAAATACACGTTCAGTATTTCTGCCAAGGAATTTTGCACAATTTTGGCAATTAAGCAATTTTTTGACTTACCCAGATTCAGATGAATCTGTTCCCATAGACTTCCAGTCATTGCGCTAACGATATTTAGCAATGGCTCGCTAAACTACCTTCAACTTGTGTGTTTGTGTGCTTATGTGCATGTGTGTGTGCTCACATATGTGTGGTGAGGTATGGTAGGGGTCCTTGGGGGTCCTTGGTAAGGGGTCCTTGATTTTAACAGCCCATCCGCTCAACAAACACAACATAAATCCCCAGCTGACCTCGGCTGATAGAGCCCAGTTTTACTGGACCAGTTGAAATACTGTGGGCCCTACTGGGTAAGATTAGAACACCTCTCTGGCCCTGTAACAGGCCATGCTTTATTCATGTCTCCTTTTATTGTTTAACTCAATGGGACTTCCTGGTTATATAGTGGGTAGCTAGGGCTGGTCAGTCAGAATTAGGTATATAGAAGATGAGGTTGTTTCTGATGGTTAACCAGGTGAACTGAAATATGAAGTGGGTTTCATATTGGTTCTAAAATCATCTGTAGCGACTGACTCACATCTCCCTAAATATATTTTATTACATTCATTTTCTAATGCGTTCTGAAAATACCTTTGTTGTAAAATAGATGTTATCAACAGCAGCCAAAGCAAGAGACCCATTGTGAGCATGTCTGCATCCAAGAACAGCTCTGCTACACAGCAACATTCAGGTGGACCGACACGTGCTGAGAAACTGAGACTGAGGGAGGCAGAGCAGAGCAGCCTTCAACCAAATTAGAGTCGTTTATTTCCTCTTAGCTCTAATAACTCTAATAGCACATGGTTAGGGCTGATTGGGCCATTGTCAGAGAGTGTGCATGTGTGTGTGTTCATATGTTTTGGTTTTTCAGTCTGGGGGTCTTGATGTTCTGCCGGATATACCCTGATATCCAACACACACAGCCAGAGGAACAATATGCTCTTGTTTACCTCAGATGCTGAATGACCTGGCCCTCTGGGAACACTTATGTAGTTCAGGGAAGCAAGACTCTTCCCCTCACCCTCCCTTACCACTTTTACCCCACCACCCCCCATTCCCCATACTCTCTCTCTCTCTCACACACACACACACAGAGAGAGAGAGAGAGAGAGAGAGAGAGAGAGAGAGAGAGAGAGAGAGAGAGAGAGAGAGAGAGAGAGAGAGAGAGAGAGAGAGAGAGAGAGAGAGAGAGAGCGAGAGAGAGAGAGAGAGAGAGAGAGAGAGAGAGAGAGCGAGCGAGAGAGAGAGAGAGAGAGAGAGAGAGAGAGAGAGAGAGAGAGAGAGAGAGAGAGAGAGAGACAATATGCTCTTGTTTACCTCAGATGATGAATGACCTGGCCCTCTGGAAACACTTATGTAGTTCAGGGAAGGAAGACTCTTTCCCTCACCCTCCCTTACCCCTTTCACCCCACCACCCTCCTCTCCCCACACTCATCCACCCAGAAAGCATCCATTGACTCTGGCCATACAAGGCATGAACAGAAGCAAATGATAATGAACATTCTCATTGTGCAAGGTCAGGCTGTACTTCCTCCATTTCAAAACCCCTTTCTTCTGTTTTGTGCCTGTTGAACTTAGCCCTGGTCTCCCCCCTTCAAACCCCACACCTCTCCTCCTCCTTCTCATCCAACTTTACCCCAACCTCACCCACTCTCTTCATCAAAAGAGGAAATCAACATCAGTTTCCAGATGCTAAGGCTAACACGTTCTGCATCATTATCGCTCTTTAGGATCCTGTAAACCCTTCACACACATGCCTTGTACCATTACAAGGTTGTAAACACATTAGCATTCATCACTGTTGTAGACCAGTCACAGCTGCTGTTTATCAACACTTCTGAAGCATTAAAAAACTATCAATTGTAATGGTTGTCTGAGGGGCTGAAAGACTGAAGGGAGCAAGAGAGGGTATGGCGCAGAGGGGATGGGGATTGATGGGTGTTACGTTCCTCCTAAGTGGAGGGAGGTGCAGGAGAGCAAGGGAGTCCCAGTAGCACAATCGTTTATTAGAAGTCCCAACTCAATAACAACAGGTAGAGGGAAACGCCCAAACGAAGTCGCCACACACAGGGAAGTAACGTAACACACGGAGGAGAAACCTCTACTCCTAATTACAGTCCAAAACGGTACAATGACCGTGAGAAAGAAAATTCCGTGGCACAAACACGCACCCCTAACAGAGCAACAATAGCAAATAATCCTGCACAAAGAATAGCAGGCAGCGGAGATTAATAAACCCACCGAAATTAACTAATAGGACACAGGTGTAAAGAAAAAACAGACAGACACAAACGAAAAGGAAAATGGATCGGTGGCAGCTAGTAGGCCGGCGACGACGACCGCCGAGCACCGCCCGAACAGGGAGAGGAGCCACCTTCGGTGAAAATCGTGACAGTGGGTGAGGCTTGGGCTAGTGTTTGGAGTTGTTCTAGTTGAACTAAACTGGTATGAGGAATCTCTATCTGTGGCAGCAGGGCAGATGGCGGGGGGCTCCATGACTGAAGGTTGTGTGTATGTGTGTGTGCATCCAACAGCCCGGCAGACTCCACAGTAGCTGGGAATCCACCCAGGAGTGTTTTTTTTACATTACCTGCTGTCAGTAGTATTGCCACAGACCCCCTCCCAACACACACACAGAGATACCTCATGGCTGGCTGATGTGGGCTGCTCTGGCCTCAATGGTCATTGCATGGTCAGTGTTGGTGCCGTCAGTGTGACTATTGTGTGTGATTCTAAATCCAGTATGTGTTTGCAGGTGCTGGTGTTCTCTCTCACCTGGTTTCCAGACCTGGAAGACAATGGGACACTGGCAGCCTGAGAGGTATGGCATCTTCTGTAATACCATTGAGTGTGTGTTTGCATGTTCGTGTACATATCTTATTTCAACAGAATGAATATAGCTTAACAAAAAAGTAAAAAGTACACAATGAAGATAGTGTCCAGTGTCATGGACAAATGTGCCAGGAGATTTTTTTTTTTTTTTTTTAGTGATTGTTGGTTTGATGCAGTTATCACACCTGCAGCTGGAATGTGTCAATGTGTCGCAGGTAATCCATCAGGGGTAGATTGTGGTAGTCTCCCACAAGCCGCTTTTCCTTCTCCAGGCTAGTGCAGACTCTCTCTGGTGATGGTAGGTTGCCAGCGAAGTACTGGTCCAGTTGAGGTTCATTCAGAGCCTGTTGTTGTTGCAGGGCTGTAAGATATAGGCTGCTAGAATCACGGTTGACTGTTGCAGCCCCGAAAAGGTGTACAACTGCTGAAACAAAGGTGGGGCCCCTAATGAATGACCCATCTACACACCAGGATGAGGACTGGCACAGGAAATCTAGGTTGTATGTCGTTGTGAAGATAAGAAACCTTTCTGGTCCTGGTCCACTGCCATGCTGGAGGAACAGCTGTCCACCCGCCCTGCCACAGTAGCTCTCTGGTTGTTCTATCGGTCCTCCTGTTCAAAAGGCCAGGGCTTACTCAACACAAACACAACCGCCGAACAGGCATTCACACGTCTGGGTCTCCAGGTCCTCCTGCAGTGAGGGTGATGCAACCTTTGCACTTGTACTGATCATAACTGGTGCACTTCCAGAACCGCTTATTTGTAGTAAAGCTATCCTATCTGTAAATGTAGCCAGTTTGTGCCAGGACAATGGTTCAAGGCTTGTTCGGGCCAGCATAGCCAATGTTGCAGAGTTCCATTGTAACCCCCCCTCTTCACTCCAGACCCAGCATGGCAGTATGGTGGTAATCCAGTGCTCCAGGAGTTGAAGGCTGAGGTGACTGAGATTCCTGCTCCTAGTCCTGAGGGCCCAGAGGACAGCACAGGTGAGACACACACCTGAACACACAGCTGTCCTGAACACCCACCTGGAGTATCAAATAGTTCATTAACCTGACGCGATCCCAAGAGCCCCATTATTATTACACAGTAACCCCCTCTCCCCCATACAGCTGACCCACAGAATACCCGGGCAATACCAGGGCAAATATTAGGGCAAATACCAACACCAGAGCATGAGAGACTGCATGTGTTTGTATATTTAGTGCCTGACAGGGAGCGAGATCCATTGAAGCTCTCTGAACACACTGAGTGGCACATCTATGATAAGATTATCTCCATCATGCGTGTTTACCTCGGCACATTTCCGTTGCTGTGTCACGTTCCTGACCTATTTATGTTAGTTGTTATGTGTGTTAGTTGGTCAGGACGTGAGGTTGGGTGGGCATTCTATGTTTTCTGTTTCTGTGTTGGTTTTGGGTTGCCTGGTATGGCTCTTAATTAGAGGCAGGTGTTTGGCGTTCCTCTAATTAAGAGTCATATTTAGGTAGGCGTTGTCACAGTGTTCGTTGTGGGTGATTGTCTCCTGTGTCAGTATGTATGTTCGTGCCACACGGGACTGTAGCGTTTGTTTGTTTCGTTTCGTTTCGATGTCGTCTGTTTCCTGTACGTGAGTTTATGTTTAGTTATGTAAGTTTATGTTCAGGTTTCGTCAACGTCGTTTTCTTGTTTTGTAGTTTTGAAAGTGTTTTGTTTCGTTTCGTGTTGCCATCGTATTTATAATAAAGATGGCTTATTTCCCAAATGCTGCGTTTTGGTCTGAAGATCCTTCTCTCCTCACCTCATCCGAGGATGAGGAGAGCACCAGCCGTTACATGCTGTTTCTGTCACATCTTGAAAAAGACTGAAACGTCAACAAAATAAACATGCTGAAATGAATGTGTGTGCTGGAATAATTAATATCAGTGATGGCTGTGCCTGTAACACATTTATATTTAACCTTACATCCAGAGTTACACCCCCCCTTCTCTGCCTCACACACACCATTCTGTCTTGAATATTCTGAAGGTATTTTAGGAATTGGTACATTTACAGCAGCCTGATCATTCTCTGTGGGAGAGACTTGAAGTGGTGAAGGATTCCTTCTTGCATCTGATCAGCTGCTGCCTTACTAACTCTGTACCACACACACACACTCATCGGGTATGTCAAACCAACACGCTGTAGACCTACTAGGTGTCTCTACTGACTGATGATCATCTCTCATATCTTTCAGAAGCCATGACTTCTTCCCTCCATCCCCCTATCCAACAACATGATTTACTACAGATCATCTCTACACACACCTCTTCCTCTCTCACTTGCTCCCTTTACGGGGCTTTATTGGCATGGGAAACATATGTTTACATTGCCAATGCAAGTGAAATAGATAATAAACAAAAGTGAAGTAAACAATAAAAAATGTACAGTAAACATTACACTCACAAAAGAATAAAGACATTTCAAATGTCACTCTCTCGCTCTCTGTCTCGCTCTCTCTCTTACAGGGTGCATCTCAATAGTCTAAAATAGACACCTCTAACAACTGCCCCCCCTCCCCCTCCCCATCTCTCACTTAATGTCTCTATCTGCCCTCCCCATCTCTCTCTTAATGTCTCTAACTCTCCCCTTCTCTCACAGGCTGTGGAGAGTTGATATCAATAGGTGAGCCAGTGTCTCATCGTAAGGCTGACAGTATAGCTGGTAAATACGGGGTGTGGATGCAGGACCCAGAAGCTGTGGCGCCCTATGGAGGGAAGATGGTGTGGCGCATTGATACAGTGGGGTCAGAGGTCAGACAGCTCTTTGGTTACGAAGACATGGATCAGCTCTCTAAAGGCTTCCCCTCCAAGGTGGGTGACTGACTGACTGGCATGGGATGGTCCTAGAGGCTAACCTTAACCACAGATCTAGTATCAGATTACCTTCCCCCTAACCAACCTTTACCTTAACCATGATAACATATTGAGGTATAATGTGAAGTGTGACCATTGACCAGACTGTATTATCATTATCTATCACAAGGTGTTGCTGTTACCGGAGCCAGTGGAGAGTACAGGAGCAACTCTGTACCGCGGCTCTCTGTACTACCAGCGCCGCCGCAGCCGCACTCTGCTGAGGTACGACCTGGTGTCTGAGAGCATCGCTTCCCGCCGAGACCTGCCCCACGCCGGCTTCCACGGCCAGTTCCCCTATTCCTGGGGGGGCTACACCGATGTGGACCTGGGGGTGGACGAGCAGGGCCTGTGGGCTGTCTACAGCACCAACAAGGCTAAAGGAGCCATAGTGGTGTCCCAGCTGGACCCACACAGCCTGGCGGTGAAGAGGAGCTGGGAGACCAGCATCAGGAAGACCAGCGTGGCTAACGCCTTCGTCATCTGTGGTCGTCTGTACACAGTGGCCAGCTACACGGCTCCCAACACCACCATCAACTTTATGTTTGACACAGCTACAGGCCAGGGGAAGGAGGTGGCGCTACCCTTCAGGAATAAGTACCGCTACAACAGCATGGTGGACTACAACCATGCCCAGAGGAAGCTCTTCGCCTGGGACAACTTCCACATCGTGTCCTACGACGTCAGGCTGGGCCGCCAGTAGAGGAGCTGAGGAGGCCTCTTCATACAAACCAAAGACTTTCAATGTCTGTCCTTCAAAGCCTGACAGCTTTAGAGCAGCTAGTGTGGTGGTAAGTTGTTAGTGTTATTCACCACCTTCATCAATGCATAGGCCTAGTAGTTACCATAACTGGCCACTATAGTGATTGAGATTTAAAAGGATTCTAGCAAATTGCATTATGAATGGAACCCCCTGCAGGTATCTTGTTTCTGTGGAAAGGCAATTGCTGTGGCACGGTCCACACATATGTTTATAGAGGAATTATTTTTCTACTGTTTGGTCATCAGAGTAGTGCTTTTATTGTATTTCATGTATAGTTTTGAGAAGGGGATTGGGGGCAAAGCCAACATTATCAAGTCTACTGCTCTCAAACATCAATGATCATACAAGGTCTAAAGTGTGTACTGTGTATAAAACTCATTCCACCCTGTCCTGTACATAGTGCCTCTCCCCCCAGTAGGAAACATTTTCAGAGACAAACTTGCTGCTCTCTAGCTCAGCATTTATTGAAATATTGCATGTTCCTGTGCATTGTACTTCTCTATATTAAATGATGTACAAATTCATACCAGGGTCTAATAAGGATGATCTATTCTAAATAATATAGTTATCTGTAAAAATCATTAACTTCTAGATTCTAGGATGATAACTCAGTCTCATACCCTTTTACTATCATAAGAAGGGGAAGAAATGGATTCAGTCACCAAATAGCCCTGATCCATCCACTGCTTCCATCCATTCAGCTCTTTCAGGTCTGTGAACACAGAAGGAAGGCCTTGGACCAAAGAGGCCAATTATAAAGAGCATTATTTCACAGGTCAATAGTGACTGACGACTCCATTTTAGTGGAGGTTGATGTGTTAGTGCAGTGGTTTTCCCCATCAGCTGCATTCATGAATGATTTCCACAATAAAACACACGTCCACTCATGGGACCTTCACCAGAGAAGGGGGAGACAAGACGAGGTGATGAGGGGAAACGAGTGGAGAGGAGGGAATTGAAGTGTGAGAAACAGAAGAGAAAACATTCACTGTGTTCCTTCCGTAAAGAGAAATAAAACTAAGGATGGCAGAATGTTTATGGTTTATTATACACTTCTCTTGGGGCACTCCATACACACTCACAGAACCAGCCTCAGTAACACATCAGACATACAGTATGAGTATAGTGCTGGTTTGGAGTCTGCACTTTAAAGCAAAAAGTATTGGTTATAAACCCACATAATCCAGGTTGGACAAAGGACACATCTTGAGTTCTTCCAGTTTAAGGAAAGCAGATAGAGTGCCTTCAGAAAGTATTCAAACCCCTTGACTTTTCCCCACATTTTGTTGTGTTACAGCATGAATTTAAAATCGATTCAATTTAGATTTTGTGTCACTGGCCTACACACAAGACCCCATAATGCCAAAGTGGAATTAGGTTTTTAGAAATGTGTACAAATTAAAAGCTGAAATGTCTTGAGTCAATATTGTATTCAACCCCTTTGTTTTGGCAAGCCTAAGTAAGTTCAAGAGTAAAAATATGCTTAACAAGTCACATAAGTTGCACGGATGCAATAATTGTGTTTAACATGAATGACTACCTCATCTCTGCACACCACACATAAAATGATCTTTAAGGTCCCTCAGTCAAGCAGTGAATTTCAAAAACAGATTGAAACACAAAGACCAGCGAGGTTTTCCAATGCCTCGCAAAGGGTACCTATTGGTAGGTGGGTAAATATAAAAAAAAGTAGATATTTAACATCCCTTTGAGCATGGGTCGAATATTAATTACACTTTGGATGGTGTATCAATACACCCAGTCACTACAAAAATACAGGCGTCCTTCCTAACTCAGTTGCCGGAAAGGAAGGAAACTGCTCAGGGATTTCAGCATGAGGCTGTGATAGCAGAAAACTGAGGATGGATTAAAAACATTGTAGTTACTCCACAATACTAACCTAAACCACTGTATCAAAAGCACCACTATCTAAATTCAACATCAGAACTGTTTGGTTGGCTCAGACTCTGATACCCATAAGTCAGAGTAGGTAGAAGTTGCCCCACCACTGATACAGGGTCAGATTTTGTATCCCTCTAATGGTTATGTGATCTGATGCTAGATCAGGGGTTAATAGCCGTTTCTTCTTCTTGCTGTCTGGTGTGCCATTGTCCTGAGAGGAGAAGTGTTCAGACATGGCTGCCAGAGCCTGATACCGATGGGAAATGGTGTTCTTCACCTCCTTGGGTAGCTCAGCATAACTACATGGATGATAGAGAGAGGAGAGAAAATTTACAAATCATCAGTGAAACTGGGAATAATCACTATCATTAGTTTCCGTCAATTGGTTCAATAAAGACAGGTAAAGTCTGCTGCATAAACCCAGACTCCTGCTAGTAAAATAAATGTCCTGCATTAAGTCCTGCTTATGTTTTGTCGTATCCGTCTGGCTGGAAACAGGGGTCCCATCCAAAGTCTCTTGGCCTCCAGGCTCTACAATGTAACAGTTCAGATAAAAGACATGTACAGTACCAGTCAAAAGTATGGACACACCTACTCATTTAAGGGTTTTTCTTTACTTTTACTATTTTCTACATTGTAGAATAATAGTGATGACATTAAAACTATGAAATAACACATATGGAATCATGTAGTAACCAAATAAGTGTTAAACAAATCAAAATATATTTTATATTTGAGATTCGTCAAAATAGTGTCATGATGATCCCTCCAGTGGTGCGGGGGCTGTGCTTTGGCAAAGTGGGTGGGGTTATATCCTTCCTATTTGGCCCTGTCCGGGGGTATCTTCGGATGGGGCCACAGTGTCTCCTGACCGCTCCTGTCTCAGCCTCCAGTATTTATGCTGCAGTAGTTTGTGTCGGGGGGCTAGGGTCAGTTGGTTATACCTGGAGTACTTCTCCTGTCTTATCCAGTGTCCTGTGTGAATTTAAGTATGCTTTCTCTAATTCTCTCGTTCTCTCTTTCTTTCTCTCTCTGAGAACCTGAGCCCTAGGACCATACGTCAGGACTACCGGGCATGACGACTCCCTGCTGCCCCGAGTCCGCCTGGCCTTGCTGCTATTCCAGTTTCAACGGTTCTGCCTGCGGTTACGGAACCCCTACCTGTCCCAGACCTGCTGTTTTCAACTCTTAATGATCGGCTATGAAAAGCCAACAGATTTATTCCTGATTATTATTTGACCATGCTTGTCATTTATGAACATTTTGGCTCTCTAATTTTCTCCTTCTCTCTTTCTTTCTCTCGGAGGACCTGAGCCCTGGGACCATACGTCGGGACTGCTGGGCGTGGTGGCTCCTTGCTGTCCCCAGTCCGCCTGGCCTTGCTGCTGTTCTGCCTGCGGTTATGGAACCGCCACCTGTCCCAGACCTGTTGTTTTTCAACTCTTAATGATCGGCTATGAAAAGCCAACTGAATATTATTCATGATTATTATTTGACCATGCTTGTCACTTATGAACATTTTTGAACATCTTGGCATAGTTCTGTTATAATCTCCACCCGGCACAGCCAGAAGAGGACTGGCCACCCCTCATAGCCTGGTTCCTCTCTAGGTTTCTTCCTAGGTTTTGGCCTTTCTAGGGAGTTTTTCCTAGCCACCGTGCTTCTACACCTGCATTCTAGCTGTTTGGGGTTTTAGGCTGGGTCTCTGTACAGCACTTCGAGACATTAGCTGATGTACGAAGGGCTATATAAAATAAACTTGATTGATTGATGTGGCCTTTTCTGGGTGTAGATCGTGGCTCCCTGTACATTTCCCAGCTGTCAGGTTTACATCTAAATATTGTGAAACGTATGTGATTAAACATTAAACTATTTGTGAAAAGATGTCATGTGATGTTAACCTTTAAATGAGAGTATGGGTTTTTCATATAAAGTTAACCAAATCAATGGCCACGCCCACGTGAGCATGGACATTACGTCGGTGTCATGGAACCGCCCTTTTCTACTGAAACGTATAAAATCCACTGCTGATGAAATTCACACCAGACCACGCAAACCCCGGTGCGAGCGCTGCAAAATAAATTTAGAAATCTATGTTATTCAATTATTTCGAGCGTCTGCGTTGCCAGGGCTAAAATAGAAGTCAGTTCTATTTCTGACGCAGATCGTGCTGCAAGTCCTGCCTCTCCCATCTCCTCATTGGTTTATAGAAGCAGGTACCCACGTGCCATCTCCTCATTGGTTATACCCACATGGGTGACTGAAAGACGGATGAGGTCAGTGGCGGTAATGCATCTAATTTATGAAAGTTGCCAATCGCAATCTTCAAGAGAAGAAAAAGCCTGGAAGGATGAGAGATGACTAGAAATGATTCGGTTGACCGTTGGCTGATTTTCCTTCACTCTGTGGTCCAACTCATCCCAAACCATCTCAATTGAGTTGAGGTCAGGTGATTGTGTAGGCCAGGTCATCTGATGCAGCACTCCATGACTCTCCTTCTTAGTCAAATAGCCCTTACACAGCCTGGAGGCATGTTTGGTCATTGTCCTGTTGAAAAAGTAATGATAGTCCCACTAAGCGCAAACCAGATGGGAAGGCGTATCGCTGCAGAATGCTGTGGTAGCCATGCTGGTTAAGTGTGCCTTGAATTCTAAATAAATCACTGACTGTGTCACCAGCAAAGCACCCCCACACCACCTCCTCCATGCTTCACGGTGGGAACTACACATGCGGAGATCATCTGTTCACCTACTCTGCGTCTCACAAAGACACAGCGGTTGAAACTAAAAATCTCAAATTTGGACTCATCAGACCAAAGGACAGATTTCCACCGGTCTAATGTCCATTGCTCGTGTTTCTTGGCCCAAGCAAGTCTCTTCTTCTTATTGGTGTCCTTTAGTAGAAGTTTCTTTGCAGCAATTCTTCCATGAAGGCCTGATTCACAGAGTCAAATAAAGTTTTATATGTCACATGCGCCGAAAACAACAGGTGTAGACCTTTCAGTGGAATGCTTACTTACAAGCCCTTAACCAATAATGCAGTTAAGAAAATACCTAAAAAAAAGTAAGAGATAAATGTAACAAATAATTAAAGAGCAGCAGTTAAATAACAATAGCGAGGCTATATACAGGGGGTACCGGTGTCGAGGTAATTGAGGTAATATGTACATGTAGGTAGAGTTATTAAAGTGACTATGCATAGATAACAGAGAGTAGCAGCAGCGTAGAATGGTGGGGCAATGCAAAAAGTCTGAGTAGCCATTTGATTAGCTGATAGAAATGAGGTAATGTCCCCGGCCACTAGGAGCGCCACCTCTAGATGAGCGTTTTCCTGTTTGCTTATGGCGGTATACAGCTCATTGAGTGCGGTCTTAGTGCCAGCATCGGTCTGTGATGGTATGTAGACAGCGTCGAAAAATACAGATGAAAACTCTCTAGGTAGATAGTGTGGTCTACAGCTTATCATGAGATACTCTACCTCAGGCGAGAAAAACCTTGAGACTTCCTTAGATATCGTGCACCAGCTGTTGTTTACAAATATACATAGGCCACCACCAGAGGCTGCTGTTCTATCCTGCCAATAGTGTGTATAACCAGCCAGCTGTATGTTATTAATGTCATCGTTCAGCCACCACTCGGTGAAACATAAGATATTACAGTTTGTAATGTTCTGTTGGTTGAACGTTGGCTAACAGTACGGATGGCAAAGGCAGATTAGCCACTCGTCGCCTGATCCTCACAAGGCACCCTGATCTCGTTCCACAAAATCTAAGTTTCTTTCACCTGCGAATGACAGGGATGAGGGCCTGTTCAGGTGTTTGGAGTATATCCTTCCAGTCCGACTCATTAAAGAAAAATCTTTGTCCAATTCGAGGTGAGTAATCGCTGTTCTGATGTCCAAAAGCTCTGATGTCTAGAAGCTGCTACCGTCATAAGAGACAATAGCAGCGACATTATGTACAAAATAAGTTACAAACAATGCGAAAAAACTAACAAAATAACACGGTTGGTTAAGAGCCAATAAAACAGCAGCCATCCTCTCCGGGACCATCATCAATATTCAGTCTCCTCTGAACAGTTGACGTTGAGATGTGTCTGTTACTTGAACTCTTAAGCATTTATTTGGGCTGCAATTTCTGAGGCTGGTAACTCTAATGAACTTATCCTCTGCAGCAGAGGTAACGCTGGGTCTTCCTTTCATGAGAGCCTGTTTAATCATAGCGTTTGATGGTTTTTGTGACTGCACTTGAAGAAACTTTAAAAGTTCTTGAAATGTTCCTGATTGACTGACCATCTTAAAGTAATGATGGACGGTCATTTCTCTTTGCTTATTTGAGCTGTTCTTGCCATTATACGGACTTAGTCTTTTACCAAATAAGGCTATCTTCTGTATACCACCCCTACCTTGTCACAACACAACTGATTGGCTCAAACGCATTAAGAAGTAAAGAAATTCCACATATTAACTTTTAACAAGGCACAGCTGTTAATTGAAATGCATTCCAGGTGACTACCTCAGGAAGCTGGTTGAGAGAATGCAAAGAGTGTGCAAAGCTGTCATCAAGGCAAAGGGTGGCTACTTAGAATAATTTCAAATATAAAATCTATTTTGATTTGTTTAACACTTTTTTTGGTTACAAGTTGTTTCATGTTATTTCATAGTTTTAGATGTCTTCCCTATTATTCTACAATGAAGGAAATATTAAAAATAAAGAAAAACCCTGGAATGAGTAGGTTTGGACCTTTGACTGGTACTGTATATTAGAGCAAGCATGCAGAGATTTTCAATGTGTGTGTGTGTGTGTGTGTTATATTCTTACCTCAGTTATCCCTCTAAAGAGTTGTACCGATTCCTCTTTCCCTGGATAGAAGGCAAAGGTACACAGAGCCCAGGCCGACTTGTCCTCAAACCCAGCCAGCATCTTAAACAGACCTGGGCCCGGTTTCCCAAAGGCATCTTAAGGCTAAGTTCATCATTAGAACCATAGGATCCTATATAAAAAAACATCTTATGGCTAAGTTCCTCATTAGAACCAAACCGGGCCCTTAAATGTTCACACACGCTTACATAATAATTGGTAACTTTACATTTACTGTAAGTAACTGTACTCATTTATACAGAACATAGGCTTTGTAGCGTATGAGTCATTGCTTACCTTCTGGCTTCAGTTTATTCAGGAACCGTTGATAAGGTGCACTCACAGTCAATCTTCTTGGACACTAGTTTGTAGGGAAACTTGTCCCCCAGGATCTGAATCACCTGTTGGTCAGAGAACAGAGGAGCAGTATTTTAGAATAGCATGGACTTTTAGTCAGACTGCAAAACTTCTGTAACTCAGTTCATGTTATCTCTGTACAACACATATCTCCATCTATTTATGGCCTTTTTTATTTAACTAGGCAAGTCAGTTAAGAACAAATTATTTTTTACAATGATGGCCTATCAAAAGGCCTCTTGCTGGGACGGGGGCTGGGATTAAAAAAATGTAGAAATATAGGACAAAACACACATTACGACAAGAGCCAACACTATGTAACGACCCTGGGTTTATAAGCCCGGAAATCGACTCTGCCGCTCGAGCATGCTTTTGCGGCACAGTCGATAGCGCGCCGGACCTCGGGCTAGGAGGTCGAGGGTTCGAGACCTGCTCCCTGCTGTTTCATTACACTGGTGTCGGAAGTGATCGGACCTCGCATCCACGACAGTGCGTGTGCTTGGCCGGTGAGCGCGTTCCTGTAAGACGTAAAGTCGCAAGCTAGCGCGAGGACGCGCTCTTTGAAAGGAGGGAGTAGTGTAAAGACCCTGGGTTTATATGCGCGGAAATCGACTCTGCCGCTCGAGCATGCTTTTGCGGCACAGTCGATAGCGTGCCGGACCTCGGGCTAGGAGGTCGAGGGTTCGAGACCTGCTCCCTGCTGTTTCATTACAACTACATAAAGACAGACCTAAGACAACATAGCAAGGCAGCAACACAACAACACGGTAGCAACACAAAACATTGTACAAACATTATTAGGCACAGACAACAGCACAAAGGGCAAGAAGGTAGAGACAACAATACATCAAGCAAAGCAGTCACAACGGGTGGGTATAATTTGTGGAACGTTCCAACAGGAATCTGTTCCAAAAATGTCGTTAATAACAAGGATGCCAACAAACAACGCATACAAATTAGCATGATCAACTCACCACGTAGCTTATTCTTAATGTTTGTCCATCGGCTACCAGAGTGAGGACAGACATTTTTCGGAATTAACGTGGTGAGTGAAAAATGTAACAAAATGTCCCACTCCCTACCCGGTATCCTATTCTGCCGCTATACAACGGTGTATGCGTTGTTTGTTGGCATCCTTGTTATTTACGAGGTTTTTGGAACAGATTCCTGTTGGAACGTTCCCCAAATTATACCCACCAGTCACAACTGTCAGTAAGAGTGTCCACGATTGAGTCTTTAAATGAAGAGATTGAGATGAAACCGTCCAGTTTGAGTGTTTGTTGCAGCGAACTGAAGAGACGAGCGACCCAGGGATCTGTGTGCTTTCGGGACCTTAAACAGAATGTGACTAGCAGAACGGGTGTTGTATGTGTAGGTTCAGGGCTGCAGTAGATATCTGATAGCGGGGAGTGAGGCCTAAAATAGTTTTATAAATAAGAATCAACCAGTGGGTATTGCGACGGGTATACAGAGATGACCAGTTTACAGAGGAGTATAGAACGCAGTGATGTGTCCTATAAGGAGCATTGGTGGCAAATCTGATGGCCGAATGGTAAAGAACATATAGCCGCTCGAGAGCACCCTTACCTGCCGATCTATAAATTATGTCTCCGTAATCTAGGTGGTGAACCTTAATCTATTTTTAGCGGCTAATAACAGCTATCAAACCATTTGATCTGTACAGGTGTAATCTAAAACCACCACCACATTCCCCGTCAGTCATTTCCATGCCTTCACAGGGGTTGGCTGCCATGGCTAGAACCTAAGTAAAGCCTCTAATAAACAGCACACGCTGTAACGTTTAATGTTCACAATAGGCCTTTTCTACATGGAATATCGATTCTTGTGAACCATTCTGCCACCACTTCTAGTTTATTTGCGTTTCCAGTCACGAAGACCACAGATCTCCCTGTTGGGACAGCCATGTTGATGCCTCTTGTTGTACGGAAGATAATCACCGACGGACCAGAACTCGCCAGGCCGCAAAGGCATCCGATTCCACATCAGACAATGACAGGCTTCTGTCAAGAATCTCAGCAAATCAGCATTAGACTAGGAACTCCGCCTATTCATAGCTATCCAATCGAAATGTAGTTGTGTACAGCTCGGAATAATGTCCGGGTGAAGATGCCATGTGGGGAAGGGATCTGAAAAGCCAAGCATTTCTAGCTTGATAATACGTTTTTCGACCAATTGACAATCTACCAATTGCTACCTTTAGACAGTTATGATGTCCTGCATGTTCCTGAATCTTAGCTAGCTTGTTCAAAGCTAATCGAAAGTATTCTAACGTTAGTTTGTTTACAAGTAGCTAGCTAGCTACTGATATAAATCTAGCAAGTGTCAAAGATGAGTCTTCTACCTCGCACTGCCGAGGAGTTCAGTTCTGCAGAGTACTGGGAACGCTTCTTCAAGAAGAGAGGAGAGAAGGCTTTTGAGTGGTATGGAGACTACAACAAACTCTGTGGCGTGCTGCACAAATACATCAAACCGCGGGATAAGGTGAGCAGATACACTGACAACCAGACATGTAGGAAAATGCCCCCTAAAAATGTTCCGAATCCACAGTCAATTTGTCTTCTGCTGAAATTCTTTCTACTGAAGAGCCATGTAAGTTTTGTATTATATGACGCACGGAAGAATTCCTATCCAAATGACAGGGTCCTTTAGCAGACGCTTTTATCCAACGCGACTTACAGTCATGCGTATCTTGTCTCGTCTGTCCCAGGTCTTGGTGGTGGGCTGTGGTAACTCTGAGCTGAGTGAGCAGCTGTATGACGTTGGCTACAGACATCTGACCAACATTGACATTAGTGAGACGGTGGTGAATCACATGAACCAGAAGAATGCCAAGCAGCGCCCAGACCTGACCTTCCAGATGGTGGATGCCACCCAGACGCCCTACGAGGACGGAAGCTACCAGGCTGCACTGGACAAGGGGACACTGGACGCCATGGCCTCCCAGGAGGAGGGGGCTCTAGCTGGGAGGATGCTGGCTGAGGTGTGCTGGTGTGGAGTAGCTTGACAGGGATTATAAAATGGTTTAACAAAGCCAGAAGCCCTGCACATAGAGTAGTACTCCAGGAGTGTGGTATACATTCTGGTATACATACATCTGTTAGTAAAATGTGTCTTAAAGTTTAATCACATGCAATAAACCATTTATGCCTTGTGTTTGTGTAGGTGGGCCGTGTCCTGGGTATAGGAGGCCGCTACGTCTGTGTGACTCTGGCCCAGGAGAGTGTCATCAAGCTGGCTGTGGAGCACTTCATCCAGGTAAAAAGCTTAGGTTAGATGCATTGATAGTGATAGATGGTTGCCGTACCTACTTTAATTCAATTCACTCAGGATAGGATAAGAGCATTTTCGAAATGATTGAAATGTTAATGTAGGTGGGCTGGGCTGTGAGACTCCATTGTCTGGGTGACCCGGAGAGCCAGGAGGTCTCTTCCTTCGCTCTGCCTGTCTTCGTATTGGTTTGCACAAAGTTCCGCAAGCCAATGCCCATGCCCATCCTGGAGATGTGCCAAGGGGAGGATGGTGCCCCCGTGAGGCTTCCCGTGGTGGCAGACCTGCTGTCTGTGGTGAGAGAGCGCCAGGCGTACGCCATGCTGAGACAGAGGCTCCGTACGGGTACAGACGCGTCCTCTACCCCCTCTTTGACCCTCTGTCACGCCCCCACTGGGCGACCCCGCTACACCCTCACCGTACAGGACTGCCCCCCTGGTGCCAAGGTTCCCCGTGCCAACCACTTTGCCATCTTCATAGGTGAGGGATAGGATTTGTCGTATATCGGCACACCTGGGTGAAAAAACATGGGTATGTTTGTCTTTCCTTTCTGCTCTTGGCTGCATTCTTAACCTGGCTCTTCCTGTCTCAACCCTGACAGTGCCTCAGGGCAGAGAGACTGATTGGCTGTACGGCTTGGCTGAGGGGCGGGGCCAACTAGCGGCTAGCGCTAACTTCAGACGTCTGGTTGTCGTGGCCATGCACAGAGAACAGGAGTATACCGACATGCAGGCTGTCCAATCAGAGCTCTCCCCCATGGTGATGGAACTTGCCCCCCCTGGGATGCCAGCCAATCAGAAAGTAGGGAAGTTGTGATTATTCTATTTTGGGTAGTAATTAAAAAAACATACATGTTTCCTAATTTCTCTATCATCTTGCCCCCTTCACCATCTCCCTCTCTCCATCCCTGTCCTTCCCCCTGTAGGTTCCGTTCCTGTCGGTGGGAGGTGAGCTGGGTTGGAGGGAGGTGGTGAGTCATGGTACCAGTGATCTGAGTGGTCAGTACTCTGTAGAGGACGTGAGAGGAGAGGATGGTCAGCTCTACCGTAGACTGGTGTTCCTGGCTAACGACGGACTGGTCCAGTCAGAGAGCCGCCTCACTAACCCAGCAGCAGGTGAGAACAAACACGCACAGTTTTTATTACTTGGTGAGTTCAGTGGCTAACCGTCTCTTTAACTTTAGTAGCAGCCTTGTCTCAGAAGAATAAGAAGAGCAGAAGGAAAGCCAAGCCCTCTACCTCTCCCCCCATGACAACCCCATCCCAGACACCAGGTGGCGCCCTGGAGGTGGACAAAGGCTATCTATGCTGTGCCCACCACAGGGTCATGGTGGCTGGCCTCGCCATGCTAGGCGTGGGCACCGACCACAACAAAGGTAGGTGTATTTGCCAGCATTGTCTGCAAGTCAGTTGCCCTGTGCCCACATACCTGCCAAATACCAGTCTGTGTTTGACACTTTTTCTCAAATCCACTATTTTTGCCTACAGGAAGTTTGGTCTTTTGACACGACAGGTCTGATGAATCAGCCAAATGTCTCCTATAACTTCTCTGTAGATGTGTCAGTGCTCCTGGTGGGACTGGGTGGAGGAGGGCTGCCCCAGTTCCTGCGGGACTTTGTACCTGGAGCCAGGGTGGAGGTGGTGGAGCTGGATCCAGCAGTGCTGGAGGTGGCTCAGGGATGGTTCGGCTTCACACCTGATGACAGGCTCACTGTCACACTGGGAGATGGACTGGAACGCATTAACAACATTGAGAGAGAAGGTGAGAGTGCTGCGAGGGAGGGGGGACTAGAGAGGGAGATGAGGAAGAGATTCCGGATACACATTTAAGGTGGGAGGGAGAAAGTAAAAGGTTGCTTCAAGAGCAAATTTGTAACCTTGAGCATGCACATGATTAACACTATTCTCTTACCTGTCTAGGTGGTCATCATTATGATGTCATCATGTTTGACGTGGACAGTAAGGACCCCAGTTTGGGGATGAGCTGTCCTCCTCCTGCCTTTGTAGAAACAGCCTTCCTGGAGAGAGTTGGCAATCTGCTGACACCTCGAGGTACAGTAAAAGTTTTTTTAATAACTTTCAAGGAGCTACTCTGCTTTATTTTCCAAATATAAAATGTTACATTTGTCAAGCCTGTAGACTTAGGTCTTATCGAGGTGTATCTTGTATCTCACCATATTACACCCTCCCTCTGTCCGTCTCTGTCACCCCTCCCCACCAGGCGTGTTCATGTTGAACCTGGTGTGTCGTGACTCTGCATTGAAGAAGAGTGTGTTGGGTCGTGTGCGGGGTGTGTTCCCGCGTGTGCTCTCCCGGGGCATCGAGGGGGAGGTCAACGAGGTGCTGCTGTGCTCCAGGGGAACGGGGGAGACAGGGGTCCCGCCCAGCCTGCTGAAGGCAGGGAAGACTCTACAGGGAGCACTGGGCATGAACAGCAGTAGAGCAGCAACCTGCATCCCTCAGATAGACATAACTGAGCTGCTAGAGGACCTGAAGGTGGCATGAGGGAGAGGGGCATGAGGAGAAGAGGACAATGTGAAAAACTATTATTTTTTTTATTTTTTTTTTTAATTTTAATTCTCAAGATGCTACATGCAATAATGTATGAAATAAAAATGTACAGATGTATACTGAACTAAAATATAAATGCTACATGCAATAATTTCATATTTACAGTTCATATTAGGAAATCATTTGATTTAAATAAAATCATTAGGCCCTAACCTATGGATTTCACATGACTGTGAATACAGATATGCATCTGTAGAGCGTGGATCAGGAAACCAGTCAGTATCTGGTGTGACCACCATTTGCCTCATGCAGTGTGACACATCTCCTTCGCATAGAGTTTCAGGCTGTTGATTATGGCCAATGCACTGTTGTCCCACTCTTCAAAGGATTTGTGAAGTTTAATGGATATTGGCGGGAACTGGAACACACTGTCGTACACGTCGATCCAGATCATCCCAAACATGCTCATTGGGTGACATCTGGTGAGCATGCAAGCTATGGAAGAAGTGGGACATTTTCACCTTCCAGGAAATGTGTACAGATCCTTACAACATCGGGCCTTGCATTATTATGCTGAAACATGAGGTGATGCCAGTGGATGAGTGGCACGACAATGGGCCTCAGGATCTCGTTGCGGTTTCACTGTGCATTCAAGTTGCCATTGATAAAATGCAAATTTGTTCGGTGTCTAGCTTATGCCTGCCCATACCATAACCCCACCGCCACCATGGGGCACTCTGTTCACAACGTTGACATCACCAAACCGCTCACCCACACAACGCCATGTCTGCCATCTGCCCGGTACAGTTGAAACTGGGATTCATCCATGAAGAGCGTGCCGGTGGCCATCACTCACAGAAGTCTGTTACGATGCTGAACTGCAGTCAGGTCAAGACCCTGGTGAGGATGACGAATACACAGATGAACTTCTCAGATATGGTTTCTGACTGTGCAGAAATTATTCGGTTATGCAAACCCACGATCACGCAGGTGAAGAAGCCGGTTGTGGAGGGTCTGGTGTGGTTACATGTGGTCTGCAGGTGTGAGGCCGGTTATAGTAGAGAAATTAACATTCAATTATCTGGCAACGTCTCAAGTGGACATTCCTGCAGTCAACATGCCAATTGCACGCTCCCTTAACTTGAGACATCTGTGGCATTGTGTTGTGTGACAACTGCACATTTTAGAGTGGCCATTTTTTGTCCCCCAGCACAAGGTGCACCTGTGTAATGATCATGCTGTTTAATCAGCTTCTTGATATGCCACACCTGTCAGGTGGATGGATTATCTTGGCAAAGGAAAAATACTCACTAACAGGGATGTAAACAAATTTGTTCACAAAATTTTAGATAAATATTTTTTGTGCATATGGAAAAATCCCCTGATCTTTTATTTCAGCTCATGAAACATAGGACCAGCACTTTACATGTTGGGTTTATATTTTTGTTCTGTGTACTTGGTCCCAACAGAATCCATAAATGTTTTATTCTCAAACTTTTCTCTGGTGTTTATTGATGATGAACCCTGGAGTGATTTTCTTAGGCTTATAGTTGGTTTCAAGATATTTTAGAATATATATTTTTTTCTGGCAGATTTTCATCTGAAATTTTTTGCATAAAGATCCCCCTACCCACAGCTGATTTTATACAGCACTGCCTCGCACTCACACATACTCTCTCTCACTGCCAAAGAATGCAGCCGTGTTATTTACAGTAGATGAATCGTGTGGCATGGTTACAGTCTCCAGACTACATGGACAAGAGAGACAGTTACTGCGAGGTGGGTGTGGTTTAAATAGGCCTGGGCTGGAGGCGGGGAATATTACCTGTCTGTCAAGCAAAATCAATATTATAACTGGCCATCTGTTCTGTTAACAGCTATGAATGGGCGTGCAGACTATCTGGCAACTCCTGCACAGATTTGTACGCATGCGCAGAGACCCGTTAGCTGTCAAATTGATCAAATTGGCATCGAGTTGTTTCACTGGCTTAACCGTGTCGAATCAGACTCAAAGTCCACCGGAGGAAATGTTACCTACACGATTCTCTCTTTGACTTTTTGGGATCGTCTTTTCCAACAGGAAGTAAATATTAAACACAGGGTGTAACTTGCGTTTGGATCACACGGCACAGGGTGTCTGGACCACGGCGGTCCCAAGTTGGATTTGACAGTACCATTGCTAACGTTACCAGCAAGACAAGAGAGAAAACGGATTTTTAGACCGACTACCAGGTATCCAGAAAGCCGCTAGCTAAAAAACTTGAAATAATTTATACATTTACAAACTTACTTTTTGTTTTACTGGCATGCCGATTCAATAAACATCAACCAGGGCCAGCATTCACTGGAAGTTGTTAGCCCTGCGATAGCTACATTAGCTAGCTCACTGGTTGTCAGCTCAGCTATCAAAATATCCCAAATAACATTATTTTTTAATGCCTTAATTTATTCTTGTAAATTTGGCAAATTTGCTTGTCCACAATTATGTCATTCTTCCCAGGTTAACCGAACCAGAAAGTTCGGTCCGGATGGTGTTGTCTGTACAAATTCAGGTGGTTGACAGTCGGACGGGCACTGTCGCCATGGGCAACCGGGGGATGGAGGATCTGATCCCCTTGGTGAATAGGCTCCAGGACGCCTTCAGCACCATTGGCCAGAGCTGCAACCTAGACCTGCCGCAGATAGCTGTCGTTGGCGGTCAGAGCGCAGGCAAGAGCTCTGTCCTGGAGAACTTTGTGGGCAGGTATGGTAGTCAGACCTAGCTAGTGATCATCAACAATAAGACATCAGCTAATGCACCAGAACCATTCATGTGCAGGAAACCATTCATGATGTTATTCAATAATGGGTTATTCAGATGCTGGCTGTTTTGAGTTTGGTAGAGATTCATGGTTCCCAACAGTTGACCTCTCCAAATGAATGCACACTGCAGACAGACACCCTCTCCTATTCAGTGAGCGCTAGCATGCGTTGTTTACTAAAACCCTCTGCCAAGGGTAGTTGCGTTTGAAGCAGCTGATCGTTCTCGATAGTTACAAATTAGTTCAGTTATGTGACAATAGGCATGATGTGTAAACAAGTGTTTTCAGATCATAGCAGATGGAGAGAGGAGACAATAATATTCTCAACTTTTCTTTCGCAGTATGGTTGGCATGAAGTGGGGGCTCCTCAGAGGAGGAAGGGGAGGATCATCCTACTCAGTGAATTTCATAAAAATAAAAACCGTGAAAGGTTTTAAGTTATCCTTTTTAGATTAAACTATACTAAATATTGATTCACGTCACAAAATAACTGATTAAAACACTGTTTTGCAATGAAGGTCTGCAGTAGCAGCAACAGCAGTCTCCACCAGTGTAACTGCTAACCTGCTTGCTGTCAGAGCATGTGAGGGCAGTTGGAAATCCCGCTCATTTCTCATGGAGCAGTGGTTGTGCACGGTTCCGGTGCTCCATGTCCTTTCCAACGCTCCACTGAAAACGGCTCCGCTCTCAGAGGGAAAAAAACTACCACTCCAAATTCGCTCCATTCATAAAATCCCAATTTAACCAACAGCCATCTATTTTTTGTGACTACCTGGACCTACCATTTGGTTTTGAAGTATTGAAACCAAAGCATATGGATTTGAATGAAAAGTATTTGAATAAACATAAAAAGGTGAATGTAAGAAGTACACATTTCAAATAGACTACATGTCATATTAAACAGCATATAAACACTCTAAATAGGTCAGGAGCCAGACAGGGAGCCTAAGAAGGAACGAAAATGAATTATTTCGTCTATATTATTTAAATTATTTCAAGGCTATAGCTTATAAAGAAATACATTGTGAAGCATTTGCGAGTGCGACACAATAGGCTGGTAGGGACATAAAGCGCTCAGCATTTAAATATTTCGTTGTATTAAATCATTATAGTCTATACATTGCGCATATAGGCTGTGACTTACTTAGAATTAAATACAAATTAAACGGAAGTGCCTTTTTAATAAATTTTTAGAAACACCAGTTTGGCCAGTCTGTGGCTTCAGGCTCATGCGATGGTGCCTGGAGAGCAGGCCAGCAGCGGATAATATTCTTTCCGCACTTGCAGAGCCACTGGCGATGCTAAACACCCTTTAGGCCACTCTTGCCAGGCTGGGCAGAGATGCATTTTTTAAATTTATCTTTTATATAGGCAGGCCTAAAGGTTTTTAGGCAAAATAACCCAATCAAAACGGAAAGCTCCTTGAACGTAGGAATATGCCAGGCCAATTGGGCCAAAATCAACTATGTCCTATTGTACAGATAATATAACAAAATGAACATTGTTTAAGAGATCTGATTTAAAATAAAATACTTTGCTACAATGACACACTTAGTTATCTACCCAACTCTTTCCTTACTTTTAGCATGTGCACGTAGTAAGTACACCATCAGGCCTTTCGGGATAAGTGTATTTTCAGGTCCCACAATGATTCTTTAGTGGTGAACACTACATCACCGCACTCCCTCTCTTGCTCTTGGTCCTCATCTTTGTAATTCACCTTGATTTAGCACCTGTGTGTTCTATCAGTTTCTTTCTGAAAATATTTAGTGAACTCCATGACAGTAGCCAAAGCAAGGGGCTATAGCAGCACACAAGTAGACTACAAAGGCATGCTGGGCCAGGCTTGCCCTGAGCTCGTGAAGTGAGCGCTACTAGATCGAAATTGGAGTGGGCGAGAAGGCCGCCGCTCCAGCCTTCTTGAATCTCGTTCCGCGCTCCAGTCAAATTGGGCACGCTCCGCTCACATACTCTGTTTCCTGTACACTGTACTGCATGATTGTAGCGGGTTTACTAACGCGTTAGTACTAGTCGCCATGTTGACTATGACGCTCGCAAATATGGTGACAACGATGTAAGCTGTGTGTAGCGGTTTGGTTTTAAGAAATGTTTTTCGCCTGGTCACAGACATATGTTGTGTTGTGCACTGAAGTCCACAAACGAAGGGAAAATGTGAGAGGAGGGGAGTGCGTAGATGCAAGAAAGAATTATACAACGAACAATGTGATGATGCTGTTTGTATGTGGCTGCTATGAAAGTGAATTGTGTATTCATTCCTCCGATTCTGTTGAAAAACGTTTCTTAAACGGAACGAAATGGGGATAAACCTCAATTTGTCCAATCGAAACTCTTGTTTGCAACTGTTTGGAATAATGATTGTAGCAACCTCATGATGGTTATAGGGCAAATGTGAGTATCATGTAGTAGCCTAAACCTATCACTGTTACATTGAACTGGGTGAGTGGAATATGAATGACAGTCATCTAATATGCTGTAATAAAAGCCCATGCTCATCCCAAAAAAAGTGTCCTGCCTAATCTTAAATCTTTGGACTCTCAAGTGGCACAGCGGTCTAAGGCACTGCATCTCAGTGCTCGAGGCGTCACTACAGACACCCTGGTTCGAAACCAGGCTGTATCATAACCGGCCGTGATTGGGAGTCCCATAGGGCGGCACACAATTGGCCCAGCGTCATCCGGGTTTGGCCTGCACGTGCTACAGGTGGGTGTTATCGTGACCAGTGAGCTGAGATAAGGCGGAGCTTTACCTAGCATAGACTTATAGATGACCTGGAGCCAGTGGGTCTGGCGACGAATATGTAGTGAGGGCCAGCTGACTAGAGCATACAGGTCACAGTGGTGGATGGTATAAGGGGCTTTGGTGACAAAACGGATGGCACTGTGATAGACTGCATCCAGTTTGCTGAGTAGAGTATTGGAAGCTATTTTGTAAATGACATCGCCGAAGTCGAGGATCGGTAGGATAGTCAGTTTTACGAGGGTATGTTTGGCGGTGTGAGTGAAGGAGGCTTTGTTGCTCCAGATACGCAACTAGTCTAAAGAAGGCCAGTTTTATTGCATATTTAATCAAAAAAAGTTTTCAGCTGTGCTAACATAACTGCAAAAGGGTTTTCTAATGATCAATTAGCCATTTAAAATGATACACTTGGATTAGCTAACACAACGTGCCATTGGAACACAGGAGTGTTGGTAGCTGATAATGGGCCTCTGTACGCCTATGTAGATATCCCATAAAAAAATCAGCCGTTTCCATCTACAATAGTCATTTACAACATTAACAATGTCTACACTGTATTTCTGATCAATTTGATGTTATTTTAATGAACAAAAAATTTGCTTTTCTTTCAAAAACAAGGACATTTCTAAGTGACCCCAAACCTTTGAACGGTAGTGTATATATATTTTTATTTAAACAGCACCAACCGCCACTGTTGGCATGGGAGAGTGAAGTGGTTACTGGATGCCTGATATGACTGTGTGAGAGTGATGGCTGTGTGACAGTGACCAGCACTTGGTGGCTTATCTAGCAGGCTCCCTGCTGAGGACTGGATCTGTGCTGAAGGACTGGAATCAGAGAGAGGTCAGGGAACAGAGTATGCCTTAGAGCACGTGCAGTCAGTCAGAAAGTTTTCAGTCAGTCATTGAGCTAACAGAGCTGAACTGAAGAGGGCATTGTGGTCCTTTCTTCCCTCTGTGTGCTGATGCTTGATGTCTCCTCCTGACTGACTGACTGACTGACATATAAGCAGGACCTCTTTCAGACAGGTATGACGCAGCCTCTAATTC
Source organism: Salvelinus fontinalis (assembly GCF_029448725.1). NCBI lineage: Eukaryota > Metazoa > Chordata > Actinopteri > Salmoniformes > Salmonidae > Salvelinus > Salvelinus fontinalis. The sequence continues at coordinate 24,870,554 of NC_074678.1, read as the reverse complement.
ATTTCCTATCAACTGACACTGGAGGAGAGTTGGAGAGCTGTTGACCTGGTGAAAACTCTCTCTGCTGCCATACGACACACAGACATACTCCCACAGTAACAGACTAACAACAACACTGCAGCGTCCCCTTGGCAGAATGTGTCCCCTTTATCAGTCTTTTCTGTCTCTGACTCACTGACTTCATGCCTGAAGGCTGAATCCAGCTGTATCTCCTGTCCTGAGTGTCAGTCCTTCCTCTCTCCAGGGATGTTGTGTTGTCACAGCTGAATTATAAATGGAGGTAGGATGCTGTAAAATAAACCCAAAACGGAACAACAGGAAAAAGGTGGCACTCTGAAGTTGGAATGAAAGACAAGAAATACGTCATCGTGTTTTCCACCAAATAATTACTTTGTACTTGATACTGTAGCCTGAGTGGGGGCTTGTTTTGACATTGAGATGTAGAGCTATTGTATGTAGAGCTATTGTATGTAGAGCTATTGTATGTAGAGCTATTGTATGTAGAGCTATTGTAATACATTAGAGATGCTTCAGGTTCCAATGTTATGCTTGATATCATCTTTCTCTTGTCTTTTAAAAGTAAAACAAACCTACACTAGCTGTGTCCTAGTCATCACACATAAATGAACATGCCCCTGCCTGCACTGGAAAAACCTACACCGGTATGTAAGCCCTCCACAAATAAGTGTTGTAGCAGTAGTAAAGATGGTGAGGTTGAGTGAGCCGGTCTAGTATTTCAGGCTCTGATAAAATGTGCTGGCTCGACTTGGCCAAGTGTGCATTGGCTCTGAGCCTCTGACTGCCCTGGCATTGTGCCTCTGAGAGTGGAGCTTCCTCTATAGAGCTAATACACAGACACACTGTGTATCTGTTGTTTGGCAGTGAGACAGATGCCTGAGGGAGTCAGTCTTTCATCTCCTGACTCTTCTATTCCTCTATCCCCTTTCTCTTCCTCTCCTCTCAGGGACTTCCTCCCCCGGGGTTCTGGCATCGTCACCCGCAGACCCTTGGTCCTCCAGCTTATCTCTGCCAGCACAGGTAACACACACACACACACACACACACACACACACACACACACACACACACACACACACACACACACACACACACACACACACACGACAAATACGTCTATAACTGTAGGATACATCACATTAAACTTCTGTCACTGTGTGTAGATGTGACTCCCTGTCTGTCTGTCTTCAGGGACAATTATGGAACGCTGTTAATTGTACACAACTATAGGAGACACACCGTACTGCTCTGTTCCCCTAAGCTCCAGGGTTTGTTATCTGTGTAGTGCAGATACAGCAATGATGTCATATATACAAACTAGACTAGATATCTGACGCCTGACGTATGTGTCCGAAGACGATTGGTATAATATATTTATATTTGATGTCTGTGTGAAATGGGCATCTCTCTCTCTCTCTCTCTCTCTCTCCCACCCCTCTATCTCTGTAGAGTATGCAGAGTTTCTCCACTGTAAGGGGAAGATGTTTTCAGACTTTCAGGAAGTTCGCCAGGAGATCGAAGCAGAGACTGTGAGACTCACTGGAACCAATAAGGGCGTCTCTCCTGTCCCCATCAACCTACGAGTTTATTCCCCTCACGGTACACACACCACAGTGTACTACCCTTACACACTCCCCACATGGTAACACACCCTGCATCTCAACCTAAACCGGATGCTTCAATGCATAAATATGTGTGTCTGTTTGTCCTCAGTGTTGAACCTAACCCTGGTGGATCTGCCTGGCATTACCAAAGTGCCTGTAGGAGACCAGCCGGCTGATATAGAGTACCAGGTCAGACACATCAGTACAATTGAACTAATATTATAAGATAATTTCTCCCACCCTTCTACTTCTTTCATAAATCAAGTTGTATTGTATTTGTTCCCCAGGTGAGGGACATGATCATGCAGTTTATCTGTAAAGACAACTGTCTGGTCTTGGCTGTGACTCCAGCTAACATGGACCTGGCCAACTCCGACGCTCAAACTGGCCAAGGATGTGGACCCTCAGGGTGAGGCCAGAAGGACAGAACGTCTCCCCCAGCACCTTTTCACATGGTCCAAATCATAGAAATAGCATTATTTCTTCATTCTTTTTTCAATGGTCAAAATAATCAGTACATTGGAAGTGAATATAACATGGGTACTGTTTGACTTTCTTTTTCATTGTTTTCCACCAGGCCTGCGGACCATAGGGGTGATCACTAAGTTGGATCTGATGGATGAGGGAACGGATGCCCGGCACATACTGGAGAACAGGTTACTGCCACTACGCAGAGGTACATGGGGTTTTATTACCATAATGTTCCCCTAACATCCCAATAATGTTCCCATAACATCAGCCGTGACCAGGCTGAGGTAAGTTTTGAAATGGAGGCTTGATATCCTCCTGCCATGCTGAGCTGAGCTCACGGGTTGAGTTACAGTATTACAATCAGTGCCAGCCTGCCCTGGGAGTGTGTGTGTGTGTGTGTGTGTGTGTGTGTGTGTGTGTGTGTGGGGGGGGGGTGCAGGGTCATGCTTGATCCTTCAGGTAATACATTATACATGGAGCCTACTGTTAGTACTGCTGTTACAGTAGCAAGTTAGAGTTGAACTGCCTCAAACCTCTGCTGGCCTGCTGGAATCAGATGACCTCTGAATCCTGCATCCAGAGATGTAGTGATGTGTAATGCATGGAGACAGCTTACTCTCTCCTCTCCAGGTTATATCGGGGTTGTGAATCGTAGTCAGAAGGATATTGATGGGAGGAAGGACATTAAGGCAGCTCTGGCTGCAGAGAGGAAGTTCTTCCTGTCTCACCCTGCATACAGACACATGGCTGACAGCATGGGTACCCCCTACCTACAGAGAGTCCTGAACCAGGTACACAAGAACATACACTGATACGTGTTGACCAGATAACTGTTCAAATCAGCTTTTTCTTTATTGTTTGTGTGTGTGTCTCTAACTCTCTCTACAGCAACTGACCAATCACATCCGAGACTGTCTGCCAGTGTTCCGCAGTTGTCTCCAGAGCCAGCTCCTAGCGCTGGATAAAGAGGCTGAGGAGTACAAACACTACAGAGCTGACGACCCAGCACGCAAGACAAAGGCCCTACTACTGTTAGTACACACACACACACACACACACACACCTAACATAATACACAACGCTCTATTGATGTGTGTGCAGGCTGATGCAGCAGTTTGCAGCAGACTTTGAGAAGCGTATTGAGGGCTCAGGAGACCAGGTGGACACTAAAGAACTGTCAGGAGGAGCCAAGATCAACCGCATATTCCACGAACGCTTCCCCTTCGAACTGGTCAAGGTCAGCCTGGGGGTGTGTGTGTGTGTCTCACCAGCTTTCGCTCAGTGTGTGTCACGTCTTACTTTGGGTGTGTGCGTGTTTGTATCTTCAGATGGAATTTGATGAGAGGGAGTTGCGGCGGGAGATCAGCTATGCCATCAAGAACATTCACGGCATCAGGTGTGTGTGTCAGAGGGGATACATGCTTTGTTGGGCTCAATGGTCTATTTCACCACTCCTATTTCACCACTCCTATTTCTGTCTCTGTGTCTGTCTGTCTGTCTGTGTATCTAGGACAGGCTTGTTTACTCCAGACCAGGCGTTTGAGGCCATAGTGAAGAGACAGATAATCAAGCTGAAGGGTCCCTGTATTAAATGTGTGGACATGGTCATCCAGGAGCTGATCAACACTGTACGCCAATGCACCACCAAGGTAACCACCGCTGTGTGTGTGTGTGTGTGTGTGTGTGTGACAGTAATTCCACCATCATATCTCTTGTTATTTCTTGTCTCTAGTTGGGTTCCTTTCCAAGACTGCGAGAGGAGACGGAGAGAATTGTTACCACAAACATCCGAGACAGAGAGAGTCAAGCTAAAGACCAGGTCTCTCTCTCTCTCACACACACACACACACACACACACACACACACACACACACACACACACACACACACACACACACACACACACACACACACACACACACACACACACACCAACCATAAAATATAGTGATGGTGTGTGTGTTCTCTGTACAGGTCCTGCTGCTAATCGATGTACAGGTGGCCTACATCAACACTAACCATGAGGACTTCATTGGCTTCGCTAAGTGAGTTTCCCTGTCTATGTTTTCTGGTCATCATCATATGTGGGTTGGACATGATGATGATTAAATGAGGAAAAATTGTCTGATGGGAGAGTGACTGACTGTGTGTGTGTGTGTGTGTGTCCCAGTGCGCAGCAGAGGAGCGCTCAGACTAATAAGAAGAGCATTGCAGGAAACCAGGTGAGTTTCACATAGCTTAGTTACTTGATCTCAGGTAATGAATGTCTTAGGTTTTATTATCTGATGCTAATACGTGTGTTATGAGAAGTTAACAAATGTACACCTGGAATGGCAGCTGATGTGGAGGTTCACTGTATGTAGGAAGAGCAGCTGAACCTGCCTGGGAACACAGTGTCTGCTCCATCCTAACCTCCCTGTTCTCTCCTCTCTCCTGTTACAGGGTGTGCAACCAGTCTCCAGTCTAATAGTATGAGTAGTCCAGTCTCTGTAAGGCTAAACCCTCACTGCTGACTCATGGCTGCCTCCTACTGAGACACTGTTTGTACCTCTCACTGGTTGCCTCCTTCACCAACCTCTCTAACCCACAGCTTCACTGCTCTCTTTTCCACCGTCTTTCCACAGACTGCACTCTGGCCCTCTCCCTCTGCCTGCTCCTCTCTCTCTCTCTCTCTCTCTGTGTGTGTGTAAGCAGCACAAAATGGCGCTGAGTTGTAAACTTGTCTCGGGTTTCTCAGATCCAAGCGCAGCTGTCTGGTCACTCAATAAATACAAACACTAGGGACAGCTACATCAGTTTGTGTGTATGTGTGTCACTGCCTCATCCCCCTTTCTCTCACTTCCTCCTCTCTTTCATCCTCTGTCCAAATCTGTTGACTTTTAGCCGTCAGCTCTTTTTCTTCCTTCGTCTTCTCTTTTCCTCCTTCCTGTCCTCCTCACTCCTCTCTCACTCAGTCTCATCACTGAGCTCACAGTTTCTCTCTCCCACAGTTCTTCAACAGTTGTTTTTCTCTGGGACTATTTCTTGGTACTATTTTACCATAGCGTACCGTCAATGTCTTTATCATTTCTAATGTTTATTCCCCTCATACTCTTTATGTCGCTTTGTATTGGTCAGAGAAATGTGGTAAAGGACTTGGCAGAAATGACCACTAGTGATGTAATGACTGGGTGAGGGGACATTTCCATTTTCTGACTGATCCTCTGTCTCAACAGCTGATCCTCTGTGCACGCATTACATATCTCTCTCAATCTATGTGCATGTATATGGATATCTGTGTATGTATATGGATATCTGTGTATGCATGTAGTATATCTGCTCTCTCCCACACTGTGACCCATATGTAAGATACATCATCCCACCATCTCGCTTGTTCTCAAGCTAAGTTCCACAGCACCTGCCTCTCTCTCTCTAAACCTCCCAGCTCAAAGGGATAGTTCACCCAGACCACATATTGACTCTTCTATTTACAACATGCTAACAGGACTTATCACACACATTGTTTTGCCTGCACAATTCTAATGCTGGGCTGTAGCTAAGTAGACATATAGTACAATCCCAGATCTTAGCTAGCTGACAACTGTAAGGGCTTCATAGCCTACTGTCTTTTGTACCCATGAGATGAGGTAACTTTGTAATCTGAGTGAACTATCCTTTTAATTCCTCCCACCTTAAAACCTCTTCTCAGTCCCTCCCCTGACATCAGCCCTGACCTCAGATCTCTCCACAGGTCATCCGTAAGGGCTGGCTGACCGTCAACAACATCAGTATCATCAAGGGCGGTGCCAAGGAGTACTGGTTCGTCCTGACCGCTGAGAGCCTGTCCTGGTTCAAGGATGATGAGGTGAGCACAGAGTCACTGATCTGGTCTGATGATGAGACTACTGAAGCTGCTAAAGCTTTACTATTGAGGCTTACTAGTAGAGTAGTGATGGGGGGGGGGGGGGGGGAATCGACACAGTTGCATATCAGGATATTATTTCTGACGATGTATCGTTTTGACAATATCGCATTATTATTTTTGCACTAGTTGACTGTACTTGTACCAAAAAGGTGGTTTTCCATCTTTTTTTTAAATAGGGAGCCAATTTATTTTTCAACACTAATTTCTATGACTGATCTAAACTAGTTCTCATGGTTCTCTCGTCCCTCTGCAGTAGACAAACATTGCCTTCAGAAAGTATTCACACCCCTTGACTTTTTCCACTTTGTTGTGTTAAAGCTTCACTTTAAAATTGATAAAATTTTGATTTTGTGTCACTGATAAACACACAATACCCCATAATGTTAAAGTGGAATTATGTTTTAGAAATTATTTCAAAATGAAAAGCTGAAATGTCTTGTTATTGCAAGCCTAAATAAGTTCAGGAGTAGGAATTTGCTTAACAAGTCATATAATAAGTTGCATGGACTCACTTTGTGTGCAATAATAGTGTTTAACATGATTTACCTGATCTCTGTACCCCACACATACAATTATTTGTAAGGTCCCTCGGTCGAGCAGGGAATTTCAAACACAGATTCAACCACAAGTCCAGGGAGGTTTTCCAATGTCTCGCAAAGAAGGAAAATTATTGGTAGATGGTAAAGAAAAAAAAGCAGACATTAAATAACCCTTTGAGCATGGTGAAGTTATTAATTACACTTTGGATGGTGCATCAGTACACCCAGTCACTACAAAGATACTGACATCCTTCCTAACTCCGTTGCCGGAGAGGAAGGAAACCACTCAGGTATTTCACCATGAGGAGTTGGAGATTAATGGCAGTGATAGGAAAAAGCTAAGGATTGATCAACAGCATTGTAGTTATTCCACAATACTAACCTAAATGACAGTGAAAAGAAGGAAGCCTGAATAGAATAAAAAATATTCCAAAACATGCATTCTGTTTGCAATTAGGCACTAAAGTAAAAATGCAAGAAATGTGGCAAAGATATGAACTATATGTCCTGAATACAAAGCGTTATGTTGGGGGCAAATCCAACACAACGCATCACTGAGTACTACTCTTTATATTTTCAAGCATGGTGGTGGCTGAATCATGTTATGGGTATGCTTGTCATCGGCAAGGACCTTTACAGAAGGACAATAACCTGAAGCACAAGGCTAAATATACGCTGGAGTTGTTCAATAATACAACATTGAATGTTGCTGAGTGTTCTTGTTACAGTTTTGACTTAAATTGTCTTGAAAATCTATGGCTAGACTTGAAAATGGCTGTCTAGCAATGATCAACAACCAACTTGACAGAGCTTGAAGAATTATTTTATAATAATGTGCAAATATTGTACAATCCAGGTGTGAAAAGCTCATAGAGACTTACCCAGAAAGACTCTCAGCTGTAATCGCTGCCAAAGGCGATTCTAACATGTATTGATTCAGGGGGTTGAATATTTATATAAATTACATATTTCTGTATTTAATTTGACAAAAATTCTAAAAACATGTTTTCACTTTGTCATTGTGGGGTATTGTGTGTAGATGGGTGAGAGAAAAAAACATATTTAATCAAGTTTGAATTCATGCTGTAACAACAGTGTGAAATAAGTCAATGGGTATGAATACTTTCTGAAGGTACTGTGAGTAATATAGCCAGCAGCATACCACTGCTGGTTTGCTTCTGAAGCTAAGCAGGGTTGGTCCTGGTCAGTCCCTGGATGGGAGACCAGATGCTGCTGGAAGTGGTGTTGGAGGGCCAGTAGGAGGCACTCTTTCATCTGGTCTAAAAAAAATATAAATCCCAATGCCCCAGGGACGTGATTGGGGACACTGCCCTGTGTAGGGTGCCGTCTTTCGGATGGGACGTTAAACGGGTGTCCTGACTCTCTGAGGTCATTAAAGATCCCATGGCACTTATCGTAAGAGTAGGGGTGTTAACCCCGGTGTCCTGGCTAAATTCCCAATCTGGCCCTCAAACCATCATGGTCACCTAATAATCCCCAGTTTACAATTGTCTCATTCATCCCCCTCCTCTCCCCTGTAACTATTCCCCAGGTCGTTGCTGCAAATGAGAACGTGTTCTCAGTCAACTTACCTGGTAAAATAACGGTAAAATAAAAATAAATAAAAAAATATAGTGAGCAATATGTTTGGAACATTGAATCATAATAAAATCACAGTATCGAATCGCAATACATATAGAATCGTGAGAATCGCAATACCGTATCGGCACCTAACTATTGTAATAATATCTTATTATGAGGTCCCTGGCGATTCCCAGCCCTATAGTAGAGGCTGGACAAAATACACACCTGAGTACCCCAGACCAACACACACATTTATTACACATACATTTCTGTTAGCTACAAAATAACTCCAAATACTACTGTCTTCTGCAGTAGGGGAAGGGAGAGTCTAATACAGGGAATGTAGGAAAGACATGGGCAGCTAGGGTTTGAGTCATCACCATCATCATCAAGCAGGAAGTCTGGGGTATACTGGCTAGGATTGGCTCTGGGAGCTGTCCGTCAAGCTGTAGGTGCAATGTGGTTGGTCCGTGGGTCAGCGGGGCTGCCATCTGTCTGCCTGTCTGTGCCTGCTGTACAGGATAGGAAGGTCTGCACAGCAAGTGTAGACAGGCAGACACACCACAACACTCTCTCAGCCTAGCACAGCACTGCTCGCTCATGAGGTCCACAGACTGTGTTTGTTGGTGTGTGTGTTTTGTGATGGGCTGGCCTGTAACTTAGGTAACTCAAATGCACACATGTAAGTACAGAGCTGGCCCAATACTACTTCAACTAAGCCCCTCTATTCCCCACCATACCTCTCTCCCTCTCTATTCCTCCCTCTCTCTGTCCACTCTTCCTCCTGCTCCCCCTCTTCCTCTCTATTCCTCCCTCTCTCTGTCCACTCTTCCCCCTGTTCCCCCTCTTCCTCTCTATTCCTCCCTCTCTCTGCCCACTCTTCCCCCTGCTCCCCCTCTTCCTCCCTCTCTCTGTCCACCCTTCCCACTACTCCCCCTCTTCCTCTCTATTCCTCCCTCTCCCTGTCCACTCTTCCTCCTGCTCCCCCCTTCCTCTCTATTCCTCCCTCTCTCTGTCCACTCTTCCCCCTGCTCCCACTCTTCCTCTCTATTCCTCCCTCTCTCTGTCCACTCTTCCCCCTGTTCCCCCTCTTCCTCTCTATTCCTCCCTCTCTCTGTCCACTCTTCCTCCTGCTCCCCCCTTCCTCTCTATTCCTCCCTCTCTCTGTCCACTCTTCCCCCTGCTCCCCCTCTTCCTCTCTATTCCTCCCTCTCTCTGTCCACTCTTCCCCCTGCTCCCCCTCTTCCTCTCTATTCCTCCCTCTCTCTGTCCACTCTTCCCCCTGCTCCCCCTCTTCCTCTCTATTCCTCCCTCTCTCTGTCCACTCTTCCTCTCTATTCCTCCCTCTCTCTGTCCACTCTTCCCTCTGTCCACTCTTCCTCTCTATTCCTCCCTCTCTCTGTCCACTCTTCCCCCTGCTCCCCCTCTTCCTCTCTATTCCTCCCTCTCTCTGTCCACTCTTCCCCCTGCTCCCCCTCTTCCTCTCTATTCCTCCCTCTCTCTGTCCACTCTTCCCCCTGCTCCCCCTCTTCCTCTCTATTCCTCCCTCTCTCTGTCCACTCTTCCCCCTGCTCCCCCTCTTCCTCTCTATTCCTCCCTCTCTCTGTCCACTCTTCCCCCTGTTCCCCCTCTTCCTCTCTATTCCTCCCTCTCTCTGTCCACTCTTCCCCCTGCTCCCCCTCTTCCTCTCTATTCCTCCCTCTCTCTGTCCACTCTTCCGCCTGCTCCCCCTCTTCCTCTCTATTCCTCCCTCTCTCTGTCCACTCTTCCCCCTGCTCCCCCTCTTCCTCTCTATTCCTCCCTCTCTCTGTCCACTCTTCCCCCTGCTCCCCCTCTTCCTCTCTATTCCTCCCTCTCTCTGTCCACTCTTCCCCCTGCTCCCCTCTTCCTCCTCTGGGAGTTGAGGCATTTGGAGCAGTTCACTCTGACACAGCTGGAGCTGCCCCAAGCCAAACCAACACACACATCTCCTTAATCATTCATTTATTGTTACTCATCACGTTCCTTTCACAGGGGTATGATGGCAACAATGATCTAAATAACACAGTCTCGTCTAACAGCAGTGTCTCTGACAACACTACTGATAGGAGAACTACTACTAGCCTGGCTGGTACAGGAGGTTCTAGTGCACCTTAGCTCTGCCTTCTATTTCACAATATTACACATTACAATATTAGACTTTACTACACAGTGTAGTTACAGGTATGCTGGGAAAGGGGTAATAATCTATGGTGAAATAGTAATCAGAACTCTTTCTTATCCAAAGGGCAACAGGGTTGACTACTGTTGGAGCCCTGTACTCTCTCCATGTGCCTACAGTATGTGTGTTTGTCTCAGTGAGGGGGGATGTCCACTGTAGTAAATTATCCTTACTATCACAGCTACATCAGCATGCTGCCCCAACACCACTGTAGGCCTCAGACACACTCCTCGAGTCAGACCCAGGCCAAGCTTCTCTCTCGCAAAGTCTCCTATATTTGAACCCACTTTCTCCACCTCCCCAAAATGTTATCTTTTTCTTTCCCCATTCCTATCTCTCCCTTTTTCCTCTCTTTTTCTTTCTTTCTCTGGCCCTTCTCTGATTCCCTCCCTCTTTTCTGCTCTCTCCCTCCTATTCCCCCTCTTGCTGCGTCTCTCTCCCTTTCCCTTTCCCTCTCTCTGATTGGCAGTCTCTTTGGGCCTGTACACATTCCTGGCTGGAGAACTCAAGGTTTAGTCCAAACAGCCGCTTAGCTTCCAACATCTAGCTAGAGAAATCCCACATGGCCGCTTCTTCACTTCAACCCCCCCCTCCTCTCTGTTCTCCCCCCCTTCCATGTCCCCTTTCTCCCACTCACAACTCTTCCACACATCCAGATCACCTAGCCAGACCACCAGACTTCAGACACCCTTTCTCACTCTCCCTTGTGATCTCTTACCTTTTCTTCAGCTCATTCAATCATGACTCACGACAGTGTGGTCACCGTTACTTATTTTACTTACATAAACACACATGATGTACCCAGTCACACACAAACACAAACTCCCTCCCATATTTGCTGCTCACATTCTCTCAAGTATAGATACCCTCCATACGTTTAATCTAAACAATGTATACACACTAATCTCCACACACTAAACGGTGTATAATCTCTATATAACATTAAACAGACAGACATTCCTCCTTCCCTCTCTCCCTGCCTGACGTGCAGCCTGAGGAAAAACAGACGACCTGCGCCCATACTCACCTTATACACACGTCCCATACAGCACCCATACACTCACATTACACTGTACATACACATTCCCATACACTCACATTACACTGTACATACACATTCCCATACACTCACATTACACTGTACATACACATTCCCATACACTCACATTACACTGTACATACACATTCCCATACAGCACCCATACACTCACATTACACTGTACATACACACGTCCCATACAGCACTCATACACTCACATTACACTGTACATACACATTCCCATACAGCACCCATACACTCACATTACACTGTACATACACACGTCCCATACAGCATCCATACACTCACATTACACTGTACATACACATTCCCATACACTCACATTACACTGTACATACACATTCCCATACACTCACATTACACTGTACATACACATTCCCATACACTCACATTACACTGTACATACACATTCCCATACACTCACATTACACTGTACATACACATTCCCATACACTCACATTACACTGTACATACACATTCCCATACACTCACATTACACTGTACATACACATTCCCATACACTCACATTACACTGTACATACACATTCCCATACACTCACATTACACTGTACATACACATTCCCATACAGCACCCATTACACTGTACATACACATTCCCATACACTCACATTACACTGTAAACACACATTCCCATACACTCACATTACACTGTAAATACACATTCCCATACAGCACCCATACACTCACATTATACTGTACATACACATTCCCATACACTCACATTACACTGTAAATACACATTCCCATACACTCACATTACACTGTAAATACACATTCCCATACACTCACATTACACTGTAAATACACATTCCCATACACTCACATTACAGTGTACATACACATTCCCATACACTCACATTACACTGTACATACACATTCCCATACACTCACATTACACTGTACATACACATTCCCATACACTCACATTACACTGTACATACACATTCCCATACACTCACATTACACTGTAAATACACATTCCCATACAGCACCCATACACTCACATTACACTGTACATACACATTCCCATACACTCACATTACACTGTACATACACATTCCCATACACTCACATTACACTGTACATACACATTCCCATACACTCACATTACACTGTACATACACATTCCCATACACTCACATTACACTGTAAATACACATTCCATACAGCACCCATACACTCACATTACACTGTAAATACACATTCCCATACACTCACATTACACTGTAAATACACATTCCCATACACTCACATTACACTGTAAATACACATTCCCATACACTCACATTACACTGTAAATACACATTCCCATACAGCACCCATACACTCACATTACACTGTAAATACACATTCCCATACACTCACATTACACTGTAAATACACATTCCCATACAGCACCCATACACTCACATTACACTGTACATACACATTCCCATACACTCACATTACACTGTAAATACACATTCCCATACACTCACATTACACTGTAAATACACATTCCCATACAGCACCCATACACTCACATTACACTGTACATACACATTCCCATACACTCACATTACACTGTAAATACACATTCCCATACACTCACATTACACTGTAAATACACATTCCCATACACTCACATTACACTGTAAATACACATTCCCATACACTCACATTACACTGTACATACACATTCCCATACACTCACATTGCACTGTACATACACATTCCCATACACTCACATTACACTGTAAATACACATTCCCATACAGCACCCATACTCACATTACATACACATTCCCATACAGCACCCATACACTCACATTACACTGTACATACACATTCCCATACACTCACATTACACTGTACATACACATTCCCATACACTCACATTACACTGTACATACACATTCCCATACACTCACATTACACTGTACATACACATTCCCATACACTCACATTACACTGTACATACACATTCCCATACAGCACCCATACTCACATTACATACACATTCCCATACAGCACCCATACACTCACATTACACTGTACATACACATTCCCATACATTCACATTACACTGTACATACACATTCCCATACACTCACATTACACTGTACATACACATTCCCATACACTCACATTACACTGTACATACACATTCCAATACACTCACATTACACTGTAAATACACATTCCCATACACTCACATTACACTGTAAATACACATTCCCATACACTCACTGTAAATACACATTCCCATACAGCATCCAACCATTATAATCTACAGACTCACCTGCAGCCTTTTACCACAGCACAGTAGTGTGTCTGTCCGGTCTGCTTGCTATATCACACAGAGAGTCTGCAGAGAGACCCAGTTTCAGATAGAGCATCTTTGATATATGATCCACCACGAGCAGCCTGACGCACACACACACACACACACACACACACACACACACACACACACACACACACACACACACACACACACACACACACACACACACACACACACACACACACACACACACACACACACACACACACTACCATACCGACCACTTACTTACAAATATAACAGGCCTCTAGGCTTTCCTAAGACAAACAGAACAACAACGTACTGTAGTAGCAGACAGCAAAGACCAACTCATACATCTAGTCCCCAGTGTGAATGTGTGTGTATGCTCGTGTGTGTGTTTTGAGAGAGAGTGGTGGAAGCCATTCCTTGCCCAGTCTAACCAATGTGCAGACTACTGTACACCAGTAAGACCCTGAACAGGTAGTCTGAACACTGGGATGACGGAGCAGGACTCACTCTCCTCTCCTTCTTCTCTCTCTCTCTCTCTTCTCTCCTTCTATGTCTTTCTCTCCGTTTGTTTCTCTTTTCTTTTTCATCGCCGAAGTGTTGGAAGAGTAGAAAGATTCTTCATGTCTCCTCTCTGTTTTATCTTCTCTCATTCCTTTCTTTTGTCTTGTTTTTCACCCATCCAAAGGTTTCGTTGACAAACTGGTTAAAGGATTCTCAATGTCTCCTCTCCTTTCTCGACCTGAGTGAAGGGTGACGGGGTCGCACGCATGTGCGCGCACACACACTGGCTGTCCTCTTCTATTGATCTGGGTCCTGTTCTGGTCGCATCCCGGCCCGGTCCAGTGTGTGCCGGGGATCTGAGGGGCTGCGTCCGAGCAAACGAGTATCCAGCCTCGACGTGGCACATTCACTCTCACCACTGGGGATCTGCCAGTGCACTTAGTGAAGGCATAACGAAAAAAGGGGGGAAAGGGATGGAAGATGGGAGGGACTGAGGCGCCATATATGGGTTGTTGGGACCCTTGGGAATCAACTTTGGAGTGGTCTGCAGTTTCTCTCTCTCTCTCTCTCTTGCTCTCTTTCTCAAGCGGTACCAGATGTCTGTCGTCTGTCGGAGCGCCAGCCTCTCTGGATTTTTTTATGCCTTTCTAACAGGAAGTGGGCCCCTCTGGAAAAAATAGAGCGGAATGAAGGAAGAGTTGCAGGGTTCAGGAGAGACCAACACACACACACTAGCGTGTGTGAGACAGACTTTCACCTTTCAGTCTTTTTTTCTTCTTTCATCTTTACCTTTCCTGCTCAATGGGGCACTCCTTTTTATGCCATATCTTCATCCCTTTCTCCATCCCTCCTCCATCTCTCTCTTTCTCCATCTTCCCCCTTCTCTCCATCTCTCCTACCATCCTTCCTCTCTCCACTTTTTACTGTAGCGGTTTCCTGAGAATAGCCCCTCTGGAAGGGGGAGTAGAGTGGAGGAGAGGATAAGCGAGAGGGGAGGAGAAGGGTGGACGAGAAGAGAGAGGGGAGCAGGGTGGCGAGAGAAACGTGGAGAAGAGCGAGGGGAGGAGAAGAGAGGGGATGGAGAAATGTTGTTTTAGAGCTTCACTTTGAGCAATGACTTTCACATGTAGGATGGCTTCTTTCCCTCCCTATCTTGTTCTCTTTCCTCATCTCACTCACTTTTCCTTCCCTGTTTTATTCTCTCCTTTTCTCTCACTCACTCCATTATTTTCCACTATCCCCATATATTTTCTGTCATTCTCTCTGTTTTGCTTAATTTCTCCAACTTTTTACTTTCGTTCGTAACTTCTAATGATGACAGTGTGTAGACTCATGCCTCCCCTCCTAAACACACACACAAACGCATCACTGTAATGTAGAGTAGTCCAGTCCCTTTATGTATCCTAGCTAGCTCTGTTTCTCTGCTGTTTCCACCATAGAGAAGAATGTTAACAAACCAATAAGACGCCTCACCCCCATGTTATACTTAAGCAATACGGCCCGGGGGGGGGTGTGGCCAATATACCACGGCTAAGGGCTGTTCTTAAGCACAACACAGAGTGCCTGCACCAGTGGCGTAAAAGTACTTTAAAGTACTACTTAAGTAGTTTTTGAGGGTATCTGTACTTTACTATTTATGTTTTTGACAAGTTTTATTTCACTACATTCCTAAAGAAAGTAATGTAATTTTTACTCCATACATTTCCCCTGACACCCAAAAGTACTCGTTACATTTTACAGGAAAATGGTCCAATTCACACACTTATCAAGAAACATCCCTGGTCATCCCTACTGCCTCTGATCTGGTGGATTAACTAAACATAAATGCTTCGTTTGTAAATTTTGTCTGAGTTGGAGTGTGTCCCTGGCTATCCGTCAATAAAAAAATAACAAGAAAATTGTGCCGTCTGGTTTGCTTAATATAAGGAATTTGAAATGATTTATACTTTTACTTTTGAAACTTAAGTATATTTTAGCAATTCCATTTACCTTGATACTTAAAACCAAATATTTTACTGGGTGACATTCACTTTTACTTCAGTCATTTTCTATGAAGGTATCTTTACTTTTACTTAAGTATGGCAATTGGGTACTTTTTCCACCACTTGCCTGGACACAGCCCTCAGCCGTGGTATATTGGCCATATACTACAAATCCCTGAGGTTCCTTATTGATATTATAAACCGTTTACCAACGTAATTACAGGAGTAAAAATACATGGATATACCACCGCTGTCTGCCAATCAGCATTCAAGGCTGGAACCATCCAGTTTATAATACAGCATATTTTCTCTGCATGCTGTTTCTGCTTTGATCAGAACAGTAGACCTATCAATGAATGAACCCTTCTTCTATCCTCCCTCCCTCCACATCTCTCTCCCTCTATCCCTCCCCCGTCTCTCTCCCTCTATCCCTCCCCCGTCTCTCTCCCTCTATCCCTCCCCCGTCTCTCTCCCTCCATCCCTCCACATCTCTCTCCCTCTATCCCTCCCCCGTCTCTCTCCCTCTATCCCTCCCCCGTCTCTCTCCCTCTATCCCTCCCCCGTCTCTCTCCCTCTATCCCTCCCCCGTCTCTCTCCCTCCATCCCTCCCCGTCTCTCTCCCTCTATCCCTCCCCCGTCTCTCTCCCTCCATCCCTCCCCGTCTCTGTCCCTCCATCCCTCCCCCGTCTCTCTCCCTCCATCCCTCCCCCGTCTCTCTCTCTCCATCCCTCCCCGTCTCTCTCTCTCCATCCCTCCCTGTCTCTCTCCCTCCCCCGTCTCTCTCTCTCCATCCCTCCCTGTCTCTCTCCCTCCCCCGTCTCTCTCCCTCTATCCCTCCCCCGTCTCTCTCTCTCCATCCCTCCACATCTCTCTCCCTCGATCCCTCCCCCGTCTCTCTCTCTCCATCCCTCCCTGTCTCTCTCCCTCCCCCGTCTCTCTCTCTCCATCCCTCCACATCTCTCTCTCTCCATCCCTCCCCGTCTCTCTCCCTCCATCCCTCCGTCTCCCTGCCTCCATCGTCTCTCTCCCTGTCTCTCTCCCTCCCCCGTCTCTCTCCCTCCATCCCTGCCCAGGAGAAAGAGAAGAAGTATATGTTACCGTTGGACAACCTGAAGCTGAGAGACGTGGAGAAGAGCTTCATGTCCAGTAAACATGCCTACGCCATCTTCAACACCGAACAGAGGTGTGTGTGTGGTTATAGTGGTGTTTTATGAGACACGGTTATGACAGACATATCTGAAAGAGATGGAGGGTGAGGTTCAGGACTTTGACACCCTAACTTTGTGACTTCCTCACTGACAGAGAGAAGCAGTGGGTTACTGGACTGAGCTGGCTAGTGCTGAGCTGGGTGGGACCTGGCTGGGTAGGGTGTGTTTGTGTGGACCATAGTATACCAAGGGCAGGCTCATTAAGCAGCTATTCAATGCCAGAGTTCTGGACCAGAGATGAGGCTGTTCTTGTTAGGAAACTTTCTCAGATCGCCACAAGAAGGAGGGAAAGAAAAGAGAAAGAGGGCTGGGTGGGGTGAGAGTGGAGGGGAGGGAGCGATCAGCCAGGAATGTGTCAAAGCGTGTCCTACTGCGCCCCCTGTTCCCCCTTCTCTGTCTGTGTGTGTGTGTGTGCATGCTTTTGTGTCCAGAGTGCTGATCCCGGTGCTCTGTATGTCCGTCTGACATTTATCAGAACCTCAGGAAAGTCCCTGATCTAAAGGCAGGGGGAGAGAGAGTGTGAAAGGGTAAAGGGAGAAAGATGCTAAAATTCCTCAAGAGGAGAGAAAAACTCCCTGGACACAGCGGAACTGAGCGAGGAAAAAGGAGAGGGAAAAAGTGGGATTTGGGAACTGGTTACAATCCAGCCATTGTAACGCATTGAGTGAGTTAGTGAGTGGGAGTGAGAGAGCCCCCGACTGGCCCTCCTAACACCTAACCCTTCTGGCCATCTGACCAATAACATCTCCAGCAGCATCTGGTCTACCATCCAGGGATCGACCAGGCCCTGCCTAGCATGCAGACACTTGAGATGTCATGAGATACTGTATGTGGTGAGGCTGCTCTCCATAACACTCAGCCTTCGTTTGGAGACAGACAAACACACACACCAACAACGGCAGCTTAGAAAACATGAGAGAGGGAGAAACAAAAGTAGAGGAACAACAGAGTGATCAAATAGAATGTTTAACAGATGTGTGTGTGTTTTAACAGATGGGCTTTAGACAGCTCCAGATTCCTGCCACTGTCAGACGCAGCGGCGTCTCCCTGACAGAGGGGGGGAGAGAGCGAGGGGAGGGGGAGAAGTAGAAAGGGGGAGATGAGAGAGCGAAAGATTCATTGTGCGTGAATAGGTGTTTTCCAGCACTCATAGCATGCCCTGTGTGAGACCTATGTTGTAGTCATGTGTATGCATATGGGATGCAACCTCAAACATCGAAAGCAAGGTGACTGTTTGACTGTATCTGTTATAATTGTTGGAACTAGACTAGATCTTTAGTAGTGGTTTCTTTGCAGCAATTCGACCATGAAGGCCTGATGCACGCAGTCTCTCCTCAACAGTTGACGTTGATGTGTCTGTTACTTGAACTCTGTGAAGCATCTAATGAACTTATCCTCTGCAGCAGAGGTAACTCTGGGTCTTCCTTTCCTGTGGCGGTCCTCACAAGAGCCAGTTTCATCATAGCGCTTGATGGTTTTTACGACTGCACTTGAAGAAACTTTCAAAGTTCTTGAAATTTTCCGCATGTCGCAAAGTAATGATGGACTGTTGTTTCTCGTTGCTTATTCAATCTGTTCTTACCATACTTTGGACTTGGTCTTTTACCAAATAGGGCTATCTTCTGTATACCCCCCTACCTTGTCACAACTCAACTGATTGGTTCAAAAGCATTAAGGAAAGAAATTCCACAAATTAACTTTTAACAAGGCACACCTGTTAATTGAAATGCATTCCAGGTGACTACCTCATGAAGCTGGTTGAGAGAATGCCAAGCGTGTGCAAAGCTGTCAATGCAAAGGGTGGCTACTTTGAATAATCTCAAATATAAAATATATTTAGAATTGTTTAACACTTTTGTGGTTACTACATGATTCCATATGTGTAATTTAATAGTTTTTGATGTCTTTGCTATTATTGTACAATGATGGAAATAGTACAAATAAAGAACAACTCTTGAATGAGTAGGTGTGTCCAAACTTTTGACTGGTACTGTATATAAGACCTATAGGTTCCGGGAGCTGGGTATAGGTGTTTTTTTTTAAAGCTGCTGGCTGGGAAATGTAGTTTGATGTTGCTGACTATATGTAATGTTATTGTAGGAATGTGTATAAGGACTACAGGTTCCTGGAGCTGGCGTGTAGCTCTCAGGAGGAGCTAGACAGCTGGAAGGCTTCTCTGCTGAGGGCCGGAGTCTATCCTGAGAAAGTCACTGTGAGTACCCTAGTCATAACCCCTGACCCCTGACCTCTAACCCATGATCTATAAAGTAACTGAATATTGTTACCCTGATCCCTAACCTCTAACTTTTCCCCCTGACAATATCCTGCACCTGCCCTAAATGTCCTCTGCCTGGCTACCCTGCCCCTCCTCTCTCCTATCTCGTCCCCTCTACAAGCCCTCCCCTCCTGTTGTTGGCTGCTCATAGCAGCATTCCTGGGCTGTGATGTCATTGTGTGTGTGTGTGTGTGTGTGTGTGTGTGTGTGTGTGTGTGTGTGTGTGTGTGTGTGTGTGTGTGTGTGTGTGTGTGTGTGTAGACTCCGAGAAATGTCAGATCTGTTTCTAATCAGCACTGCTCTCCTTCCCTCTTCTCTAACCCCCTCCCCTTGTCTCCTTCCCTTCCCTATTCTCTAACCCCCTCCCCTTGTCTCCTTCCCTATTCTCTAACCCCCTCCCCTTTCTCCTTCCCTATTCTCTAACCCCCTCCCCTTGTCTCCTTCCCTTCCCTCTTCTCTAACCCCCTCCCCTTGTCTCCTTACCTTCCCTATTCTCTAACCCCCTCCCCTTTCTCCTTCCCTATTCTCTAACCCCCTCCCCTTTCTCCTTCCCTCTTCTCTAACCCCCTCCCCTTGTCTCCTTCCCTTCCCTATTCTCTAACCTCCTCCCCTTTCTCCTTCCCTTCCCTCTCATCTAACCCCCTCTCCTTGTCCCTTCCCTAACCTCCTCCCCTTGTCTCCTTTCCCCTTCTCTCTTCCCTAACCCCCTCCCCTTGTCTCCTTGCCCCTTCCCTCTCCTCTAACCCCCTCCCCTTGTCTCCTTGCCCCTTCCCTCTCCTCTAACCCCCTGCCCTTGTCTCCTTGCCCCTTCCCTCTCCTCTAACCCCCTCCCCTTGTCTCCTTTCCATCATCTCCCCTCTCTCTTTTCTCTTCTCCCACTCATTTTTGTCCATCAATTCAATTCAAAAAAGCTTTTAGGTTAAGGAACTTTCCATGTTGCCAATGCAATATACTGTACCTTACAGCAGCCATGACAAATTACACCACTAACAGCCACCTCTCTCCCCCACTCTTTTCCCTCCCTCTCTCCATCCATCCCTCCCTCTCTCTCTCCAACCCTCCCTCTCTCTCTTACCAGGTGGATGGGGAGTGTAGTGGTTCTAGTGATAGTTTCTCTATGGACCCTCAGTTGGAGCGTCAGGTAGAGACCATACGGAACCTGGTGGACTCCTACATGAACATCGTTTACAAAGCCATCAGAGACCTCATGCCCAAGACTATCATGCACCTCATGATCAATAACGTAAGACTGTCTGTCTGTCTGTCTGGGGGCGTTCCAGACCATCTTCATCACATCTCATAACACCTGGACAGAATCACATTGTTATCCTAGCAATCTGATCTATAAGACTAGTACACTCTCAGGTTGTACAACTGATGTACAACATATGACACAACGGTTGTGATATAGATATACAAACATGTTTAGACAACCATGGCTTTGTGTGGTGCCTCCATCCCCCTCTCCTCCTTTTCTCTCCTCCTCCCCAGGTGAAGTTGTATATTGGTAGTGATCTCCTGGTGCAGCTCTACTCTCTAGCAGAGAAGTGTGTGTTGATGGATGAGTCTCCAGAACAGGAGCAGAGGAGAGAGGAGGTGCTGAGGACTCACTCTGCCCTGAAGGAGGCGCTGGCCATCATAGGAGACATCTCTACCTCCACCTCCTCTACTCCTCTACCACCTCCTGTTGACTCCTCCTGGCTGCATGGAGCCCCTGGGACCACCTGCAGGTAACACACACACGTGTACATATGAGTGCATGCACACACACACACCATAACTCTAACCCCATTCTCCTCCAGGTCTCCCAGTCCTACAGCTATAGCTTCTAAGCGTATAGCCGCTGCTCCTAGAGCCTCACCCTCCACCAGAGGCCCCGCCCCCATGGCCCCACCAGTCCCCTCCCGCGCTGCACCCCATGGACCAATCAGCAATCACGCTGATACCACCCAGTCTCCACCCACCGGACTCATCAGACCCCCCCCTAGTGTACCCAGGTAACCACGGTGATGATGCTATTTGTTGGAATTATGTGCGCGTGCAGAGCCAAACATTGGGATGCAGAGAAAGAGGGAGGTTATTTGAACTGGATGGGGGTCAGCTGGAAAATGTGTTTCTCATCTCTTTCCCATCAACCCCATATTACAAACGTTGTCTCACCTCTCTCTCTCAACTTCACTTCTCTTGGCATGGATTTGTTTTACTGCTTTCCATTTTTCCTCATGCAATATCTGTCTCCCCTCTCCTCCACTCATTCCTCCACTGCTTTTGGCCCGTCTCTTTTTCTTTCTGCCTCATTTCCTCTCCACAGTTCTTTTGGGCCTCACCCATCATCCCTCTCAATTCCCTACCTAACTCACTCCATAACTCTCCCTCTCTTTTTCTCTACCTCTATCCCAGGAAAATTACAAGCTCTTTTCTCCTATTTCACATCACAGGAACACTCTGCCAGTACACACACACACCAAAAGATTCCTTTGTCTCCACAGGGATCTTTCCTGGTCAGCACTAGCAGGAATGCTCACTGATTTCTCAACAGGACTTTCCTCCTGAGTGCACACTGTTTTCTTTAGGAGATCTATAGTGTATTATTTTGTTTTAATCATTTAAAAAAACTTTGTATGAATTGTAGAGTACTCTAATACTTTAAATACATACATGTGTATGATGGATGTACTGTAGTGTGTGTCCTGTAGTAATCTAACAGAGTAGGTGTAGAAATGCCTGAAACTAGATCCCCCTACATACTGGTCTTGACGAAAAAAATGTCATAAAACAAAATGTCGGGAGGTTCTCTTCTGTACTGTTCAACCAATCCAGTAAATGTGGAGGAGGAGTTAAGATGGAGTGTCGCCTTGTTAACGTCCAAAAGCGGCAGTCACGCTGAACATTTGGTTGTTGGGGCACAGGCTAGTCCAGTAATGGTCTCTCTTCTCTTTCCCTTTCCAGGAGGCACCCCCCAGCTGTCCCCACGAAACCATTGCACTGACCCCTCCCCACAACACAACAATGCCTCTTATAGGACAACTACATCATATAGTCATGTCAATCAGATGGATTATATGACAATTTTTTTGTAATTCCTTTTTTAACTTCTTTGCCAAATCCCAAATGCACCCCTATCCCACAACCCTGAGGCACTTCTCCTATCCCCTACCTCCCGGACACTTGCAAAGATCTGAAATGATTGGATAGGTGTAATCAATGTGGTGACTATTCCTACTAGTCTATTGGAGGGCAAGTTGAAGCCATTGCCATATTGATAATTTGTACACATTCTAAACTCAAATATCAATCTACCATTTTGCTGGAGACTCTTACCCAAATCTTGTCAATGAGCTGTCTAATCTGTAATACAGTGTGCTGGCTCTCCCTCCCCTCTCTCCTTTCCTTTCCTTTCCTCCCTCCCCTCTTTCTTTCCTTCCTTCCCTCCCTCCCCTCTTTCTTCCCTTCTCTCCCTCCCTCCCCTCTTTCTTCCCTTCTCTCCCTCCTCTTTCTTTCTTTCCCTTCCCTCCCCTCTTTCCTTCCCTTCCCTCCCTCCCCTCTCTTTCCTTCCCTCCCCTCTCTTTCCTTCCCTCCCCCCCTCCCCTCTTTCTTTCCCTCCCCCCTCCCCTCTTTCTTTCCCTCCCCCCTCCCCTCTTTCTTTCCCTCCCCCCTCCCCTCTTTCCTTCCCTTCCCTCCCTCCCCTCTCTCTTTCCCTTCCCTCCCCCCTCCCTCTTTCCTTCCCTCCCCTCTCTTTCCCTTCCTCTCTCCCCTCTTTCCTTCCATCTCCCTCCCTCCCCTCCATTTCCTTCCCTTCCTCCCCTCCCTTCCCTTCCTCTCTCCCCTCTTTCCTTCCATCTCCCTCCCTTTCCTTCCCTTCCTCCCCTCCCTTCCTCCCTCCCCTCTCTCTTTCCTTCCATCTCCCTCCCTCCCCTCCCTTTCCTTCCATCTCCCTCCCTCCCCTCCCTTTCCTTCCTCCCCTCTTCCTCCCTCCCCTCTCTCTTTCCTTCCATCTCCCTCCCTCCCTTTCCTCCCTCTCCCTCCCTCCCCCCTTTCCTTCCCTCTCCCTCCCTCCCCTCTTTCCTTCCCTTCCTCCCCTCTCACCCCTCTCCTTCCCTCTCCCTCCCTCCCCTCTTTCCTTCCCTTCCTCCCCTCTCACCCCCCTCCCTCCCCTCCCTCCCTCCACCCCCTTCCCTCTCACCCCTCCCTCCCCTTTCCTTCCCTCTCACCCCTCACCCCTCTTTCCTTCCATCTCCCTCCCTCCCCTCCATTTCCTTCCCTCCCCCCCCTCCCTTCCCTTCCTCTCTCCCCTCTTTCCTTCCTCTCTCCCCTCTTTCCTTCCATCTCCCTCCCTTTCCTTCCCTTCCTCCCCTCCCTTCCTCCCTCCCCTCTCTCTTTCCTTCCATCTCCCTCCCCTCCCTCCCCTCCCTTTCCTTCCATCTCCCTCCCCTCTCCCTCCCTCCCCCTCCCTCCCCTCCCTTTCCTTCCTCCCCTCTTCCTCCCTCCCCTCTCTCTTTCCTTCCATCTCCCTCCCTCCCTTTCCTTCCTTCCCTCCCTCTCCCTCCCTCCCCCCTTTCCTTCCCTCTCCCTCCCTCCCCTCTTTCCTTCCCTTCCTCCCCTCACCCCTCTCTCCTCTTTCCTTTCCTCCCCTCACCCCTCTCTCCTTCCCTTCCTCCCCTCACCCCTCTCCTTCCCTCCCCTCTTTCCTTCCCTTCCTCCCCTCTCACCCCTCTCCTTCCCCCTCCCTCCCTCCCTCCCTCCCTCCACCCCCCTCCTTCCCCCTCCCTCCCTCCCTCCCTCCCTCCACCCCCTTCCCTCTCACCCCTCCCTCCCCTTTCCTCCCCTCTCACCCCTCCCTCCCCTCTCACCCCTCCCTTCCCTCACCCCTCCTTCCCCTTTACTTCCCTCACCCCTCCCTCCCCTTTCCTTCCATCTCCCTCCCTCCCTGGGGAATCGTCTGTAGTCACTCCCACAATCTACCATTTTGCTGGAGACTCTTACCCAGATCTTGTCAATGAGCTGTCTAATCTGTAATACAGTGTGCTGGCGCTCTCTCTTTCCCTCCTCTCTCTCCTTCCTTCCCTCCCCTCTTTCTCATTCCTTCCTCTCTCCTTCACTCCCCTCCCTTCCCCTCCCCTTTTGTACATATGGTAATGTCTACAAATGTTGGAATGTGTGTGTGTTACCATGTGTGAGCTTTGTGTAAATATACAATATTGTGTAAATACACAAAAACAATACACCACTGTTTCTATGGTTTTAAATAAACAGGGTTTTAATTTTCTATAATGTTGTGGACCTTTTACTTGAAGATTTGTATTATTTGATAGATCCATAAATATTAACAGATTGGACAATTCGATAATTCCAATCAGCGCGTCAAAAGAGAGGGACAAGACTCCCAGCCACGCTTTTAGTATAATAAGCCGTACAGCAATGATATGTCACCCTTTAATTAGGCAAATAGTGTTGTCTACACGTTATTACAATTGCTTTATGTCTAGGTTGAAGATAATTGAATAGTATTAGTGTTTTTTTCGACCTAGCTTTATGTGCCTGGTGGTTGTGTTTAATTCGATGTCGTCGGTGCGCGAATGTAGCATCATTAACTTCTATTGTTACGCCATTCGTGTGAAAACCAGACAAAATCATTCCGGCCTTTTCTCAGTGGTCTAGTAGGGGAGCGCCAAGGGGGTGAGAGCCACTATCCACGGCTGAACTCAGTCGAGGATCAAACAACTCACCATGGAGCCACAGGACCGACCACAGCCCGGGACAAAGCCGAGAACCAACCGCGTCAGGCCCGGGAAAGGCGATGTGAAGGTAGGCCTACGGCTGACATCAAGTGGATTTAGTACGGTACTCCATACACGTAGTTTAGTGTACTCGACTAATACACTAACAGTACATATTTTTGGTTGTGGCACCAGACAAGCACACCTGATTCTACTTGTCAACTAATCATCAAGCCATTGACTAGTTGAATCAGGTGTTTTTGTCCAGGGCTACAACAAATCTGTGCAGTTGGGGGTATTCAAGGTCCGGAGTTAGGAAACTGCTCGTATCAGGTCTCTCCTTTCCAATCTAGTCTAACCACAGTCAACAGTAACACTATCCACTGAATAAATTCATCACACATACGTTTTTATGAGTTCATGAAACCTTTGAAAGTTTGCCCCATTCTGAAGAATAATTGTAACTAACCTATATGATGTATAATAAAAACAATTTATTATAACAAAGCTGCATTTAAAAAAACACTGACAGTACTACAAAAATGTTAATCATTACAGGTTGAATATTTCCTACTTAATTCAACATGTTTGCAATCTATCATGCTTCAGAGCCCTTGGTTACTAGACACATGTTTAGAATTTTTTTCTTCATATTTGTACAATTAATAAATGAACAACAATGTCCTTTCCTAGTGCTGGAATCTGAGCAAAGAGCATTATTATTTCTAGATGAGAAACTCTCCTTATTCTGCTAAAATAGGAGCAACATATTTCTCTGAAGTGTTTTCAGGAAGCCAGTCATGCTACCAGTCTGGTATTTGAGGACGGCGACATTGGCTAACCCTCCTCAGTGGATTAGGGGGTGTGTGTGGCTTGCCCCACCAGTCCTCTCCCCCTGGTCTTTCCCTATCAGTGTAGAAAGTGTCAGGTCCTCTCGTATCTCGGCCTTATCCCAGGGTCCCTGTATGTTATCCTTGTCACTCTGCAGTTTGATCAACTGGGCCCAGCAGAGCATGCTGAAGGTATGAAGGGAGGAGGGAGAGGAGTCCAGGCCCCAAGAGGTGGAGAAGGGAGAGGCCAGGCAGACTGAGGCAAAAAGGGCAGCATTGAGAGAGGCTTCCAGGGGGAGTGGGCTGGGTGTAGGAGAAGGCCACCAGCATCAAGGCTGTCATGGCGTAACCGTGTCTGTATTGACGGACTCTTAACGTCCTGAGGACAGGAGAGAACCCGAAGGTGAAGATGGAGGCACTCTTCAGGTCAGACCAACGTGTACACTGGTGGCTGTCTGAATTCTCCCGTGGAGCCAGCGCTTGGTAGTCTGTAGCCAAGCAGGGCACAGAGCAGGCCGCTCCACAGCAGGGTGGAGAGCAAAAAGATAGGGTTTAGACTTGAGACATGTCCTAATGTGGTAGAGGAGTCAAACTGAATCACAACCTATTCCCTTTTTTAGTGCACAACTTTTGACTACAACCCTAGATATGTGACTTACACCATGTTGTTCTGGTCACGTTAGTGCACTATGTGGAGAATAGGTTGTCATTAGAGCTTCACTGTAAGGTGTGTACAGTACCTGCTCCATGTACAACCAGCAAGTGAGGAACAGAGCCACAAAGGAGATGTGTTGTGCCACCAGTCCTGCCTCCCGCACCACAGCAGCGATATAGGCGGAGACCCTCGTTCCTCCTGAGCTCCTCCATGAAGCGGCGGTCCACGTAGTTAACAGGGAAAGACTGGCGATCCCATAGCACCGTCCCCCAGGACACTGCCTGGGCCCGCCCCCGACCCACTGTCTGCCCCATCAACTGGACAAACACATAACCTTCGGTTGACCACTAGCTAGGTAGCCTAGTGGTTAGAGCGTTGGACTAGTAACTGGAAGGTTGCAAGATCGAATCCCCGAGCTGACAAGGTAAAAATCTGTCGTTCTGCCCCTGAACAAGGCAGTTAACCTAGGCCGTCATTGAAAATAAGAATGTTCTTAAATGACTTGCCTAGTTAAATAAAGGTTACATTTTTTTAAAGAAATAAATATCAAAAATAAATAAAATAACCATAGGCAAAAGATTAATCCCATAGATCACAACTAGTATATTCCCTATACTGCCCCACCCAGCACCACATCCTTCTCACACACATCATACCAGAAATTATTGTTTCTGCAGAGACAAACTACAGAGACATGGGTAGTCAAATTGGTACTATAGTTTCAGAGCACAACATTATCGCATAAAAATGTATGACAAGCACTGCCAGGTTTGTCTTGAAAGCTGATTATGGTTGTTAGCTCTAGTATTCCTAAGTAATCATTCAACAACAGAACCATCCTGAAAAGATCCCACAGACCGTGTTACATTTCTGTTAATAACTACACATTATTTCAGTAAAAAGGGATTTTCAGATTTGACCTGCGAGGGACTGGTGCCGCGAACTTAGATATTTCTGACTTCAGTGCATTCAAGACAACAGGACTGAGTTTGGGAAACCCTGGTCTACAGCTCCGGCTTTCTAGCCTGAAGATATCACACAAACAAAAGTTAAAACTCCCTAAAAATCATTAACTGGTTTCATAACTTTTGATGTCTGTGTACAGGTGTCTGTGGTGAACATGTGTGGTCACTCCTCCACCACCCTGGGGATGATCTCCCAGCAGACTGCCCTGTCTATCAACAGGTAATAACACACAATACACCCCCTCCCCCCCACACGTCCTGGAGACGCCTGCATCTGTCCGTAGTCAATACCCAGTCCAGAGGAGTAAACCCTGGCCCTACGCTCCCCACCTGATGGGCCTGGCTCCTGTACCAATAACACCCAGACCTCTCCTCTGCAGCACCCAGACAAGCAGAGGAACAGAACCAACCACACCCACCACGGTAAGCATAGGGTGAGGAGATTAGGGCTACAGTTAAACTAATTGTTTGGATTACAGAGTTTGGGACTACAGACAGGCTTTAATGTTGAAAGTCCTATGAGCAGGGGTTAAATTAGGAATTGGAGAGCCTTTTGGGGGAGGGGGGGTACAGTTAGGATTATGGTTACAGTTGAGGTTATCCTAAAACTAGCTTCATGTCCACATTCCAGTTCAATCCAAACCCTAAATACATCTCTAATCCTAGCCTCATGTTCAATCCAAACCCTAAATACATCTCTAATCCTAGCCTCATGTTCAATCCAAACCCTAAATACATCTCTAATCCTAGCCTCATGTTCAATCCAAACCCTAAATACATCTCTAATCCTAGCCTCATGTTCAATCCAAACCCTAAATACATCTCTAATCCTAGCCTCATGTTCAATCCAAACCCTAAATACATCTCTAATCCTAGCCTCATGTTCAATCCAATCCCTAAATACATCTCTAATCCTAGCCTCATGTTCAATCCAAACCCTAAATACATCTCTAATCCTAGCCTCATGTTCAATCCAAACCCTAAATACATCTCTAATCCTAGCCTCATGTTCAATCCAAACCCTAAATACATCTCTAATCCTAGCCTCATGTTCAATCCAAACTCTAACCTTGGTTTGTCATACTTTTCTCTTTGGACCCATAAACTGCAGGAGCTTGGCCCCAGCTCAATATAACTACGTCTTATGAGTGACGATGTGTGTTGACTATCTCTGACCCTAGCTGCAGACAGTGACCCCTCAAAGCTCAGCCAGAGAGAGGCAGGACCGGAGCAGGGTGTGGCCGTGTAGACAGAGACTGAGGGAGCGGTAGGGACACACACTATACTGACACACAGAGTTAAGGAAGATGCCGTTTTAGCATGTCTTTTCCCCGCTCTCCCTCTTGCACTCTGCTCACATTCCCAATCTCAGGTTGCGTCCTCTGTGTACAGCGGAGGTCTCCAGTCCGACGGTGGAACAGTGTCGAGGGATACAACCGCTCTGTCAGCCCCTCAGAACAAAACAAATACACCTGTCAGCTCATGAAGGTTAGTATTGGCCCAAAACCAAAGAATATCAGGGTCAGAAAAGTAGGATTGTTTAATTTACATACCAAAAAGCCTTTTCTATTTGTAAAAGCAGGAATTGGTTAAAATCTGAACAGGTCATGTGTTGTTTTGCAGTGTGCTGTTCACTGTTCTACCATAAGATGGTGATGGGGAACTTCTCAGCACAGCAGGAATCTGTAGAGAATAAATAAACCTCCACTGATCCTAGATCTGTGCAACCTTTACCTGGAGCAATGTCACGAACGAATACAGACTCCAAACCAGTCGAGTGAAAGACTAAATGTTTTATTTGGAAATTCACAGTTTCTAATGGCACTACACCTTTGTAGTTCCTCTCGATTCTGTTCCACAATACTGTGCAGCTCTTTCCCAGAATACTCAGAGAAAGAGAGAAGCGTGGAAACAAAGCAGTTGACAGACAGCGTTTAGTGTAGAAAAACAAAAGGCAGTAATAATAACAAAGTGCACACAGACCTGGAGGTCACCGACGACCAATCTCTAGTCAGTGTGTTAAATTAGGGCTTCGCTGAGTCTCTCACAAACACGCATCAAGAGAACCAAGAAACACTCTTGCATGCATACACACTTACCCATAATATCATACACACTTACCCATAATATCATACACACTTACCCATAATATCATACACACTTACCCATAACATCATACACACTTACCCATAACATCATACACACTTACCCATAACATCATACACACTTACCCATAACATCATACACACTTACCCATAACATCATACACACTTACCCATAACATCATACACACCTACCCATAACATCATACACACCTACCCATAATATCATACACACTTACCCATAACATCATACACACTTACCCATAACATCATACACACTTACCCATAACATCATACACACTTACCCATAACATCATACACACTTACCCATAACATCATACACACTTACCCATAACATCATACACACTTACCCATAACATCATACACACTTACCCATAATATCATACACACCTACCCATAATATCATACACACCTACCCATAATATCATACACATTCAAAAAGGGTAGAAAAACAAAGTGGGTCATGATTCACTGGGTGTGGAACACTTGTAATCAGATAAAACAGTGTATTCCAAACCCTTTCCCAACATTCCCTTTTAAATTCACAAGTTCCTTCAGACTCCTGAAAACCACTACCTTATTTGAGGTGGGGTGAATGCACAGTAATGAACACATTAATGAATGACGAGCTAGTAAGGACAGCAGAGGTGGCCAGTTAAAGGTGCTGTTCTTGGTAATGGGAACAGAAGTGGTTCAATTAAAACAGATGCACTAAAAGAGAGCTCTTCACACTTTCTGAACCCTGAACTGTGTAGGGGTCAGAGGTCAGTGTGTGGAGTAGGGGACCTGGGTGGCTGGTCTGTAGAGGTAATGGAAGTATACTGTAGAGGGAGTGTGGTGTGTGTAGTTTGTGGAATACAGTGGGCCCAGTCTCTCTTTCTCAGTCAGTCAACAACCAACCCAACATAGCTCAGAGGCCATCTAACCACTGGCACAGATATACAGATATATAGTACACTGATTTTTCACATCCGCAACTTATTAAAATTGACTTTTGCCGTTCCAATCACATCCTTGCACAGACATCTAGAGACAGACAAACAAATTGACTTCAAACATTTCTTGTTTTAACGTCATCTTCCCAAAGGATTTCCCATAACACTGACTGGTGAGGTGAAGCTGGTTTGTATACGACCCCAGCAGTTATTGGGACTGTTACTGTTACAGCCCTCTGTTCCCTGGTAGAGTTCTAATTAACAGGATGGTGTGTGTGCAGGTGTGACAGTGGAGGCAACTCTACAAACACCAGATGATCAAGCCACCTTTACATCCACCTTTACAGAGACAAAAGGTGGATGATACCTTGTTGTCCGTTTAGCTTTGAAAACACAAAACAAATATTGGTCGCAAGAGGTGAACTAGTGTCGGGCAGCCAGTGACAATCATACAGTATGCGACAGTAAAATGCTATGTACAATACATCTACCTTTGTGTTTTAATTGCAATCATTATTATTCTATGTAACATGTACCATGTGTTTCCCCTGGGCTACAGTATGATAGGGTTGTTTTGAGGCCAGAACATAAATAACTAGATAAATAAAAGTGGCCTCACAGCATCCCCTACAGGACCTCAGGGGATCTGCTCTCGACTGACATTACCCTGTGTCACGGATCGAAAGGTCAGTGTTGCATTGCACTGTTGATATGAATGGTTAACATTAGGAATTGGGGGAGGAAAAGCAGATCCTAGAGGCAACTTCTACCAACAGCGGGTGTTTGTGTGCTCGAACACACCGACATCTTCAGACTAAACTGATCCTAACAACTATAATAACACACAACATTCAGCTCTCAGCATGGCTCATATACAGCTCAATATAAAAACAACCTAACTAACTCTGGGTTCTGTTGACCTGTCACAATGTGCAAAAACAGCCAGCCTATACAGTACAAGATCCCTTTCCTCTTGGCTGGCTCTCTGTATACACACACACACACACACTACCATTGGAGGTCTGACTGGAGAATAGCTAGGTTAACTAATTCAAGAGGTATAGAGCATGTTCCTTTGTATCAGAGCTGGATAAACATGGGCTAGAGACAGGAACGCTTGCATGCACACACACCAACGCTCAAACCCACATTGGGTATGTATCTTCATTCAGCTCTGCTGGTTGTGTGGTGTTAGGTTAGACTGCCTGAGAAAGGGAGACTGAGGGCCTGTTGTGTGTGAAGGGTTAACACCCTGGTCCCATATGAACAACTGCAGTGGTGTTAGCTACCGCTGAACAATGCACAGAGAATGAACAGAATGTGGAAATGGAGGAAAGAGGGAGAGTTTAAAGAAGAAGCTAATCCTGCTGCACAGTTCTCTCACTGCAACACATTTCATCCTTACAGCTTCATACTGTACTTTCACAGGCTTCAGGTAAGAGCTCTACTCAGCCCCTCTCCTCTGGGCACAGGGCTGGAGTACAAGCCCCTGATGCCCAGGTCTGATGTGCTTGTCCAGTAGAAACAGCTGAATGAATGTCTGTTTTCTAGTAACACTCCCCACCATTAGTCTCGCTCCAAACATAAAAAGAACAATCCTTTCAGTGTTTTTTATATCAGTGAAAGCTTTAGAGTAGACAGAAAGGCACATGACTGTGGAGAGGTCTCTGAATGGCTGTTGCTGGGTGACTAATATCATGGTGTCCGAGTTCCACTGTGGCCCGGGTGCTCATGGGAGATGTGGTTCAGAGATGTGGCCATTTTGGGGCAAGACCACACCCTTTCACATATCCCTAACCAAGTCTGCTACCAGGGTGTGTGTGATCAGATGTGTCCTGTGACTGCTGTGGCTCTTATGGTCCCCACACTGATCTCCTTGTTTCCCTTGATCAGCTGCTGCAGGCTGTGCAGAGAGTTCACAGCAGCGCCTCCTGTCTGTCTGGAGGAGAACTGCAGATCTGCCTGACGAGACCGTCGACGCTTCACTGACCTCTTAGAGGGAGGGAGGGGGAGAGTGGTAAGGTAGGACGGGAGGGGAAGGGCAGCGTGGCCATTACACAGGCCTGGGGGGGAGGAGAGGGGATGGCCTCGGCTGATGTAGGACTCTTCAGAGTGGTTGGAGGAGCTACAGCTGCTACTCTCTGATGGGAAGGGGAGCTCCTTACAGGACATGTCTTCTAGAGGGGGAGGAGGAGGGCGATTCGGGGAGTGGGGGAGACCATTGCATTTGAGTCCCCCGTTAGCCATCGGAGAAGAGGGGGCTGATAATGCTGCCTTCAGTTTACATCGGTTCTTCTGGAGAGAGAGAGAGAAGGATTGAGAGATTGATAGAGTACAGGGCTAACTTTAGAGATGTATAAATATGTTAAGTCATGTTAACCACATCTATACCAGACACATTGCACGGTTACAACCAAACTGGACAGATACCAAGCTTTCAAAGATAGAGAACAGGAGACATTTTGATTCAGTATGAGGTTACAGACAGGACTGGGAAGGGCAGGGACTGTGGGTAGAATGGCATTATAATAATAATAATGTTTTGTCGTCACACACACTGGATAGGTCCAGTGAAATGTGTTGTTTTACAGGGTCAGCCATAATAGTATGGCGTGACTGAAGACAATTAGGGTTAAGTGCCAAACCTTAGCATCTCTACATGAGTGGAACAAAGCCATGTTATGGGTCGCAGCTTATTGCCATCTATTGGTGGGTTACAACTTTGAAACCACTGCCCAAGCCTGCCCTGTGCCTGCTCATACATCGTTCCCCTAACAGTGGGCTTCTAGCCTGTGTCAACAGAGAAGTTTAACCTAACAAGTTCGTAAATCGCCCATAACCAGAGATCTAGGATCAGCTTAACTCTCCCCAGACCCTACAGTATTCTTAACCATTAGGAGAATGCTAAACTGACCTTAGATCAGAGTCTGGGGGCAAGTTCACCCCACTCCACTGAAACCATAAGCAAACAAAGATGGCCGCTGGGACCACCATACAACAGCAGTAGCAGGCGGAGAGGGGACACTGTACCTTTTTCTCTGGTGAGAACCTTAAAGGTTCAACAATGTAAAGGTCGTCGGGGCCTACTGAACAGGGAGAGAACAGGGCCATGTTAATGATGAGATGGCAGGCACACAGGAACACACGTTACAAGCATGATGCCACCTTGCAAGTAGTACTACTGATTTACTATTAAAGTAGTATTACACACCCTGACATACTATAGCCCAGAATAAAGGTTATAGCTCCACTGAAGAGGTTATAGCTAGTAGGTACACTGGGTGACGTAGGGTTCTCTAGTTGTTGTTACTACTTGCAGTGGTGTAACAAGAGCCAGCCAAAAGCATTGTGTTCTATTTATATTCTCCTTCAGTTCAGCCTCTATAAGGACACGCACTCTGGCCCAAGGACACGCACTCTGGCCCAAGGACACGCACTCTGGCCCAAGGACACGCACTCTGGCCCAAGGACACGCACTCTGGCCCAAGGACACGCACTCTGGCCCAAGGACACGCACTCTGGCCCAAGGACACGCACTCTGGCCCAAGGACACGCACTCTGGCCCAAGGACACGCACTCTGGCCCAAGGACACGCACTCTGGCCCAAGGACACGCACTCTGGCCCAAGGACACGCACTCTGGCCCAAGGACACGCACTCTGGCCCAAGGACATGCGATAAATAGAGTGGGAAAGAGAGGAAAGAGGAGTATTATGTTACATGGCTGTCTGAATGAAGGTCTTTATTCCTTCATGGTGGGGTGTGCCCAGGCAGTCCCACTGGGGTGTCTGTGGCTCCAGTACCCTTACAGCAGACATACTGTTCAGCAGCATGGACACAGCCAGTAGCATGGACACAGATGGGAGAGCATCTAGTCATGCGGTCTATAATGAAGCTGGCCTCTATATAGGGAGGTCATGCCAGGCTTTCTGAGTCTTTTAGTCCTGCTTCAGCTCCTATGGGTGTGATAGGGCATCAACAGGATGGACAGAACAGCGATGTAGAAGACGGGAAGGGTGTGTAAGTGAGAGGCCACGTGAGCAGGCCACTTGTCCTTGTTAGAAAGCTGTAGAGTGACTTGGTGTGTGTACACTCACCTTCGGAAGTAGGAAAGGTGAAGGACTTGGAGCGTAGTAGAGGGCACGATACCCTCCGCTTCAGACTCAAATCATCATAGGAGGAGAAACACCTGACACATACAGGATATGACACGTGCAGTAACGTTAGTACGGGTTAAACTAAACAACGCCTGTATGGAAGAGATCCAATGTTCCCTATGAAACATTAACTGAACTAAGAGGAACATATCAGACCTACAAAAGCAACAACAATACTCTTATAAATAATGTGGGGAGATCAGACAAAGGTGTGTGTGTTTACCTCTTGGGGCTTGGGTAGTGGTTGACTACGGTGTGTGTATTTACCTCTTGGGGCTGGGGTAGTGGTTGACTACGGTGTGTGTGTTTACCTCTTGGGGCTGGGGTAGTGGTTGCCTGCAGTGTGTGTGTTTACCTCTTGGGGCTGGGGTAGTGGTTGACTACGGTGTGTGTGTTTACCTCTTGGGGCTGGGGTAGTGGTTGACTACGGTGTGTGTGTTTACCTCTTGGGGCTGGGGTAGTGGTTGACTACGGTGTGTGTGTTTACCTCTTGGGGCTGGGGTAGTGGTTGACTACGGTGTGTGTGTTTACCTCTTGGGGCTGGGGTAGTGGTTGACTACGGTGTGTGTGTTTACCTCTTGGGGCTTGGGTAGTGGTTGACTACGGTGTGTGTATTTACCTCTTGGGACTGGGGTAGTGGTTGACTACGGTGTGTGTGTTTACCTCTTGGGGCTGGGGTAGTGGTTGACTACGGTGTGTGTGTTTACCTCTTGGGGCTGGGGTAGTGGTTGACTACGGTGTGTGTGTTTACCTCTTGGGGCTGGGGTAGTGGTTGACTACGGTGTGTGTGTTTACCTCTTGGGGCTGGGGTAGTTGTTGACTACGGTGTGTGTATTTACCTCTTGGGGTAGTGGTTGACTACGGTGTGTGTGTTTACCTCTTGGGACTGGGGTAGTGGTTGACTACAGTGTGTGTATTTACCTCTTGGGGCTGGGGTAGTGGTTGACTACAGTGTGTGTATTTACCTCTTGGGGCTGGGGTAGTGGTTGACTACGGTGTGTGTGTTTACCTCTTGGGGCTGGGGTAGTGGTTGCCTGCAGTGTGTGTGTTTACCTCTTGGGGCTGGGGTAGTGGTTGACTACAGTGTGTGTATTTACCTCTTGGGACTGGGGTAGTGGTTGACTACAGTGTGTGTGTTTACCTCTTGGGGCTGGGGTAGTGGTTGCCTGCAGTGTGTGTATTTACCTCTTGGGGCTGGGGTAGTGGTTGACTACGGTGTGTGTATTTACCTCTTGGGGCTGGGGTAGTGGTTGACTACAGTGTGTGTATTTACCTCTTGGGACTGGGGTAGTGGTTGACTACAGTGTGTGTGTTTACCTCTTGGGGCTGGGGTAGTGGTTGCCTGCAGTGTGTGTATTTACCTCTTGGGGCTGGGGTAGTGGTTGCCTGCAGTGTGTGTATTTACCTCTTGGGACTGGGGTAGTGGTTGACTACGGTGTGTGTGTTTACCTCTTGGGGCTGGGGTAGTGGTTGACTACAGTGTGTGTGTTTACCTCTTGGGGCTGGGGTAGTGGTTGCCTGCAGTGTGTGTGTTTACCTCTTGGGGCTGGGGTAGTGGTTGCCTGCAGTGTGTGTGTTTACCTCTTGGGGCTGGGGTAGTGGTTGACTACGGTGTGTGTGTTTACCTCTTGGGGCTGGGGTAGTGGTTGCCTGCAGTGTGTGTGACGGTGTGTGTGTTGGCGCTCCAGCAGCACTGCAGGCAGAGCACCAGGCCCAGACAGAGACACAGGACTAGAGAGACCACCAGGTAACTCTGTCGGTCAGACACCTAGAAAACACAAACACAGAAACAACATTTAGATATCAGAAGAAACACAAACTCCTTACATCCGATCATGACATTTTGCGAGTTCTGATTAAAATAGGCCAACATTGAATCTGATATTCAATACGTGTAGTTAGTAAGAGCAGAAGGCATCATGGTCTTCAGCTGTGTGTACCTCTCTCTGTAGCTGTGAGACAGTCATGGTGAGGTTGATCATCAGCTTGGTGACGTTCTCCAGCTGGCCCTGTAACATCTGGATTGACTCTGTCTGCCGCTGGTCCTGAGGGATCACACAACCAAAATACAACGTTAATACAACCAAGTTGAACCAACCTATCCCAGAACCATCAGACACAACCTACACCAAACAATGACTCAACCATCACTGAACTACACAATAACAATCATATAACACAATTGCAACAGCCATCCCAGAATAAGCATCCGGCCAACCCAAACCCAATCAAGAAGCAACTGTCTAACAGACCTGTTCTTCAGCGATGCGGGAGGTGTTCTCCAGTTTGATGATGGTCTTGTTGAACGCTCTCTGCATCTCCTCCATCTGCTTACGATACCTAGAACACACAAGCCAATCAGAGCCTGAACAGGACGAGTGATAGAGGAAACTACTAGGTTAAAGACAGACAGCTTACCTCTGGCTGAGTTCCTCCAGGTATCTGCTGCTGAGGGACATGTTCATCTCCAGGGCTTTGATCCTGTTGTTCAACCTCATGAACACACTCTCCTTCTGACTGGAGCCGTGCACGTTCACTCCTCCGTTCACCCCTCCATTCCCATTCCCTCCAATGTACTCCCCCGCACTCTGCAGCTCAGCGTAGAAGTCTGTAGCCGTCCGGTGTAAATGTCCGTTAGCGGTCACCGGGACGCTAAGCAGTAGGTCTTCCACGGATTCTTCCCCACGCATGTGTTCTGCTGGCTGGGCAGAGGCGTCTCCCTGCTCCCCCTGACCCTGGATGTCTCCACTCTCTGCCCCAGCCCTGGGTGTATGTGGCTCTGCGTTTGTGTCAGGCTGAGGGGGGACAGGGAGGTCGGTGGGAGTGGGGAGGTCTGCAGGTCTAGAGGCTGTGGGAAGGGGCTGGACTGGTTGCTCCTTCAGGGGGGGTGGAGGGATGTCCAGGGAGGCTGTCTCAGAGGTTGGTAGGTGTAGGGGAGCGGTGGAGCTGGGAGTAGGGGTGGGGGTGCTGGCCTGCTGAGTCTCCGGGACGGGGGCTCCCTGCAGGGCTGGAGGGGGGACAGGGTCTTCTTGGCTGGGGTGCTGGGGAGCTTCGTCCTGGGTAGGGGTGGGTTTGCAGAGGGAGGTTTGAGAGAAGCTGTGGCGGGGCAGGGTAGAGGTCCGGCTAGGCTCCAGCAAAATGATAGGGTCCACGTGGTGTGTGTCGATGTGATTGGTATGATTTTGAGAGTCTAAAGGGGGTAGCCCCTCATGTTGGTCCTGGGGGGCAGTCTCAGGCTCAGGAACCGTCTGTGTGTGTGTTGGGGCTTCCTGTGTGTGTGTGGGAGTAGGGACAGGGACCTGTATAGGGGTGTGTGTGTCTTGCTGCCTCTCTCTGGCGAGGTGAGCGTCACACCAGCGCTGTAGCAACTCTGGCAGTGTGGCCACACAAGAAAGAGAAGAGACGGAAGAGATTGGACAGTACAGCTGGCTCTCTCTCTCCCTCATCCATTGTTCCTCTCGCTCCTCCTGCTCGTTATCATCCCCCTCTTCCTCCATCAGAGTCACAGTGGACTGTGGGGGCTCCTCCTCCTCCTGCACCACCAGAGTCACGATCTGTCCATCCTCCGGGGAGGGGGGAAGCAGGGAGGAGAGGGGGACCTCAGGGTCCTCCTGGGGAGCAGGGTAGTCTGGCTCTACCGTCTCCACACTGAGAGAAAGGGGGGGGGTTAGACTCTTACTGCAAGGTGAATGAGGGCGAGAGTGAGTGAGTGAGTGACTCACGCTGGAGGAGGAGTGGTGGGGGTTGGAGTTGGGGTGAGCTGCAGATCTTTGTTCCCCTCGGTCTCGTTCTGGGCTTCTAATGATGCGTTGGCTGGAAGAGATGCACAGACACACAGCAGGCTTTAGATAAAGTCGTCAACTACTACATTTAACTCTTCACAGGATAACAAACTATCATTGGACATGGCATGGCAGAGATCTCCAACCCCAGTCCAGCTGGTGCCAGTCTGCTCCACTCTACTGTATGTTGCCACTGCCAGCGGGTTAAAATGGGGAACAGAAACAGCTTTGTTTTGGCCAACGTCTATGCTTGGTGTAACAAGCACAAGAGTGGTCTGAACTAAAGCAGAAACAGTCAGGCTGGTCCAGTTAGAACTGGTCTCAAACCTCAGCAACCTTATGGGTTGAAAAAAGATCAAACACCATCAGCTGCCTCACTGCAGCCCATTGAGGGTGTGTCGATAAGGATGAAGGGGTTATTCGGGTTTAAAACAGTGTTTAGACTCCAGTATATTCTGAGGGCAATATGGTGTTCTGAGGTAGTTGATTCTGCGTCATGGACCCCCTAGTCCTAATAGACAGAGCTCGCCTCCTGCTGCTGTGTTATACAACACAGAACTATGGTTCCTCTGAAAACCTCCTGCCAACAGTCAACATCTGGAGCTCCAGGCAGGCACACATACACATGGACACACACTGCAAACCGGAGCTACAGTTGAAGTCGGATGTTTACATACACCTTAGCCAAATACATTTAAACTCAGTTTTTCACAATTCCTGACATTTAATCCTAGTAAAAATTCCCTGTTTTAGGTCAGTTAGGATCACCACTTTATTTTAAGAATGTGACATGTCAGAATAATAGTAGAGAGAATGATTATTTCAGCTTTTATTTCTTTCATCACATTCCCAGTGGGTCAGAAGTTTACATACACTCAATTAGTATTTGGTAGCATTGCCTTTAAATTGTTTAACTTGGCTCAAACGTTTCAGGTAGCCTTCCACAAGCTTCCCACAATACGTTGGGTGAATTTTGGCCCATTGCTCATGACAGAGCTGGTGTAACAGTCAGGTTTGTAGGCCTCCTTGCTCGCACACGCTTTTTCAGTTCTGCCCACAAATTTTCTATGGGATTGAGGTCAGGGCTTTGTGATGGCCACTCCAATACCTTGACTTTGTTGTCCTTAAGCCATTTTGCCACAACTTTGGAAGTATGCTTGGGGTCATTGTCCATTTGGAAGACCCATTTGTGACCAAGCTTTAACTTCCTGACTGATGTCTTGAGATGTTGCTTCAATATTTCCACATCATTTCCCTTCCCCATGATGCCATCTATTTTGTGAAGTGCACCAGTCCCTCCTTCAGTAAAGCACCCCCACAACATGATGCTGCCAACCCCGTGCTTCATAGTTGGGATGGTGTTCTTCGGCTTGCAAGCCTCCCCCTTTTTCCTCCAAACATAACGATGGTCATTATGGCCAAACCGCTCGATTTTTGTTTCATCAGACCAGAGGACATTTCTCCAAAAAGTACGATCTTTGTCCACATGTGCAGTTACAAACCGTAGTCTGGCTTTTTTATGGCGGTTTTGGAGCAGTGGCTTCTTCCTTGCTGAGTGGCCTCAGGTTAGGTCGATATTGGACTCGTTTTACTGTGGATATAGATACTTTTGTACCCGTTTCCTCCGTCATCGTCACAAGGTCCTTTGCTGTTGCTCTGGGATTGATTTGTACTTTTCGCACCAAAGTACGTTAATCTCTCCTTCCTGAGCGGTATGATGGCTGCGTGGTCCCATGGTGTTTATACTTGCGTACTATTGTTTGTACAGATGAACGTGGTACATTCAGACGTTTGGAAATTGCTCCCAAGCATGAACCAGACTTGTGGAGGTCTATAAGTCTTGGCAGATTTTTTATTTTTTCCCCCATGATGTTAAGCAAAGAGGCACCAAGTTTGAAGGTAGGCCTTGAAATACATCCACCAGGTACATCTCCAATTGACTAAAATGATGTCGATTAGCCTATCTGAAGCTTCTAAAGCCATGACATAATTTTCTGGAATTTTCCAAGCTGTTAAAAGGCACAGTCAACTTAGTGTATGTAAACTTCTGACCCACTGGAATTGTGATAGTGAATTATAAGTGAAATAATCTGTCTGTAGACAACTGTTGGAAAAATGACTTGTGTTATGCACAAAGTAGATGTCCTAACCGACTTGCCAAAACTATAGTTTGTTAACAAGAAATTTGCGGAATGGTTGAAAAACGAGTTTTAATGACTCCAACCTAAGTGTATGTAAACTTCCAACTTCAACTGTATATACCCCTTGTATATGGCCCTGTTATTGTTATTTTATTGTGTTTCTATTTTTTTACTTTAGTTTATTTTGCAAATTGTTCTTACGTTTTAAAAACTCTGCATTGTTGGTTAAGGACTCGTAAGTAAGTGTTTCAAAGTAAGGTCTACAACTGTTCTGTTCGGCTCATGTGACAAATATAATTTGATATGACCCAGTTTCGGAACAGCTTAATCTAAGCAAGATGGGGGCTCAGACTAAACTGTCCAGTGGTACAGTGAAGGAGGGATGCAGGGAGGAAGAGAGGACATAGACTTATAAAATAAGAAAAGGGGAGTTGGGCAAGAGAAAGGAGGATGAGACTAGCGTGATTTGCTGGGAAGGAAGCAGAACCAAAACTGACAGTCAGAATGAATAAACACATTAGATTGGAGCTGACTTAGCTTGTACTGTGTGTGGGGTCTCTCTCAACACAAGTACACGTCAGACGTTCTATCACAATTTGTTGGCTTTGGACCAGCATTGCTGACTCACATTTGACTGAACACACAAAGACCTGCTGAGTTCTGAGTAGAATATGGATCTAATTTATTGTTGTGTGGATGAATAAGTTGGTTCTGTTTGATAGTTTCCATTGGCAGTGTGTGTGGTTATTAAACAAGCAGGGTTGAATAACAGGGCTTGTTCGGAAAAGAGAGGGCGAAGGACAGATCCGTACTAGATGGTTGAACTTCTCTTCTGTGAAGTAAATAGAAGGGGCAATAGCCTGGGTCTGAGACTCATAAAACCCTGCTGCTATATTTAAGACCTTTATAATGTATATAATACCTCTCATGACACACTCTCCTGGGCAGCACAGTGCTTTAGTTAACACGAGACAAATGTTCCACCACAAGTTTCATAAGCAAACCTCATGCCTCTCGCTCCAAGAAGTGGTTACCACAGCAAGTTATTTACAGTATCTAACACATAGCATTTCCTTTAAAGGAATGTGTAGTATGGGGGGAGTGAGAGGAGAAAGAAGGGGAGGGGAGAGAAGGGAATGACGGCCTTTTGGTAGGCCGTCATTTAAAATAAGAATTTGTTCTTAACTGACTTGCCTAGTTAAATAAATAAAAAAGGGGGAGAAGAATCCATACCTTCTATCTGTGCTCCTCCCTCAGGCTTGCCTCCCAGAACATTGGCTGCTATGTTGTTGACCATGTTGAGAATGGCATCTGTAGGGAGCGCACACACACACACACACACACACACACACACACACACACACACAGGAGTGTGAGAGAGCATCATGAATGTTGTCCTTCACTGGTAGTATAGTAAAATAGGTGAAGGCCCCACAGGAATCTGTAAAACCACAGGCCTTTGGCATTCCCCTCAGACTCTCCATTCCCTTACCCAACCACTTCTCTCCAGCCCCTGCCAATGTCTGCTTGGCTACAGAAGACCCTGTCAGAGTCTGCTTGTTCTCTCTCACTGAGTTGGGGTCATATAGGAATGGGTCAGTCTGTTTTCTCAATGTTGAACAAGGTGTGTATGTGTGTGTGTGGGGGAGAGGGGTGTTTTAGCCAATCTGATTGCAGCCTCATTGCAGTGCCAGTCCCTCCCCCATAGAGGCAGGGAGAAACAGGGGCTCCAGTGTGTGTAGCAGTTATATACGTCAGTCACTAACCCGCTTTGTGTGTGTGTGTGGGAATACAGCAACTGAAGGAACATTCAGGACTTCATGTATTCAAGGAAAGCAGCTTCTAGTCTATCCAATCTCTAAGAAACACAGAGCCAATTCTGGAGATCAATTCTCTGATGTGATTAGATACAATAGAGAACTGACACTCAGCCAGGATATCAAGTTACCCATGTTAATGCTATCCTGTGCCATGTGAATCTACAGTTCCTTCAGAAATGATTCATACCCCTTGACTTATTCCACATTGTGTTACAGCCTGAATTCAAAATGGATTGTTTCTCACCCATCTACACACAATACCCCATAACAATAAAGTGAAAATGTTTTTTGAAATTTTAGCAAATACAGAAATTCCTAAATTACATAAGTATTCACACACCTGAGTCAATACTTCGTGGTGGCGATTACAGCTGTGAGTCTTTCTGGGTATGTGTCTAAGAGCTTTCCACACCTGGACTGTGCAACATTGGCCCATTATTCTTTTCAAAATTCTTCAAGCTCTGTCATATTGGTTGTTGAGCATTCCCAGTCAACCATTTTCCGGTCTTGCCATAGATTTTCAAGTAGATTTAAGTCAAAACTGTAACTCGGCTGCTCACGAACATTCTCTGTCTTCTTGGTAAGCAACTCCAGTGTAGAGGTGGCCTTGTGTTTTAGGTTATTGCCCTGATGAAAGGTGAAGTCATCTCCCAGTGTGGAAAGCAGACTGAACCAGGTTTTCCTCTAGGAATTTGCCTGTGCTTAGCTCCATTCTGTGTTTGAAATTCACTGCTCAACTGAAGGACCTTACAGATTATTGTATGTGTGGGGTACAGAGATGAGGTAGTCAATCAAAAATCACATTTAACACTATTATTGCACACAGAGTCCATGCAACTTATTATGTGACTTGTTAAACACATTTTTACTCATGAACTTATTTAGGCTT
Source organism: Salvelinus fontinalis (assembly GCF_029448725.1). Taxonomy (NCBI): domain Eukaryota; kingdom Metazoa; phylum Chordata; class Actinopteri; order Salmoniformes; family Salmonidae; genus Salvelinus; species Salvelinus fontinalis. Next base: position 24,826,878 of record NC_074678.1, on the reverse strand, counting down.
GAAGGGGTTTGAATACTTATTGACTGAATTAATTTGCAAAAATCTCGAAAAACATAATTCCACTTTCACATTATGGGGTATTTGTGTGTAGGCCAGTGATAAACTAATCTCAGCGTAATCCCTTTTAAATTCAGGTTGTAACAACAAAATGTGGAAAAGGTCAAGGGGTGTGAATACTTTCTCAAGGCACTGTAAGCTCAAAACAATCTGACGTGGTTGTGTGTCTGTACGTACTTGTGGCAGAGCCCAGCAGATTTTTAGACCCCTTGTCCTCAGAGTGGAGGTACCCAGGAGGGTAGTCTGTAGATTGGGGATCAAAAGATTATTTAAATCAAATAAAATGTTATAGGTCACATACACATGGTTAGCAGATGTTATTGCAAGTGTAGTGAAATGCTTGTGCTTCTAGTTCCGACAGTGCAGGAATATCTAACAATTCCACAATAACTACCTAATACACACAAATCTAAGTAAAGGAATGGAATAAGAATATATACACATAAATATATACACATATAAATATATGCATGAGCAATGACAGAGCAGCATAGGCAAGATGCAATAGATGGTATAAAATACAGTACCTTTCAAACATTTGGGGTCACTTAGAAATGTCCTTGTTTTTGAAAGAAAAGCAAATTTTTTGTCCATTAAAATAACATCAAATTGATCAGAACTACAGTCTCAACGTCAGTGAAGAGGCGACTCTGGAATGCTGGCCTTCTAGGCAGAGTTCCTCTGTCCAGTGTCTGTGTTCTTTTGCCCATTGTAACCTTTTATTTTTATTGGCCAGTCAGATATGGATTTTTCTTTGAAACTCTGCCTAGAAGGCCAGCATCCCGGAGTTGCCTCTTCACTGTTGACATTGAGACTGGTGTTTTGCGGGTACTATTTAATGAAGCTGCCAGTTGAGGACTTGTGAGGTGTCTGTTTGTCAAACTAGACACACTAAGGTACTTGTCCTCTTGCTCAGTTGTGCACCGGGGCCTCCCACTCCTCTTTCTATTCTGGTTAGAGCCAGTTTGCGCTGTTCTGTGAAGGGAGCAGGACACAGCGTTGTACAAGATCTTCAGTTTCTTGGCAATTTCTTGCATGGAGTAGCCTTCATTTCTCAGAACAAGAATAGACTGACGAGTTTCAGAAGAAAGTACTTCTGGCCATTTTGAGCCTGTAATCGAACCCACAAATGTTAACGCTCCAGATACTCAACTAGTCTAAAGGAAGGCCAATTTTATTGCTACTTCAATCAGAACAACAGTTTTCAGCTGTGCTAACATAATTGCAAAAGGGTTTTCTATTGATCAATTAGCCTTTTAAAATGATACACTTGGATTAGCTAACACACCATACCATTGGAACACAGGAGTGATGGTTGCTGATAATGGGCCGCTGTACGCCTATGTAGATATTCCATAATTAAAAAAAATAAAAAATCTGTCATTTACAGCATTAACGAAGTCTACACTGTATTTCTGATCAAGTTGATGTTATTTTAAAAATGGACCAAAAAATGTGCCTTTCTTTCAAAAACAAGGACATTTCTAAGTGACCCCAAACTTCTGAACTGTAGTGTATATGAGTAATGCAAACATGATTAAAGTGACTAGTGATCCATGTATTAAAGTAACCAATGATTTCAAGTCTGTATGTAGGCAGCAGCCTCTCTGTGTTAGTGATGGCTGTTTAACAGTCGATGGCCTTGAGATCAAAGCTGTTTTTCAGTCTCTCGGTCCCAGCTTTGATGCACCTAATCAGGTACGTTATTGAGAACAAAATCTCTTTTATAACCAATTATCAAACACAGTGTACCATCTCACCATAATCCTCATCAAGGTATTCCAGCCTCTCTGAGGGGTACTGAGAATCTGCAATCTCTTCATATTCCTCCACCATACTGGTACCAAACACCCTGTAAACACACACAGTTATATAACACACACACAGCTAACATCTGGTTACATTTATTATATATAGCTGAAAGAGAGGAATTATGCTTAGACTAACATGAAATTTGTCAGAAAACTGACAGGTGGGTTGGCCTGTTGCTGAGATAACACTGTTCCCTATAGTATCCTCTAACTCCAACAAACCCAGCCCTGAGGAGATGTGGCATTGAGTGAGAGGGTCAACATCAGGGAAACGTCTGTACTGTAACTGCACATTCATATATACATCTCAACCACTTAACCTTATCGACTGAGAGAATGTACACCTTAACATGTAGTTTATCTACAGAGTAGCAGCAGTTAAGTGGATGTGAACTTAGTTCCAGTTAAAAGGGGACAAAGGGTCTTTTTCAGTTTTTTTTTTAAAATACTGAATGTTATCAGATCTTCAACCAAAACCTAATATTAGATAAAGGGAACCTGAATGAACAAATAACAATTACATGCTTAATGTTGTTTAAGAAATGAATTAAATAAGTAACACCCAATGCCCTGGTGTGAAAAAGTAATTGCCCCCTAACACTCAATAACTGGTTGTGCCACCTTTAGCTACAATGACTCCAACCAAACACTTCCTGTAGTTGTTGATCAGTCTCTCACGTCGCTGTGGAGGAATTCTGGCCCACTCTTCCATGCAGAACTGCTGTAACAGCTACATGTGGGTTTTTTAAGAATGAACAGCTTGTTTCAAGTCCTGCCACAACATGTCAATTGGGACTAGGTCTGGACTTTGACAAGGCCATTCCAGAACTACAAATAAGTAGTTTTTTTTAGCCATTTTCATGTAGACTTGATTGTGTGTTTTGGATCATTGTCTTGCTGCATGACCCAGCTGCACTTCAGCTTCAGCTCACAGACGGATGGCCTGACATTCTCCTGTAGAATTCTCTGATACAGAGCAGAATTCATGGTTCCTTCTATTAAGGCAGGTCCTGAGGTCCAGGTCCTGAGGCAGCAAAGCATCCCCAAACCATCACACTACCAACACCATGCTTGACTCATCTGTCCATAGAACATTATTCCAAGAGTCTGGATGATCACCCAGGTGCTTTTTGGATGACATGGGTCCCATTATGCCTGGTGAAAACCAAACACTGCATTCCAGTCAGAACCTCATACCAACAGTCAAGCATGGTGGTGTTGGTAGTGTGATGGTTTGGGGATGCTTTGCTGCCTCAGGACCTGGACGACTTGCCTTAATATAAGGAACCATGAATTCTGCTCTGTATCAGAGAATTCTACAGGAGAATGTCAGGCCATCCGTCTGTGAGCTGAAGCTGAAGTGCAGCTGGGTCATGCAGCAAGACAATGATCCAAAACACACTATCAAGTCTAAATGAAAACAGCTGAAAAGCAACACATTTGAAGTTCTGGAATGGGCTAGTCAAAGTCCAGACCTAGTCCCAATTGAGATGTGGCAGGACTTGAAACAAGCAGTTCATGCTTGAAAACCCACAATTGTCACTGAGTTAAAGCAGTTATGCATGCAAGATTGGGCCAAACTCCCCCCAAGCAATGTTAGAGACTGATCAACAACTACAGGAAGCATTTGGTTGCAGTCATTGTAGCTATGTGGCACAACCAGTTAGAGTTTGAGGCAATTCATTTCCCCACAGGGGAATTGGGTGCTGGATAACTGTTAATTAAATAAATAATATAAGCATACTTTTTTGGGGTTATTTGTAACCTCAGGTTCCCTTTATCTAATATTAGGTTTCAGTTGAAGAGCTGATCAAAAACATGCAAAAATAGAGAAAATAAGAAAAGGGGGCAAATACTTTTTCATAGCACTGCATCATACATCTCTAACCTGATAAGGCTGAGGGGACAGAAGTGTTCTGATCCAAAGTGGGAGATGAGCTCCACCTGGAGGGAAGGGGAGACGAAGGGTTAAACCACTGATAAAACACTCACACCTGGTTAATTAACCCACCCAGCAACACTAACATTCTAGTCATCCAATAACGTCTATACTAAATCAAATCAAAGGTGATGTAGTAGAACTTGCCAAGCTGAAAATGTATGTTTCTATTCATGTGTGTTTTATTGTTTTAGTTTGTTTTGGTCATGCATGACAGTATCTGTGCACTGCCACCAAAGCTCCCCATTATGGTACATTATATAAGGCATCATTGCATATTTACAACCTCTAAAAGAGAAGAATGCTAACCTTTATGTACTTGATGAACATCTGATGAAAGAGGAAGAGAGAGAGGGGAAAAGGAGAGATCAGTAAAAGGCTGATACATGCCACAAGCAAGTCAAGCACCTGGTCCTTTTTTTGGGGGTATTTTCGTAAAAATATTTCCTGACAACATAACACAGTGTTGACTGAATGCTTGCTCTAAAAGAGACTACAAGGATAAAGCAATAAAGGGCAGGTTAAGGTATACGAAGCAATACAAGGTACAAATAGCATTAAAAGGGAAATGTATTCTACAGTGCATTCGGAAAGTAGTCAGACCCCTAGACTTTTTTCACATTTGGTTACGTTACAGCCTTATTCTAAAATGTATTAAATTGTTTTTCACCCCTTCAATCTTCCCATAATGACAAAGAAAAACATTTATAGAAATTTGCGAATTTATATAAAATAAAAAAAACAGGAATAATAATTTTTACATAAGTATTCAGACCCTTTACTCAGTACTTTGTTGAAGCACCTTTGGCATTGATTACAGCCTTGAGTCTTAGGTATGACGCTACAATCTTGGTACACCTGTACTTGGGAGTTACTCCCATTATTCTCTGCAGATCCTCTCTAGTTCTGTCAGGTTGGAAGGGGAGCGTTCCCGCACAGCTATTTTCAGTTCCTCCAGAGATGTTAGATCGGGTTCAAATCCGGGCTTTGGCTGGGCCACTCAAGGACATTCAGAGACTTGTCCAGAAGCCACTCCTGCATCATCTTGGTGTGCTTAGGGTCATTGTCCTGTTGGAAGGTGAACCTTCGCCCCAGTCTGAGGTCCTGAGCGCTCTGGAGCAGGTTTTCATCAAGGATCTCTCTGTACTTTGCTCCATTAATCTTTCCCTCGATCCTGACTAGTCTCGATGTCCCTGCCGCTGAAAAACATCCCCACATCATGATGCTGCCACCACCATGCTTCACTGTAGAGATGGTGCCAGGTTTCCTCCAGATGTGAAGTTTGGCATTCGGGCCAAAGAGTTCAATCTTGTTTCTCATGGTCTGAGAGTGTTTAGGCAAACTCCAAGCGGGCTGTCATGTGCATTTTACTGAGGAGTGGCTTCCGTCTGGCCACTCTACCACAAAGGCCTGATTGATGGAGTGCTGCAGAGATGGTTGTCCTTCTGGAAGGTTCTCCCATCTCTCCACAGAGAAACTCTAGAGCTCTGTCAGTGACCATCGGGTTCTTGGTCACCTCCTTGACCAAGGCCCTTCTCCCTCGATTGCTCACTTTGACCAGGTGGCCAGCTCTAGGAAGAGTCTTGGTGGTTCCAAACTTCATCCATTTAAGAATGATGGAGGCCACTGTGTTCTTAGGGACCTTCAATGCTGCAAAAAAATGTGGTACCCATCCCCAGATCTGTGCCTTGACACAGTCCTGTCTCGCAGCTCTATGGACAATTCCTTCGACCTCATGGCTTGGTTTTTGCTCTGACATGTACTGTCAACTGTGGGATCTTATGTAGACAGGTGTGTGCCTTTCCAAATCATGTCCAATTGAATTTACCACAGGTGGACTCCAATCAAATTGTAGAAACATCTCAATGATGATCAACGGAAACAGGATGCACCTGAGCTCAATTTCGAGTCTGAATAGGGTCTGAATAGTTATGTAAATAAGGCATGTTTTTTTATTTGTAATAAATTTGCAAACATTTCTAAAAACATATCGCTTTGTCATTATGGGGTATAGTGTGCAGATTAATGAGGATTTATTTGTATTTAATCCATTTTAGAATAAGGCTGTAACGTAACAAAATGTGGAAAAAGTCAAGGGGTCTGAATAGTTTCTGAATGCACTGTAAGTATTCATAGCAGTTACTTTTAAGGAGTAGGGAAGAGGTAGACAAACAGAACCTAGACAGACATCAGAACAAGACATATCAGGTTGAGAACAGCTTCAGTTCTTCATCATTTGGTATCAGTGGCATATTCATATTAACCCAACACAAAAAAAGCTCCCACAAAATATTATTTTAAACTACCGTAATTTCCAGACTATAAGCCGCTACTTTTTTTCCCACGCTATGAACCTTGCGCTTTATACAATGACGCGGCTAATTTATGGATTTTCCCGCTTTCACAAATTCATGCCGCCAAAAAACTGAGCACAGTCACATAATGTGAAGTAAATCGAGCGCGCTCAAACTTTCCATCATTCTGATTACGGTAGTCATTTTGTCACCCTCATCATGGCAAAGACACGGAGAAATGCATATGATGCAGCTTTCAATTTGAAGGCGATCGATCTGGCTGTTTGAAAAGTAAATAGAGCTGCTGCACGGGAGCTTGGCCTTAATGAGTCGATTAAAAGACGTTGGAAACAGCAGCGTGTGAAACTGACTTAGTGCAAAAAGACAACAAAAGCTTTCAGAGGAAAGAAAAGCAGATGGCCCGAACTAGAAAATGAGGCTTGGATGACAAGTGGGGAGAAATCCTTCACTAAAACGGGCCGCATGCGAAGAGCGATTTATGGTCAAGTCTGCCAGTGGGTCCTGACAGCGTGGAGCTGCTGCGTATTGAAGAGGGCAGCATAAGCTCAGCGGGGAATTTGCCTCCGGATGAAAGTGAGGAGAGCACAATGAAAACGATCCAACATCGGATGAAGCAATTCTGAGGCTATTCAACTCCGACACCAAAGGAGATGACTTCAGTGGTTTCAGTGCACAGGAGGAAGATAGTGACCAAGGACTTTCCTGGTAGGCTACTGTTTACTGCTATTTAAAAAAAAAAAAATGTTACAAGCCTGTTTCGTTAAAGCCTATTTATTTTTTGTTACAAGACGTGTTTCGTTAAAGCCTATTTATTTTTGTTACAAGCCGTGTTTCGTTTAAAGGCTGTGTAAAGTTCATTTGTTTCAATGTACCGGTAGGCACCTGCGCCTTATAGACACGTGCGGCTTATTTATGTACAAAATACATTTTTTTTTTTTTTTTTTAATTCAGTGGGTGCGGCTTATTTTCAGGTGCGCTTAATAGTCCAGAAATTACGGTACACAAATAATTAAATAAATAAATGCAATAACACTTAGTGTTAGATAAGAGAAGATGGCGAGGAGGAGTAGAGTTGAAAGACTACAATATAGTAGGCACTTTCCAATACTTTTTTACTGTATTTATTACACATAGAAGTAGGGAGGAAAGGTAGCTGAAATACACTGCTCAAAAAAATAAAGGGAACACTTAAACAACACAATGTAACTCCAAGTCAATCACACTTCTGTGAAATCAAACTGTCCACTTAGGAAGCAACACTGATTGACAATAAATTTCACATGCTGTTGTGCAAATAGAATAGACAAAAGGTGGAAATTATAGGCAATTAGCAAGACACCCCCCAAAACAGGAGTGATTCTGCAGGTGGTGACCACAGACCACTTCTCAGTTCCTATGCTTCCTGGCTGATGTTTTGGTCACTTTTGAATGCTGGCGGTGCTCTCACTCTAGTGGTAGCATGAGACGGAGTCTACAACCCACATAAGTGGCTCAGGTAGTGCAGTTCATCCAGGATGGCACATCAATGCAAACTGTGGCAAAAAGATTTGCTGTGTCTGTCAGCGTAGTGTCCAGAGCATGCAGGCGCTACCAGGAGACAGGCCAGTACATCAGGAGACGTGGAGGAGGCCGTAGGAGGGCAACAACCCAGCAGCAGGACCGCTACCTCAGCCTTTGTGCAAGGTGGTGCACTGCCAGTGCCCTGCAAAATGACCTCCAGCAGGCCACAAATGTGCATGTGTCTGCTCAAACGGTCAGAAACAGACTCCATGAGGGTGGTATGAGGGCCCGACGTCCACCGGTGGGGGTTGTGCTTACAGCCCAACACCGTGCAGGACGTTTGGCATTTGCCAGAGAACACCAAGATTGGCAAATTCGCCACTGGCGCCCTGTGCTCTTCACAGATGAAAGCAGGTTCACACTGAGCACATGAGCACATGTGACAGACATGACAGTCTGGAGACGCCGTGGAGAACGTTCTGCTGCCTGCAACATCCTCCAGCATGACCGGTTTGGCGATGGGTCAGTCATGGTGTGGGGTGGCATTTCTTTGTGGGGCGGCACAGCCCTCCATGTGCTCGCCAGAGGTAGCCTGACTGCCATTAGGTACCGAGATGAGATCCTCAGACCCCTTGTGAGACCATATGCTGACACATGCACATTTGTGGCCTGCTGGAGGTCATTTTGCAGGGCTCTGGCAGTGCACCTCCTTGCACTAAGGTGGAGGTAGCGGTCCTGCTGCTGGGTTGTTGCCCTCCTACGGCCTCCTCCACGTCTCCTGATGTACTGGCCTGTCTCCTGGTAGCGCCTGCATGCTCTGGACACTACGCTGACAGACACAGCAAACCTTTTTGCCACAGTTCGCATTGATGTGCCATCCTGGATGAACTGCACTACCTGAGCCACTTGTGTGGGTTGTAGACTCCGTCTCATGCTACCACTAGAGTGAGAGCACCGCCAGCATTCAAAAGTGACCAAAACATCAGCCAGGAAGCATAGGAACTGAGAAGTGGTCTGTGGTCACCACCTGCAGAATCACTCCTGTTTTGGGGGGTGTCTTGCTAATTGCCTATAATTTCCCCCTTTTGTCTATTCCATTTGCACAACAGAATGTGAAATTTATTGTCAATCAGTGTTGCTTCCTAAGTGGACAGTTTGATTTCACAGAAGTGTGATTGACTTGGAGTTACATTGTGTTGTTTAAGTGTTCCCTTTATTTTTTTGAGCAGTGTACATCAACACCCTCAGAATATTTCCTTCCACATTTTCACCCTCACAATCACATATATGGTGTGAGGTTTGAGTAGGGAGCCAGTCTCATGTTGATGACATAGGAAACCTATTGTGAAGTCATGAGGAATTTACCTGGGCTTAGAACATAGAATTCAAATGGTGTGTGTGTCTGCAGTGTGTGTGTGTGTGTGTGTGTATGGGTGTTTGCAGTGTGTGTGTGTGTGTAAGTTTGTACCTTGATGTATTTGGCGTAGAGCTGTTCGTCCAATGGGAAGCTCTGGACGGTGCGCTCGTCACGGGCGTGGAATGTTCCCAACTTCAACCACTTGTTGGTGGGATACCTGAGAGAGAGCAAGAGAACGAGAGGGGTGGTCAGAGGGGCAGGTGTGCGTGTGTCCTGAGAGAAACGGGAAGGGTGTGCATGTACCTGTCGCTGATGGAGACCAGGAAGTCTTTAGGTGTGGAGGAGAACAGTTCAAAGTTAGCGATGTCCAACTGTTTCACCTGGATGGGCTCACAAAGCTCTATCACAAACCTAGAAAGAGAGAAGAGGAAGATAGAGGTAGATGAGGAATGATAATGTGAGATCATTTCCAGCTGCCTGCTCTCCCCTTGACCCCTGCCTGGGCAGATGGTTGGCAGTTGGGGTCACACGTGCTGAGGGGACAATGTGTGCGTGCGTGTGTGTTTCTGGAGGAAACAGCAAAGCAGAACACTGAGTCACCCATTGTCACCCTGCAGCTCCACAGAGAGCAGCCAGGACTAGGAGAGAGAGGAGGAAGGGCAAACTGTCCAAAATTAAACAACAAGAGATGAGTAGATTGAAAATCTGACATCTTTAATTATTTATTCTCATGATTGTTTCCAACTGTGTATTCCTCTTGCACAATGTTAACTGAAGCAAAAGTGACAACGTCTCCTGCATCAGCAAGCATAGACACGCCCCTAGAATGTGTGTGTCTCACCAGATCTTAATGCTGCAGGGGTTCAGCATGTACAGGTCCATATTCTCCATAAGGATGGCAGATGTACTCTGGAAACCAGAGAGGATAGAGAGAACAAAATGGCAAATATGAGACACATAATGAGTCAATGGACTGGTTCATACTATTCTAAGAACATAAAGACGTGTGTGTTACCTTGGCCTCTGTGTTAGCTGACAGTATCTTAGCTCCACACTCCACAGAAGCATAGTTGTTTTTAAAGTTCTTCTGCACCTTCTTCACAGGGGTGCTTCCACTTGAAGAGGTATGGAGGGACAGAGCTGGAGAAGACAGGAGGGTTAGGAGGTGTGTGTGTGGGTTGGTTCTTCTATCCTTGAGGGGACCTAAAATACCCCAAAAGTCCCCACAAGGATAATAAAAAAAGGAAAATTCTCCCTTGTGGGGACATTTCCCATGTCAACAAAGGCTATTTTAAGCTTAGGGGTTAGGTTTACGGTTACTATTAGGGTAAAACCCAATTTATGCTCGACCCGAAAATGTGGTCGGAGACTTCATATGGAGGGTGTGACGCAATTGCCGAGCTTCTGGAGGCATGCAGAGGCCAAATCAAGCTCCCTACCGCATTGCTGTGCTCCGTATAACTCCACATTGACATGATTGGTTGACGGCAGGTGGGGGTGGTACGTCTTGTATAAACACAAACTCACTTCATTGACAACAGCTCTGCTCAGCGCAATAAGGATGAAACCCTGACGTCTGCGGAGGCTGCATGGAGTAAATGCTGTACGGCCTCTTCAGAAGTCAGATTGACCACGCAGAGCCTTTAAGGGGTTAGTGGTTAGGTTTAGGAGTAAGGTTAGGGAAAATAGAATTTTGAATGGAAATTCATTTTAGGTCCCCACGAGGATAGAACTAACCGTGTGTGTGTGTGTGTGTGTGTGTGTGTGTGTGTGTGAGAAATATGCAGTCCGGAACCTTAAACACTTCCAAATCCGTAACATATTGTACGAATTACAAAATAAAATAAAGCATATCATATGAAATGGATGACGTAGTACACAATTGCCACCGTCACGCCATCTGTTTATAAATGTGGTGTCTGTCTGGTCTGTGATTATCGTGACGCTGAGGACAGGAGAACTACACAAGGTCCAGTTTCTAGCTCAGCGAATAACAACACAATGGGTTAACTGACCCTGCCACGCTGTCTATGATCTAAGAGTGTGAGGGTACTGTACGCAATCTGGAAGTGTGTGTGTGCAGTGCATGTGGCATGGAGTTCGAGAGTGTGTGTGAACTCATGCATGTCTGTTGGTCTGTGTCCTTCTGCTCCAGTAGACCGGGCCATTCATGATGGTGGAGAAAGAGTGCTGCCTCAGAGGAGGGTGAGAGGTTGACGACACTCACACATGGTCCAGTACCCATACTGCCCTCATTCAGAGGGAAGAGATTCAAGAATGAAAGGCAAGGGAGAGAAACTATGAGGGAAGGAGGAAGATGGAGGGAAGGAGTTGAAAGGAGGAAAGAGATTTGAGGTCTCTGCACTCGTTTGTCTGAAAAATGACTGTTGCAACCATCATGCCTTCTTCATGGTCACTGAGCTTCTCCTGAACATGAGATTAATGAGGAGAACGTGTCCCTGTGTGTTTCTTACTCTTCTCCTTCTCCACCTCCATGACTTGTTTCTTCCACTCGTCGAAGGTTGGGATGTCCTCCTTACTGGGCACTGAGGGGTCCGTCTCAATAGCGCTGGCATCACTGGCATCACTGGCATCCACTGCCTTGACAGGTATAGAGAGACACGTTATACAGACACGTCATACAGACAGGCCATACAGACACGTCCAGTGAGCAGTAATTTATATATTACATAATCACTTGATAAGACCCCAGAACGGTCGACAAAGCCACCAAATGGCAAAGCCTCTTCATTAACACACAGATACAGGCCAATCCGGTTCAGCTCTGTCTGTCTGCAGCCAATGTAGTTTGAGAACAGAACAGCTCTGTACCAATACTGGACAGGGCTTTTAATTCATCATCATCTACAAACAAAGGCTGACCCTCTTCTTCCATTCACTCCCTCCATCCCTCCTCCCAGTAAGAGAAAGGCAGAGGGAGCAGAGGGTTCCTTTACTGAATGAAACATTAATGAAGCAGCTTTTTGCAGAATTAGCAGCCAAGCTGTGTGTAGCTCCTCCCCCCCAATGTTCACACGCAAACCTCTACACTCCCCATTACGTTTACATTCAGTGGCACAACTAACGGTCTACTCTCTAACACTGAGGAATAGGTTGTGGGACTCCCTCTCACCTGCTGGTCTTGGTCGGTGTCTTGGTGCCTGTCGGAGGTGTTTCCCCCCTGGTCCAGCTCTGGTAGACCTTGGTCCTGGTCTGGGTCCTCTGGGCTGACAGATGCTTGGACATCAGCATCAGAACCAGCCTGAATTTGATCCTGCTCTGACTGGCTTTCTACTGGGTCAGCATCACCACTATGGGGGAGAGGGAGAGAAGGCGAGTGGAGGACAGAAGAGAGGGGGTTAAAGGGGATGAAAGGAGAAACAATCTGGAGCCACAGTATTTTATTTCAATAACATTCCTACCGTATATAAAGGGGCATTTACATTTGAAAAATAAATAATAATTACGTGAAAAACTCAACAAAAAACTATTTCAGCTTCAAGGGAATATCAGTTAAATAACTGGATGTACGTCAGAGGTTGACTAATGACACCACCTCTTACGATATGATAAATACTTTATACCAAAGAGGAAATTGTCGTGGACCCATAATTCTGCTATAGTAACAGAAATAACATCTCATATACATCATACGTACAATTCACATTTCTCATTTTAGTAATTTAGCAGTGCACTTTTCTTAAGATAGATAGTGGGACAACCACATATCACAGTCAGAGTAAGCTACTTTATTGAAGAAAAATGTACTCTCAGCAAAGTCAGGGCTGGTAAAGGGGAAAAGAGTTAAGTGCGAGTGTTCGTTCACTAAATGCTTTTTGAGGAGAGGGTGCAAGGGGGGTGCAGGGGGATTATTTAAGATACTCTTTGAAGAGGTAGAGTTTCAGGTGCTTTCAGAAGATGTGCAGGGCCTCTGCTACCCTCCCATAGTGCCAAAAGGCCAGAGGTGGCAGAACGGAGTGCTCGGGTTGGGGTGTAGGGTTTGAGCAGAGCCTGAAGGTAGGGAGGTGCAGTTCCTCTTGCTGCTCTGTAGGTAAGTACCATGGTCTTGTAGTGGATGTGAGCTTCTACTGGAAGCCAGTGGAGTGTGAGGAAGGAGCGGGGTGACATGGGAGGAGCGGGGTGACATGGGAGGAGCGGGCTTACCATGGGAGGAGCGGGATGACATGGGAGGAGCGGGGTGACATGGGAGGAGCGGGCTAACATGGAAAACTTGGGAAGGTAGAACAGCAGGCGAGATGCAGTGTTCTGGATACGTTGCAGGGGTTTGATGGCACAAGCGGAGCCCAGCCAACAGCGAGTTGCAGTATTCCAGGCGGGAGATGACAAGTGCCTGGATTAGGACTTGCGCCGCTTCCTGTGTGAGGTACGGTCGTACTCTACGGATGTTGCATGAACCTGCAGGAGCGAGTCACTGCTTTGATGAGGACACCGTGGAGTTGTCAAAAGTGATGGAGAGTTCAAGGAGCAGGCATCCCTTCCCCGGGAGGAAGAGCAGCTCCGTCTGGTCAAGGTTGAGCTTGGGGTGGTGGACCGACATCCAAGCGGAGATAACTGCCAGGCTTGCAGAGATGCATGTTGCCACCTGGGTGTCAGAAGGGGGAAGCCGAAAAGTAGGTGAGTGTCATCCGCATAGCAATGATAGAAGAGACCATGTGATGATATGACAGAACTGAGGGACTTGGTGTAGAGAGAAGAGGAAAGGACCAAGAGACCTGGGAAACACCAGTAGTGAGGAGACTACGTGGTGCAGACACAGATCCTCTCCATGTCACCTGGTAGGAGCAGCCTGCCTGGTAGGATGCAATCCAAGAGTGTGCAGAGCCTGAGACGCCCAGCCCTGAGGGTGGAGAGGAGGATCTGATGGTTCACAGTGTCGAAGGCAGCGGATAGATTTAGGAGGATGAGAACAGAAGAGAGCGAGTCAGTTTTGGCAGTGCTGAGAGCCTCTGACACAGAGAAGAACAGTCTTGGTTGAGTGACCCGTCTTCAAGCCTGACTGGTTAAGGTCAAGAAGATCGTTCTGAGAGAGATCATGAGACAGTTTGTCAGACAACATGCTCAAGTGTTTTGGAAAGAAAATCATGAAGTGATACCGGTCTGTAGGTTTTGACGTCAAAGTGTGTTCGTTTCTTGAGGAGGGGAGCGACTCGGGCCATTTTGTAGGCAAGGGAATGCAGCCAGTGGTCAGGGATGAGTTGACGAGGGAAGTGAGGAATGGGAGAAGGTCTCCAGAGATGGTCTGGAGAAGGGGATGGGGTTGAGCAGGAAAGTTGTCGGGTGGCCAGACCTCACTAGTCACAAGATTTCCTCTGCAGAGAGAGGGGAGAAAGTGATCAAGGCGTAGGGTAGTGGGACCAGTGGACTCAATAGGCTGAGTGAATGAGCAGCAAATGTCGTCAACCTTTTCAAAGTGGTTGACAAAGTCGTCCGCAGAGAGGGAGGAGGGAGGGGGAGGAGGATTAAGGATGGAGGAGAAGGCAGAAGCTTGACATTTAGAGTGATAGAAAGTGGCTTTATCAGTAGACACAGAGGAAGAGAAGGTAGAGAGGAGGGAGTGAAAGGACAATAGGTCCTCCGAAAGTTTTAGCTCAGCTGGCCGCAGCCCTGTAAGCTCGCAATGAGTTACTCAGCCACGAAGCAGGAGGGGAGAGCCGAGCCGGCCGGGGGGAAAGGGGACAATACGAGTCATAAGATGCAGAAGAGAGAGATGATAGGATAGAAGAGGAGAGAGGAGTGGGAGAGAGAGACTAAAGATTGCGATGGCGCATAACCACTCAGCCCCTACCCAGATGGTCAAGGTTGGAGGAAAGGGACACAGAAAAGGAAACAAAGTAGTGATCAGAGACCTGGAGGGGTTACAGTGAGACTAGTAGGCAAACAGCCTCTAATAAAGATGTCAAGCGTATTGCCTGCCTTGTGAGTGGGAGGGGACTGGGAAAGGGTGAGGTCAAAACAGGCAAGGAGGGGAATGAAAGAGTTGTAAAGAAGTGAATCAAAGGCAGACGTCAGGAGGTTGAAGTCACCAAGTACGAAGAGTGGTGAGCCATCGTCAGGCAATGAGCTTGTCAAGGTGTCAAACTCATTGAAGAACTCCCTAATGGCACCTGGCAGGTGATAGATGACAATGTTAAGCTTGAGTGGACAAGTGACTGTGACAGCATGGAATTCATATGAGGAGATGGACAGGTGATAGAGGGAGAAAATAGCCCTGTGCCACCACCGCAACGACCAGATGCTCTTGGACTATGAGAGAAAACGTAGTCGGATGGAGAGCAGCTGGAGCAGCAGTCTTCTCTGGGGTAATCCATGTCTTCGTCTGGGTCTTCGTCAGGGCAGCATAGGCTGAGATGAACTCGGAAGTTCCAAAACGCTGCCGGAGACCAGGAATTCCACATTGTTCTCGCAGGGTACACTAAATTAGTTGGGTTGCAGCCAAGGTTTGGAGAGCGTCTTTAAAGCCTACATGGAGAGGAACGAACTGAGATAGAATACACACACATAGTTGCCAAAGCTACAAAAGAGCAAAATTTGATCTGAAAAGTAACTCGGGAAGATATTCAAGTGAGCGAGTGATGTGGAGCCTTTCTGCCCCTTAGTTGTTGACACATCAACCAGGATTATCTTCAAGTTATGAGCAGTCAGCAGTTCACACACACCAAGTGGGCTATTAGGAAGACCGGGAGCACTTAAAGTAGGTGGCCCTAGCTAGCAAAAAGAAAGTACTAGACAAAAACAGATTAAGACAAATGATACTCCTCACTCTTGGAGATATCAGGAGTCATCTAGCTATAGAATGAAGCAGCTTACCTGGCTGGGGCTGGAGCAGGGGTGTGAGAGGTAGAGGTAGGTGTGTGTTGGGGGTCTTCTGTGGCCGGGGCTGGGCTGGGTTCTGCCAGGGCATCACTGCGGGTCTCGGCCGGGGCTGGGGGGTCTGTGGAGGCTTGGTCCTGGGCTAGGTCATTGCTGGGCGATGGGGTGGAGGAGGGTGGCGTTGCCTGGTCCTGGAGGGGAGGGAGTTGTGTATCGGGCTCTGGGTGTGTGTGTGTGTGAGGCTGTGTCATTTGTGTGCGTAGCTCAGCAGCAGCGGGGGGTTCAGGATCAGCGTGTGGTTCTGGGGCTGACCAGACCTCTACCACTACAGGCTCCTCCTGATTCACAGTCTGGAAAACACACACACCAGCTCAATTCTCTGTCTGTGTCTGTGTGTCTGTGTGTCTGTGTGTGTGTGTGTGTGTGTGTTACCTGTTCAGTGTTGTGTGTGTTGGGCTCCTCTAGTGCAGCCCTCTCCGTCTCCAGTCCCATGTCGTAGGAGGAGTGTGTGTGTGTCCTCGGCGACTCCATCTGGGGAACAGGCGCACACGCGCCATTAGAACATGGCGCACACACAGACACACTTCGAATAGGAAGTTTTAATTCTACAGAAACTATGGTAAACTGAAGTAGGCTAGCCTCTTTCGCCGGAAGACATGACAGATTGATAGAAGAACACCACAAACAGGAGAATGAGTGAGCGTCTCAGGCTGAGAAACAGTTCTTTGTTAGACCGAGGGAAAGAACAAAAGTCTGTTCTATAAGGGACTGACAGCACGGCTCCGACAGTACAGACAGGCGTGTTTGCCATGTGTACATTGACAGTATACCAGCATGCAGCAGGCTTGTACTTACATGCCCACGGAGGACTAAATATGTGTTAACATAGCCCCCCACCCCTCTCCCTCAGCCCCCTAGTTCAGAGTCCAAATACAGACTAAGAGGGATTAGTCTGTATTTGGCTAATACTGTCAAAATAAAGTCTGAGTGAGGCCTAGTGGGGTCTGGGGGAAAGCTGAGTGAACTGTGGCCTCACCTGGTCTGACCTGGTCCGAGCCTAGATACATTACCATTATCATAGTCTCAGGAAGACACCATGGCCGGTCAAGCAGACCTGCTCTCAGCCTAGGGGCCAGAGATGGGGGCTGGGAGGAGGTCTAGTCAACAATCTAATGCACAACAACCACCAATGTTAAGTCTTGCATAACTCTTCAGCCAAATACCACCCCGCTCACCTCAGAGGTCAGGAACACACACCTCTCCTCCACTCCCCAGGCCAAATCCCAAACTCATTTACGGCCTTACCTCCTCTGTCTTTCACCGGAGGTCACGTATGACCCCACATATAGGACTACACAACCCCCCCCCCCCCTCCCTTAACACATTCACACTCATGGCTTTGTTGAACTGGTAGGTCAGAGGAAAATAAACGCTTTAGGTGGGTCACCGTGCAAACAATTAGTTAACTCAGTTCTGATCATGATCCTTTCTGGCTGAAACCCCATAGTAACTGATTCTAGGTGTAGTAGTGGATTATTAGCCTGGTGGTCCAGTCTGCTTGTGCTTTAGACAACTCCTCACCTTGTGGTCCGTCCTGTGGTACTGTGCATGCTCATGGTCGTGAAGATGCTCTGGGGGGCTGCTGTCTCCACTAGACACACCTGGACCTGACGAGTTGTGCTCTGAACAACACACATGACTTCTGGGGTACCTGGAAGATAGAGACAGGCTCAGTAACACACAATGAACAATACAGCTGGGGTAGCAACGCTGTCGTGCGTGGAAAAATAATTATACATACAGTACCAGTCAAAAGTTGACACTTAGTCATTGCAGGGGTTTTCTTTATTTTTACTATTTTCTACATTATAGAATAATAGTGAAGACATCAAAACTATTAAATAACACATAAGGAATAGTGTAGTAACCAAATTTAAAAAAAAATTCAAATATATTTGATATTCTTCAAAGTAGCCACCCTTGATGACAGCTTTGCAAAGTCCCCCACCCCCATGCAAACTTTGCCACCGCTGCCTTAAAGGAACAGGACTGGGCTTGCTGGACACTGAACCAAACTACTGTAGAACTGCCCTGCCGATGCCATCTCTGCCACTGGATTCCTTTTGGTCTTAGTACTAGAGAGAAAGTCTGGAAAGGTCTAATATTGCATAAGAGCACAACATCGAGATAAACAGGAGAAAAAAAAGAGAAGTAGAGCAGGGTCTTTTTGTGTTTATCTGATCAGAGGGGTAAAGGCCGAGGTGATGTGGCGGGAGAGGAGGGAGGGTCCCTGGAGTGTGTGTGTGTGTGTGTGTGTGTGTGTGTGTGTGTTTAGGGCTCAATGAGCGTGGGGCCTGCCTGAACATGTCCACAATGTTCAGCTTCACACACACTTTAATAAAATGTTTTTTACACAATGTACTTTCCCCTCGGGCCTGGCCTCTGAAGCCCAGTATAAATCTAAATAACAGCTGGACGCTGCAATTGTCACCTCACACACACGCCCCTTGCTCTGAAACCTAGAGCTTCACCTTGACATCACTGTCAGGCCACACACAATCTGGACTATGTTTTAGCCTATTAGTTTTATGGCAGGACTTGAGAGGATCCTGAGAAAGGTGAATGTGTGTTGTTTACCATGGTGAAGTTAAGGACTCTGATCTTCTAGACCAGTGGTTCCCAAACTCTTTATAGTCCCGTACCCCTTCAAACATTCAACCTCCAGCTGCGTACCCATCATTGTAAGCCTGCCACACACAATACATTTAGTATTGTGTGTGTGTAAATGTTTGTCACAAACCGGCTCATGGGAAGTGACAGAGCTCTTATAGGACCAAGGCACAAATAATAATAATCAATAATTTTGCTCTTTATTTAATCATCGTAAATATAAAACCTTATTTGTTCATCAAAAACTGTGAATAACTCACCACAGGTTAATGAGAGGGTGTGCTTGAAAGGATGCACATAACTCTGCAATGTTGGGTTGTATTGGAGAGTCTGTCTTAAATCATTTTACACACACAGTCTGTGCCTGTATTTAGTTTTCATGCTTGTGAGGGCCGAGAATCCACTCTTCTCGGCCCGTACGTGGTAGCAAATGGCCTCGGTGTCTTAACAGCGCAATTTGCCAAGGCAGGATACTCCGAGTGCAGCCCAATCCCGAAATCTGGCAGTGGCTTCTGATTAAATTCAATTTTCACAGAACCGCTTGTTGCAATTTCAATGAGGCTCTCTTGTTCAGATATTGTTAAGTGGACTGGAGGCAGGGCATGAAAGGGATAATCCAGTTGTTTGTGTTGTCATGACGTTGGCCTGTGGGTAAGGTTTAGGACCCCCCATAAATATCTTTCTCCCTTTCCTCTCTTGACTCTACCAAAGGACTCTTGAATAGCCTTTGTTAAACATAGAGAGTCTGGGAACATCAAAAGGTGGGTGGAAAGGAACCATATTTCGGTAATCCAACCAGTTGAAAATATGCATTGGTACTCAATGAATATGATGCCAGATCAGTTGGCGCCTGAGACATGACAGGACAACATAAACTATATCTTGGCAATTCTACACATTCTAGTTATCAGATTCACATGGAATTGTTGTGCAATTTAAATGTTTAAATATTAAACTATTTGTGAAAAGATTAAATGTAATTTTAGCTTCCAAATGAGATTATTGGGTTTTCATAAGGTTAAAGCTCTGCTCACACAGTGGCCCGCCCATGTGAAGAGACATTGGTTATAAACTATGAAACACGCCCTTCTCTCCCCTCCTATATAAAGCCCTTGACGAAAATGTAACTTTCTGTTCCGAGGACGATAGTACTTTTAACGTATGGACCGTCGTCCTAACATGTCAACTACAGAACTAAGCCAACCTCAGCATGAGCTTTGGTTGCGAATGGTATGAACTTCAAACTCTTATTCACTAAAGAAGTGAGACATCCTAGCCGTTGAGTTAGCAACAGCAGCTGTAAACGTGGGCTAGGAAAGGACGGACGACGTATCCAGTCTACCACACAACGACGATACTACAACGTATCCAGTTTACCAGCAGAGACACTCTTCAAAGGACAAGGAAGATCTCTGTTGGGCAACACGGCCTTCCATCTACGACCAACCTATTGAAGCGCAGCTCAGAGTAAATATTTATTGCATTTTCCTTTTCCAAATGGGAGGTAATTTAGAATGCATAAGATACTGTATTTGCGCTAGCATAGCCTCTCCCTTTGTTCCTCAGTCTTCCCGCTTTTTCACTCAAATCCAACCCCCTTTCCTTTGTGTAGCCAGCCGTCATGTCGGCTCCGTCCACCAGGGACGTTTTCTTTATGACATAATTTGCATTCTGTGTGATTAGTTAGGTATTTAGTAAATAAATAAACCAAATTTTGTATTGCTGATTCAACTTGTTAGCCAAGGTTCGTGATGATAACCAAGAATCTACAACTTTCAGATGAGACTGAAACAAGGTGACGATTGAATATTGACTGCTATTGATGTAAAAGTTCACCAGGTCTTTAAGAGTTTATTCGGAAGATAACAGCTCTATAAACATTATTTCGTGGTGCCCCGACTTTCTAGTTAATTATTTACCTGATTAGCTTAAATCAGGTAATATTAATTAGAGAAATTATTTTATAGAATAGCATGTCATATCACTTAATCCGGGTATAGCCAAATGACACGACAGTGTCATCCGCTTTGGGAAAGTGCCTGCATAATTGCACACCCAACTCACTCAGGTGCTTCGCTATATCACATTTGACATTGTCCGTAAGCTTCAGCTCATTTTCACACACAAAAAAATCATAAAATGATGGAAAGACCTGTGTGTTGTCCTTCTTAATGCAGACAGAAAACAGCTCCAACTTCTTAATCATAGCCTCAATTTTGTCCCGCACATTGAATATAGTTGCGGAAAGTCCCTGTAATCCTAGATTCAGATCACTCAGGTGAGAAAAAAAATCACCCAGATAGGCCAGTTGTGTGAGAAACTTGTCATCATGCAAGCGGTCAGACAAGTGAAAATGATGGTCAGTAAAGAGAACTTTAAGCTCGTCTCTCAATTTAAAAAAAGTTGTTAATACTTTGCCCCTTGATAACCAGTGCACTTCTGTATGTTGTAAAAGCGTTACATGGTCGCTGCTCATATCATTGCATAGTGCAGAAAATACACAAGAGCTCATGGGCCTTGCTTTAACAAAGTGAACTATTTTCACTGTAGTGTCCAAAACATATTTCAAGTGGTCAGGCATTCCCTTGGCAGCAAGAGCCTCTTGGTGGATGCTGCAGTGTACCCAAGTGGCGTCGGGAGAAACTACTTGCACACGCGTTACCACTCCACTATGTCTCCCTGTCATGGCTTTTGCGCCATCAGTACAGATACCAACATCAGCAGCAGCTACGTTTGGCTACATATGGACCGTTAGTGGAATTCAAGCAAGAGAGTAATGTTTAATGTGATTGGATGTTAATTATTTGACTAGGCTACCTGTATTTGACATTGTGTTATTTCGCTGAACACTAGATGGGGTTCATTTTATTTTTGGCAGTGAAACGAGACTACTCAGGCGAGAGAGAAAAACTCACCCAAATGTATAGTCCCGTTGGATTATTTTTTAAATATTTTTTAAATTAAAAAATAAATAAATAATAATAATAATAATAATGAAGGACCTCGGCATTACTCTGGACCCTGATCTCTCTTTTGACCAACTTCAAGAATATTTTCAAGGACAGCTTTTTTCCATATTCGTAACATTGCAAAAATCAAAAGCGTTTTGTCCAAAAATTATGAAGAAAAGCTAATCCATGCTTTTGTCACTTCTAGATTAGACTACTGCAATGCTCTACTTTCCAGCTACCCAGATAAAGCACTAAATAAACGTCAGTTAGTGCTAAATATGGCTGCTAGAATCTTGACTAGAACCAAAAAATTGGATCATATTACTCCAGTGCTAGCTTCCCTACACTGGCTTCCTGTTAAGGCTAGGGCTGATTAAGGTTTTACTGCTAACCTACAAAGCATTACATGGGCTTGCACCTACCTATCTCTCCGATTTGGGCTTGTCGTACATACCCAGATGGACGCTATGGTCACAAGACGCAGGCCTCCTTATTGCCCCTGGAATGTCTAAGCAAACAACTGGAGGCAGGGCTTTCTCCTGTAGAGCTCAATTTTTATGGAATGGTCTGCCTATCCATGTGAGAGACGCAGACTCGTTCTCAACCCTAAGTCTTTATTGAAGACTCATCTCTTCAGTAGGTCCTATGATTGAGTGTAGTCTGGCCCAGGGGTGCGAAGGTGAACGGAAAGGCACTGGAGCGACGAACCGACCTTGCTGTCTGCCTGGCTGGTTCCCCTCTCGCCACTGGGATTATCTGCCTCTGACCCTATTACGGGGGCTGAGTCACTAGCTTACTCGTGCTCTTCCATGCCGTCCCTAGGAGGGGTGCGTCACTTGAGTGGGTTGAATCACTGACGTGATCTTCCTGTCCGGATTGGCACCCCCCCCGAGTTCAGGCCGTGGGGGGAGATCTTCGTGGGCTATACTCAGCCTCGCCTCAGGGTAGTAAGTTGGTGGTTTGCGGACACCCTCCAGTGTGGGGGCTGTGCTTTGGCAAAGTGGGTGGGATTATATCCTGCCTGGTTGGCCCTGTCCGGGGGTATCGTCGGACGGGGCCACAGTGTCTCCCGACACCTTGTCTCAGCCTCCAGTATCTATGCAGCAGTAGTTTGTGTCGGGGAACTAGGGCCAGTCTGTTATATCTGATGTAATTATCCTTTCTTATCCGGTGTCCTGTGTGAATTTAAGTATGCTCCCTCTAATTCTCTTTCCCGGAGGACCTGAGCCCTGGGACCATGCCTCAGGACTACCTGGCCTGATGACCCCTTGCTGTCCCCAGTCCACCTGGTCGTGCCGCTGCTCTAGTTTCAACTGTTCTGCCTGCGGCTATGGAACCCTGACCTGTTCACCGGACCTGCTACCTTGTCTCGGACCTGCTGTTTGAGACTCTCTCTCTCCACCGCACCTGCTGTCTCTAACTCTGAATGCTCGGCTATGAAAAGCCAATTGACATTTACTGCTGCGGTGCTGACCTGTTGCACCCTCTACAACCATTGTGATTATTATTTTTATTTGACCCTGCTGGTCATCTGTGAACGTTTGAACATCTTGGCCATGTACTGTTATAATCTCCACCCGGCACAGCCAGAAGAGGACTGACCACCCCTAAGAGCTTAGTTTCTTCCTAGGTTCCTGCCTTTCTAAAATCAAATCTAGCCACTGTGCTTCTACAGCTGCATTGCTTGCTGTTTGGGGTTTTAGGCTGGGTTTCTGTATAGCACTTTGTGACATAGGCTGATGTAAAAAGGGCTTTATAAATACATTTGATTGATTATTTCACTCTTTATCTTGACTGACGCACACCATACTATACATGTCCTTTTCCTCATCCTCCTTATCTACAGAGCACATGATCCATGCATCTAATCATCCAGTGCTGACGGTGTTGCAATGAGGGCTTAATCACATAGCAGCATCACCACTTTGTACAAACATCCAGCTCCAGCTCTAACCCGACAGTAGTCAGAGATAATACAGTTGAATTCGGAAGTTTACATACACTTAGGCTGGAGTCATTAAAACTCATTTTTCAACCCCTCCACAAATTTCTTGTTGACAAACTATAGTTTTGGCAAGTCGGTTAGGACATCTACTTTGTGCATGGCACAAGTAATTTTACCAACAACTGTTTACAGACAGATTAATTCACTGTATCACAATTCCAGTGGGCCAGGAGTTTCCATACACTAAGTTGACTGTGCCTTTAAACAGCTTGGAAATTCCAGAAAATTATGTCATGGCTTTAGAAGCTTCTGATAGGCTAATTGATATCATTTGAGTCAATTGGAGGTGTACCTGTGGATGTATTTCAAGGCCTACCTTCAAACTCAGTGCCTCTTTGCTTGACATCATGGGAAAATCTAAATAAATCAGCCAAGACCTCAGAAACAAAATTGTAGACCTCCACAAGTCTGGTTCATATCGTTGGGAGCAATTTCCAAACGTCTGAAGGTACCACGTTCATATGCACAAACAATAGTACGCAAGTATAAACACCATGGGACCACGCAGCCGTCATACCGCTCAGGAAGGAGACGCGTTCT
Organism: Salvelinus fontinalis; assembly: GCF_029448725.1. Taxonomy (NCBI): domain Eukaryota; kingdom Metazoa; phylum Chordata; class Actinopteri; order Salmoniformes; family Salmonidae; genus Salvelinus; species Salvelinus fontinalis. The sequence continues at coordinate 24,802,902 of NC_074678.1, read as the reverse complement.
GTCTCCTAGAGATTAATGTCCTTTGGTGCGAAAAGCGCAAATCAATCTCAGAACAACAGCAAAGGACCTTGTGAAGATGTTGGAGGAAACAGGTACAAAAGTATCTATATCCACAGTAAAACAAGTCCTATATAGACATAACCTGAAAGGCCGCTTGGCATGGAAGAAGCCACTGCTCCAAAACCGAAATAAAAAAGCCAGACTACGGTTTGCAACTGCACATGGGGACAATGATTGCACTTTGGAGAAATGTCCTATGGTCTGATAAACAAAAATAGAACTGTTTGGCCATAATGATCATCGTTATGTTTGGAGGAAAAAGGGGGAGGCTTGCAAGCCGAAGAACACCATCCCAACCGTGAAGCACGGGGTTGGCCGCATCACGTTGTGGGGGTACTTTGCTGCAGGAGGGACTGGTGCACTTCACAAAAAAGATGGCATCATGAGGGAAAATTATGAGGATATATTGAAGCAACATCAGTCAGGAAGTTAAAGCTTGGTCGCAAATGGGTCTTCCAAATGGACAATGACCTCAAGCATACTTCCAAAGTTGTGGCAAAATGGCTTAAGGACAACAAAGTCAAGGTATTGGAGTGGCCATCACAAAGCCCTGACCTCAATCCCATAGAACATTTGTGGGCAGAACTGAAAAAGCGTGTGCGAGCAAGGAGGCCTACAAACCTGACTGAGTTACACCATCTCGGTCAGGAGGAACGGACCAAAATCCACCCAATTTACTGTGGGAAGCTTGTGGAAGGCTACCCGAAACATTTGACCTAAGTTAAACAATTTAAACGCAATGCTACCAAATACTAATTGAGTGTATGTAAACTTCTGACCCACTGGGAAAGTGATGAAAGAAATAAAAGCTGAAATAAATCACTCTCAACTATTATTCTGACATTTCACATTCTTAAAATAAAGTGGGTATCCTAACTGACCTAAGACAGGAACGTTTTACTCAGATTAAATTAAGTTTAAATGTATTTGGCTAAGGTGTATGTAAACTTCCACTGTATATGGCAGTGTCGGTAGGTAATGTAAGAGGCAGCATACAAAATCAGACCATAATGAGCCGTAGGGTGGATACAGCCTAAACTTAGAGCCATAGGTTTGAACTATGTACTGCTTCAAATGTCACATACGTGAGGGTGGGAGAATGGTTGATGTGCGACCAGGGGTGGTGAGGTGGGGGTATACTGTATGCTGACAGGCCTATGGGTTAGAGCAGGGGTGTCAAACTCATTCCACAGAGGGCCTAGTGTCTGTATGCTTTTGTTTTCCCCGTTCAATTAAGATCTAGACAACCAGGTGACAGGAGTTCCTTACTACACTAAACAAAAAAAACCTGCAACATTCAGCAATTTCAAAGATTTTAAATGAGTAACAGCTCATATAGGGAAAATAGTCAATCGAAATAAAATCATTAAGTCGTAATCTATGGATTTCAGGGAATACAGAAATGCATCTGTTCACAAATAACTTTAAAAAATAAAAATCTGAAAACCAGTCAGTATCTTTGGTGACTGATATGTGGTGTGACCACATTGCCTCCTTCGTATAGAGCTGTTCAGGTTGTTGATTGTGGCCCCACTCTTCATTGGCTGTGCGAAGTTGCTGGATATTGGCAGGAACTGGAACACAGTGTCCTACACGTCAATCAAGTGCATCCCAAACATGCTCAATAGGTGACATGTCTGTTGAGTATGCAGGCCATGGAAGAACTGTGACATTTTCAGCTTCAAGGAATTGTGTACAGATCCTTGCGACATGGGGCCGTGCATTATCATGCTGAAACATAAGGTGATAGCGATGGATGAAAGACGCGACAATGGGCCTCAAGATCTCGTCACGGTATCTCTGTGCATTCAAATTGCCATCGATAAAATGCAATGGTGTTCGTTGTCCGTAGCTTATGTCTGCCCATACCATAACCCCACCACCACCATAGGGTGCTCTGTTCACAATGTTGACATCAGCAAACAGCTCGCCCACACACGTCTGCCATCTGCCCAGTATAGTTGAAAACGAGATTCATCTGTGAAGAGGACACTTCTCCAGGGTGCCATTAACCATTGAAAGTTAGCATTTGCCCACCTAACTCGGTTACGAAGCCGAACTGCAGTCAGGTCAAGACCCTGATGGAGGACGATGAGCATGCAGATGAGCTTCCCTGAGACAGTTTCTGACAGTTAGTGTAGAAATTCATCGGTTGTGCAAACCCAAAGTTTCATGAACCGCCTCAGACGATCCCACAGGTGAAGAACCCAGATGTGGAGATCCTAGGCTGGCGTGGTTACACGTGGTCTGCGGTTGTGATACCGGTTGGACATACTGCCAAATTCTCTAAAATGACATTGGAGGTGACTTATTGTAGAGAAATTAACATTAAATTCTCTGGCAACAGCTCTGGTGAACATTCCTGCAGTCAGCATGCCAATTGCACGCTCCCTCAAAACTTGAGACATGTGGCATTGTGTTGTGTGACAACCGCAAATTTTAGAGTGGCCTTTTATTGTCCACAGCACAAGGTGCACCTGTGTAATGATCATGCTGTTTAATCAGTTTCTTGATGTCACACCTGTCAGGTGGCTAGATGATCTTGCCAAATGAGAAATGCTCACTAACAGGGCTGTAAACAGATTTGTTTTCAAAATATGAGAGAAATACACTTGGTGCACATTGAACATTTCCGGGATGTTTTATTTCAGCTCATGAAACATGGGACCAACACATTACATGTTGCGTTTAATTAATCAATCAAGTACAAGGGTGGAGCGAAAACCCGCAGACACTCGACCCTCCGTGGAAAGAGTGACAAGTGGGTTTGAGTATATTGTCCCATCCCACATCAACCCCTATTCCTACCCCCTCTACTCCGTGCTCTGAGATCTAAGAGGTATGAGTAATATGGCACAAATTCCACCTAGCCAATCAGGGGTTGATTTGGAATTGGGCACGTCAACCAGCAGAGAGAAATACCATGAGGTAACATCACCACGAGGGGCTTGTAGTGGGTAGAAGTTCATCTTAGACTTAAAAACCCTTTGAACTAAAGGCTCTGCCATTTACCCTTACATAGCTTTTAGCCAAAAATAATAGACTTCTACCCCCATCTGCACGGGCCTATAGGCTAGCCTAGACCTTGATGTGAACTAAACAGACTTCTGCCAGGGTGAAGACAGCGGTGATGGTAGGAGTGTTTGTCACAACGTGTCTGAGGAACTGGACAGGAACCACAGAGATGATTGACACCAGAACCATTTACAACTGGATTGACAGTTACAACTCAATTAAAATAATCCCCATAAAACGGCCTCTGATCCCAGAAGCCTTGCATTTCTATAACACTTCACACGCGCACTCACCTCTCTCCTTGATGGGACTTCTCTTGGACAGCTGCAATCATCACACATATAATTACATGCTGAGGAACCAAGTGGTCGGCTGATATTTCAGACATTACACAGAAGAAAAATCGACACAATTTAGGTTTTCACATGATCCTTCTTAAACCATTTATACACTCGTACCCGTATACGGGTTGAAAATTGTAGAATTGGGCACTGGTAAGCGCCTACATTGAAACGCAGTGGCTGTACAGTAACTTGCGATAGCCTAAATGACGTCAGAACTCAGGCACAGCGCTGTATGGGTTGTGACTGGACTGCCGTTCTGAACTTGAGCACCGCATGCGACAAGAAGTTTCCCCATCCCTCGGGGTAATCGGGAAACTTTTTTGTCTGAGTGAGGGAAATGCTGTAAATTAAGAGGACTTGATGTATTTTGAAATATGAGACGTTGAGGATTCTAATAAATACCGCTTTGATGTTATACAAGCAAGCTAAAACACCAGAGTCCAAATGTGCACTTAACATTTCCATATAATAACTCATGTCATATATAGTGTCAAAGTTTTTATTCACCATGTTTGGTGTACTGTTACAAGACGACAAACTCTGCGTTATCCTGAACATAATGATCCTGTTTGTCTTTGGTGAAGAATTTTGTCTGTCGTAGTTGAAGTGTACCTATGACGAAAATTATAGGCCTCTCTCATCTTTTTAAGTGGGAGAACTTGCACAATTGGTGGCTGACTAAATACTTTTTTGCCCCACTGTATATATATATATTTTAAAATACGGATCCTATTTCGACGCACAAAACTTTTCACAAAGTCCAAATGGGTTTTCTCCCACTTTTCCTGAAATAGTCACATAACATCAGAAACCCTACTGCTGCGGTCATTCGATGGCATTGGCATATGTTCTTCAAACAGAGGACGCCGTATTGAGATAAATAATTAAGCCTAAGCTACTGAAAAATAGGCCTTTTACAATGCTAAAACATGACAGGGGTGTTTGATATTTATTAAAGTGAATGAGTCCAGACAGGCTACCAGCATATGTCAGACAACAGCAAATGTCTCCTTTCCTTATTTGAATACTACTTTCATAAAGCCTATGAAATTGAAAGTCATTCAAATAGAAACAAATACACCCAACATGTCCACATCCTATTTATCAACGTTGATTACTCTATAAATTAAGAAGATATTCCGTATCCAATTACACCATGCCAGGTTGGAGAGGAGTGGCACATTGCCCATTTGACTAGGCATTACAGGCCTCAGAGACAAAACAACCATGACGATTGATGTTGAAGAATTACATTTATTTAGTCAGCCACCAATTGTGCAAGTTCTCCCACTTAAAAAGATGAGGCCTAACCTTTTTTTAAAAGACAGATTTATTTACTTACAAGCAAGCAATGACCCCCCCCCCCCCTGTATAAAATAATGTCCACATATCAAACAATGTTTTACTGAAGTGCCTATAGGCTAATGCTTCAACACCTACGTGTCGAGTGGATTAGCTGCTCCAGCATCAAACGAATAAAAGGGGATGAGATGTAGACAGCGCAACACAGACTAAGTTAGCAAAACAATTGCTTATAATCATTAGTAAACATATTGTCAACAAACGACCCCTCTTAGGTTAATTTTATCTACATGAAAATAAAGTTAATAAATGTTTTTCCAAAAATGTACATAAGCCTAGTTAAACGGTTTAGAAGGTTATTTTATTCTCATGACGGTCTTTATCCATAACCATCGGTTACACGGTTATTCAATTACCGTCACAGCCCTACCGGTAATTCATTCTGCCTGCCATCACGGCAGGTGCTGCTGACGGTGATGTAAGGCAGTCCCAGTAGCCTGGTGTAGCTCTGTGCAGGCCCTGCATGGCCTACTAGCTGCTACTAAATACCTTCATCTGATAGCTCTTAAATAACAGTGTTAAGATGACCCTCAGCTAACTATAGCATGAGATACAGTAGGGTTGCACAGCAGGCTTATTTACTCACAGCTAAGCTCTTTACTGATACAGACACTCCTACTCTCATTTGACAGGGTCTGCATAGAAAGAGAGAGCGAGAGAGAAGGGAGCCACCAGCTAGCAGGTAGATGGAGGGAGAGATAGCTAATATAAAATGGAGAGAGGGAGAGGAGGGATAACAGAGCATCCATTAGCTGGCAGTGAGGGAGTTATTTCAGGGAGTTATTTCAGGGTGTGTGGATGGAGAATATGGAGAGACTATCACTGGGGAGGCTGGTAGAACACTCTTTGGGCCGTAATGGGTTGGGTTATGTAGTGGGTTAATTTATGATGCTGCTGTAGAAGTTGAATGGCTTCTAATGGCTGTGATGGGGTTTAGGCTAGCTAATAGAAAAAGCAGAACAGCAGAACCTTTAGGCCTCTAGAGCACTCCTGACATCTAGTTCAGCCATTGTTAGCTAACATTTCTATGAATACCATTTTAGAGTTACTATAGTTGGAAGTCATACATATTGAATAGCATAGTTACTAGCCTGAGGTCTGACATCATTTGGAACTGCTCTGTTAATATTCACGTGTGTGTGTGTGTGTGTGTGTGTGTGTGTGTGTGTGTGTGTGTGTGTGTGTGTGTGTGTGTGTGTGTGTGTAGCCCTGAAGCTGGAGAGGAGTCTTGTGATGTTGGACCTCAGATTAGATATGGCTGACTCTGGGTTCAGTGGGTTGTGAGAGGCAGAGTGGTGCATCAGAGGCAGCAGGGAACAATACTACAACGTCGTTGGCTTTTCTATAAACAAACCATATTTTCCACTCCAGTATTGGAGTTCCTTAATGGACACCAAAATAAGATGACAAAGGATCTTCTCTCTGTCATTGCCAAGTCTCCAAAGCCTAGAGATACCAAAAGCCTGGAAACTTGGGAGACCAGAAAAAGAAGTGCAAAGGGTCATGAGCTGTCTGTTTCTCCCTGAGCTCAGCCACGTATTAAAGATATACACAAAACTCTTCTACTCCATGTAGCACATCTACTAACCCAACAACAGACAAAGACAAACAGGATTACCGATTATAGAAGGGAACTAAAGGGCTGACCGAGGGATGGAGAGTGGGGGTGAGAGTCCAAGAGACAGAAAATTTGAGGTTGAGGCAGAAAATCTATATATAAAGACTGAAATGTAGACAGGGAGGTAGACAGGGAGGTAGACAGGGAGGTAGACAGGGAGGTAGACAGGGAGGTAGACAGGGAGGGAGGTAGGGAGGAGACAGCTAAAGAGAGCCACGTGTGCAGGCCAGGGTGAGTGCAGGGCAGGCGGTATGCCAGCAGGGCTGCTAAAGTAGTGCAGCCTCGGCCAAGCAGACAAAGTCATTCCGTCAGCGCATAGGGGGGTCCGAGCTCTTAACGGACCAGGCTCGCTCTGTGTGTGTGTGTGTTGTGTGCGTACACTATATTGTGTGTGTATACTGTATGGTGTGTGTTTTTTTTTTACCGGACTGCTTTGGTGTATGTGTGTTGTATATGTGTGTGTTCTGTGCTATGCCCTGTCGGCATGCAGTAACAGAGGACAGCATTACCAAAGCCTGCGGATCGCAAATAATCACCATCACTGGGCTGGAGGCTGAGCAAGAGGGCAGGATGTCAATACCTGCATGGCCAGAGGAGTGCCAGGGGTCTGACACATCATGTACAGGCTGTAGTGGCAGAACTGAGTACAGTAGCTACTTAGTGTGTGCTCTAGCAATACAGAACAGTGGCAGAGCCACCCATCTACTTCAAATCACATTTTATTTGTCACATACACATGGTTAGCAGATGTAATGTGAGTGTAGCGAAATGCTTGTGCTTCTAGTTCCAACAGTGCAGGAAAATCTCACAAATAATCGAACAATTCCCAACAACTACCTAATACACACAAATCAAAAAAAAAAAAAAAGGGGTGAATGAGAATATGTACATAGGTACATGGATGAGCGATGGCCCAGCGGCATAGGCAAGGTGCAATAATAGTGTCCAGTTGATCACTGTGTTCTATCAGTGATTCAACACTGCTACTGTGGTACAAATCCATCCATCAATAACTACAGTTGAACAACAAGAGCTGCTGTGGTGTGTGCCTGCATGCGCGTGCACGGGTATCTAGCATGTTAGCAAGCAGTTCCATGTCTTGAATCATGTCATAGACACCGATAGAGGTTAACAACAATAAAAACTAACATTGCAGATCACAGAGCAGTCTCTCCCAAAACAGTTATTTTGTGGTTTAGGGAGAATACGCCTTTCCTACATCTGTAATTAAAGGCAACCACATTATTGTCCAGTCAACAACAACATTTATTCTCTACTCCTACAGACTTCTGTATACCCCAAGAGTATAAGACTCAGAGGTACTCCCAACCCTACAGCACAACCTTTGGGAGGGAAAGAGAAAAAAACTGGACTCAGGGACAGCCTTGAATGCACAAGAGACAGCCTTGCATGCACAAGAGACAGCCAAATCTCTGTCAGACGATGCCATTACATTTTACTGGGGCATAGGCCCGCACACCCTCACTCTGTCATGCCCTACTGGGGTGGGAATTCCAACGTGTCAACATGAGAGGAAACACACCGGTGACTGCCACAGTCTTATCAACATCAACCGATCTTATCAGCTCTGATACTATATTGTAAACACCCTAGTGGCAGGAGGGAATTGTTATAAAAAGGAAAAACCCACTCTCACTGAAATACTCTAAGTTACAGTTGAAGTCAGAAGTTTACATACACCTTAACCAAGTACATTTAAACTCAGTTTTACACAATTCCTGACATTTAATCCTAGTAAAAATCTCTGTCTTAGGTCAGTTAGGATCACCCCTTTATTTTAAGAATGTGAAATGTCAGAATAATAGTAGAAAGAACGATTTATTTCAGCTTTTATTTATTTCATCACATTCCCAGTGGATCAGAAGTTTACATACACTCAATTAGTATTTGCTAGCATTGCCTTAAAATTGTTTAACTTGGGACAAACGTTTTGGGTAGTCTTCCACAAGCTTCCCACAATAAGTTGGGTGAATTTTGGCCCATTGCTCATGACAGAGCTGGTGTAACTGAGTCAGGTTTGTAGGCCTCCATGTTCTGCCTACAAATGTTCTATAGGATTGAGGTCAGGGCTTTGTGATGGCCACTCCAATACCTTGACTTTGTTGTCCTTAAGCCATTTTGCCACAACTTTGGAAGTATGCTTGGGGTCATTGTCCATTTGGAAGACCCATTTGCGACCAAGCTTTAACTTCCTGACTGATGTCTTGAAATGTTGCTTAAATATATCCACATAATTTTCCTGCCTCATGATGCCATCTTTTTTGTGAAGTGCACCAGTCCCTCCTGCAGCAAAGCACCACCACAACATGATGCTGCCACCCCCGTGCTTCACGGTTGGGATGGTGTTCTTTGGCTTGCAAGCCTCCCCCTTTTTCCTCCAAACGTAACGATGGTCATTATGGCCAAACGGTTAGATTTTTGTTTCATCAGACCAGGGGACATTTCTCCAAAAAGTACGATATTTGTCTCCATGTGCAGTTGAAAACCGTAGTCTGGCTTTAATATGGCGGTTTTGGAGCAGTGGCTTCTTCCTTGCTGCGCGGCCTTTCAGGTTATGTTGATATAGGACTCGTTTTACTGTGGATATAGATACTTTTGTACCTATTTCCTCCAGCATCTTCACAAGGTTCTTAGCTGTTGTTCTGGGATTGATTTGCACCTTTCGCACCAAAGTGCGTTCATCTCTAGGAGACAGAACTCGTCTTCTTCTTGAGCGGTATGACGGCTGCGTGGTGCCATGTTGTATATACTTGCATACTATTGTTTGTACAGATGAACGTGGTACCTTCAGGCGTTTGGAAATTGCTCCCCAGGATGAACCAGACTTGTGGAGGTCTACAATTTATTTTCTGAGATCTTGGCTGATTTCTTTTGATTTTCCCATGTCGTCAAGCAAAGAGGAACTGAGTTTGAAGGTAGGCCTTGAAATACATCCACAGGTACACCTCCAATTGACTCAAATTATGTCAATTAGCCTATCAGAGGCTTCTAAAGCGATAACATCATTTTCTGGAATTTTCCAAGCTGTTTAAAGGCACAGTCAACTTAGTGCATGTAAACTTCTGACCCACTGGAATTGTGATACAGTGAATTATAAGTGAAATAATCTGTGAACAATTGTTGGAAAAATTACTTGTGTCATGCACAAAGTACATATCCTAACCGACTTGCCAAAACCATAGTTTGTTAACAAGAAATTTGTGGAGTGGTTGAAAAACGAGTTTTAATGACTACAACCTAAGTGTATTTAAACTTTTGACTTCAACTGTAGGTATTAGGTTAGGAAGCCTTCGTCAGCGTTCATGTATATGCCTTTTGAACCTGGCGCCCCAAGACTTTTTGGTACTACAAACATTTGAGCTGAGCCCACCAATTCCTCTTTCTAGGAAGGCACTCTTGCCATCAATGAATTAGGGACAAGAGTCTTCCTGACCACATGGCCAGAACAGGACAAAACACTGGGACCTATTTGAAGGGATTGGGAAAGTATTGAGCTGACAGACAGGCTAGTCAGGTAGGAGGTTTAACTTGGTGTTAAGCCCTTTGTCCTGGCTCAAGTCCTCCCTGTCATGGTCACCTATTCTGTAATTAATTGATTGGCTTAACCCTTTTTTCCTCCATACCCCATTATTTTTTTCCTCCATACCCCAACAATGTGTTCTCAGTCAGACAACTTGCTAGGCACATTGTAACTAATGAAATAGACGCTGAAGCACAAACTTTGCAAGCCAGGCAAGCTACATCACGCACAAGCTGTACGCACCCGAAATATTTACCTTTTTAAAAACGTATTCACCCCAACAGTTAGTCAGTGAATAGGAGTCAGACAATAGCCCACCCATAACCAAAAGTATTCGGACACCTGCTCGTCGAACATCTTATTCCAAAATGGCCACCGTTTTATTGGCTCTTAACCAACCGATCTGCACTACAGAGGGTAGAGCGCAAGGTCCAGGACATCACCGGGGCCAAGCTTCCTGCCATCCAGGACCTCAATATCAGGCCGTGCCAGAGGAAGGCCCTAAAAATTGCCAAAGACTCCAGCCACCCTAGTCAGACTGTTCTCTCTGCTACTGCACGGCAAGCAGTACCGGAGTGTCAAGTCTAGAACCAAGAAGCTTCTAAACAGCTTCTACCCCCAAGCCATAAGACTCCTGAACAGCTAATCAAATGGCTACCCAGACTATTTGCATTTGCCCCCCCCCCCCCCCCTTCTATACTGCTGCTACTCTTATTATCTATGCATAGTCACTATAATAACTCTACCTACATGTACATATTACCTCAATTACCTCGACACCGGGTCTCCCGCACATTGACGGTACCGGTACTTCCTGTATATAGCCTGGCTATTGTTATTTACTCCTGCTCTTTAATCATGTTACTTTTAGCTCTTAGTTTTTGGGGGGTATTTTCTTAAAACTGCATTGTTGGTTAAGGGTTTGTAAGTAAGCATTTCACTGTAAGGTCTACACCTGTTGTATTCGGCGCATGTGACAAATACAATTTTGAAAATCATTGCTATTAATATGGAGTTAGTCCCCCTTTGCTGCTATAACAACCTCCACTCTTCTGAGAAGGCATCCCACTAGATGTTAAACATTGCTGTGGTAACGTGACTTCCTTCCATTCAACTACAAGAGCATTAGTGAGGTCGGGCACTGGCGATTAGGACTGGCTCGCAGTCGGCGTTTCAATTCATCCCAAAAGCTTTGATGGGGTTGAGATAAGGGCTCTGTGCAGGCACGTCAAGTTCTTCCACACCGATCTCGAAAACCATTTCTGTATGGACCTCGCTTTGTGCACGGAGGCATTGTCATGCTGAAACAAGAAAGGGCCTTCCCCAAACGTTGAAAATCACTAAGCTCCGCAGTAAGGCCATTCTACATCCAATGTTTCCTATGGAGATTGCATGGCTGTGTGCTGGATTTTATACACCAGTCATCAAAGGGTGTGGCTGAAAATGCAGAATCCACTAATTTGAAGGGGTGTCCAAATACTTTTTATATATATAGTCTCTCTCCCCACCCCCACACACAGACAGACAATAAGTGAGCAATGACAATGGGAAGCAGCCCAGCGGTACGAGACTGGGATCAAAGGCCTTGGGAACGCAGCATCAGGACAGTCGTTGGAAGGGAGGCAGACTGACGCAGTCATGTGATCTAATGAGAGCTGATAGGAAAAGCCACGCTGTGTGTGTACGCATCAACGGGCAAAGCAGAGGAACAATAATTCATAAAACACTCAGACCCCTTATACAGAGTACTGATATATACCAATAAAAAAAATAATTGTTGGGCACATATCGGGATATCATCTTTGAAGATAATGTATGTTTTGACAATATCAATATCGCAATATTATTTTTACTCTAGTTGGCTGTACCTGGACCAAAATTCCAATAATTTTCCTTCATAGCTTTGAAATAGGAGGCCAATTTATTTTCAAGCCCTTTTATCATGGCTCTCTTGTCCCTCTACAGCAGACATGTGGGGAGCAATACGTTTGGAACATCGAATCATAATTAAAAAATAAATAATCACAGTATCAAATATCAATACATATAGAAAGAATCATGTCTATCGCAATACATGTCGTATCGGTACAGGGATTCCGTTAAGAAAATGTGTCGCTGGACATTTGACTGGCAACATTTTAATTTATTGGACATTTGAGGAACTTGCCTGACCCATATGCAGTGGGTGTGGAACCTGATTATGGCGTACACCCACAGAGCTCAGAATGACATTTAGATTATGGTAATTCATATTAAGAGAACATGCAAGTCGAGAATTTAACGATGTGTGGTCCTTCTTACCGAATTCATATGTGCATAACTGTCCACATGTACTTTTCCTCAGCCAACAAGACAAGTAACAGCAAAATCACTAGCCTGTCAATATACTATCCCCCATACTAGAAAGTTGCCCTATTCTATTGGTAAGCTTATCAAGAAAGAAATAGCCTATTCCAAACAGACTCTGGGACAGTTGTGGGATGATGGATCCCAAATTCATACAACCAGTATGCCTAGGCTACATAAAGAAAATGTTAAAAAAAGCAATGATGCAACAGATCTGAACATTTAGCTTAAAATGTTGATAAACTATTTATTCACATTATAAGCACAACTATGCGCACAAGGCAGTAGGCTACGCGCAAATGTTTGTTCCATAATGCCATTAGCGGAAAACATTGCTGTCAAAAGGGCACCGCACATACAAGCAGTTTAACAAGCAGTTTAACGTGACAGACGAAAATATCTAATAGGCTACTTGGAAGCAAGGTAAGACATGTCTCATAATATGTATTCAAACTTTCAGGTTTCCAACAATTAAGTATACGTTTTAAAATGTACAGCCTACTGCCTCCAGCTCACTGCAAAGAGGTGGTGCTGATGAAGCCTGCCTTTCATTGCAGTTTGAGATGCTGCAGCAGCTCTCGCGCTGTCTGGCAGATTTACCGCTCAAAGGCTGTTTGCTGTACAGGTGTGATATATAAGATGCATACAAAATATACTGTAATGAAACAGCAGGTCTCGAACCCTCGACCTCCTAGCCCGAGGTCCGGCGCTATCGACTGTGCCGCAAAAGCATGCTCGAGCGGCAGAGTCGATTTCCGCGCTTATAAACCCAGGGTCGTTACAAAACTGTAGCCTACGGACACTGCAATTTAATAGCGAATTAACCTATAGAACGATAAGCATGACCAGTCAAATGTATTTCTATAGACTGGTATTTCAAATCAATGAATATAGGCTAAAACGTATTATTTCTCGATTGGATTTTATCTTATTTTTTCTTCACTTGGACAATTGGCCAGCGTAAATTTTATTTATCATCTTTATCAATTTTTTAATAAGCCCAAAAGTCGGCTACTACCAGCTAAGGGAAACCCTGTATCAGCACCTAAGTATCGTGATAATATCGTACTGTATAATGAGGTCCCTGGCAATTCCAAGCCCTTCCTGTACTACGCACAGCCTACATCTTTTACTACAGAAAACATATCTTCTACTGTAGAGCGCCTATACACACTATAATAGGGCTCGGAATTGCCAGGGACATCATGATTAGAGGTCGACCGATTATGGTTTTTCAACGCCGATACCGATTATTGGAGGAAAAAAGCGGATACCGATTAATCGACGATTTTTATTTTATTTATTTGTAATAATGACAATTACAACAATACTGAATTAACACTTATTTTAACTTCATATAATACATCAATAAAATCCATTTAGCCTCAAGTAAATAATGAAACATGTTCAATTTGGTTTAAATAATGCAAAAACAAAGTGTTGGAGAAGAAAGTAAAAGTGCAATATGTGCTATGTAAGAAAGCTAACGTTTCAGTTCCTTGCTCAGAACATGAGAACATATGAAAGCTGGTGGTTCCTTTTAACATGAGTCTTCAATATTCCCAGGTAAGAAGTTTTAGGTTGTAGTTATAGGAATTATAGGACTATTTCCCTCTATACCATTTGTATTTCATTAACCTTTGACTATTGGATGTTCTTATAGGAACTTTAGTATTGCAAGTGTAACAGTATAGCTTCCGTCCCTCTCCTTGCTCCTCCCTGGGCTCGAACCAGCAACACAACGACAACAGCCACCGTCGAAGCAGCGTTACCCATGCAGAGCAATGGGAACAACTACTAGAAGGCTCAGAGCGAGTGACGTTTGAAACGCTATTAGCGCGCGCTAACTAGCTAGCCATTTCACTTCGGATACACCAGCCTCATCTCGGGAGTTGATAGGCTTGAAGTCATAAACAGCGCAATGCTTGATGCACAACGAAGAGCTGCTACCAAAACGCACAAAAGTGCTGTTTGAATGAATGTTTACCCGCCTGCTTCTACCTACCACCGCTCAGTCAGATACTTAGATACTTGTATGCTTAGTCAGATTATATGCAACGCAGGACATGCTAGATAATATCTAGTAATATCATCAACCATGTGTAGTTAACTAATGGTTGTGATTGATTGTTTTTTATAAGATAAGTTTAATGCTAGCTAGCAACTTACCTTGGCTTACTGCATTCGCGTAACAGGCAGTCTCCTTGTGGAGTGCAACGAGAGAGAGGCAGGTCGTTATTGCGTTGGACTAGTTAACTGTAAGGTTGCAAGATTGGATCCCCCGAGCTGACAAGGTGAAAATCTGTCGTTCTGCCCCTGAACAAGGCAGTTAACTCACCGTTCCTAGGCAGTCATTGAAAATAAGAATGTGTTCTTAACTGACTTGCCTAGTTAAATAAAAGGTATTAAAAATATATATATATATATATATATAAAAATAGGTTTATTCAAAGAGGACAAATCATACAGGGAGGTAGATGGTCATTCTCCCCTGTCCTCAGTGGTTATCTCTAGTGATTCTCTCCACAGAACAAAGGGACAGCATGTAGTTTTATAACCCAGCCCTGGCCTGTGGTTGACCAATTAGAACTCCTGCAATAAAACGAGTCAATGTCCAAATAACAAGTATCCTATTTCAGAAAGACATATTCCTCCCATGTCTCTGAACTGTTGATCAATATTTCCCTATTATAGAAAAAAAACTATTTCCATTGATCGTTAGTTCGAGTCCTCTTGACCTCTCGTACTGCCTCTGTGTTGAGTATTTATCGTCGACATATTCTTACAACGTCGCATAATAATTGAACGCATAAATTTATTGTATGTAGTTATTACACCATCACTCGTATTTCATATAGCACAACGATACATATGCTATGATGCTGGTAATAATCTGTTTCAGTAGCTATAGTTAGCTAGCTAACTATATAGCTTGGTGTCATCTAAAATAACCCTAATTTATAAGAGAGTTCTTATTTGATTAATGGTGGTCGGACCATGTGAAGCTAGCCACAATAGGAATTAGCCACAGTAGAGGACTTTGCCGTTAGCCTTCACAATAAAAGTATGTCATTGACAGTGATGCAAATGAATACAAATAGCAGAATTATGCCATAATTGAATAGATCATGCTAAAAAGAGGTTGGAATATTGGATTTAAAAAAAATCAACAAAAGACAATTAGTTAATTTTACAAAAATCTGTTGAAATCCCACTGGATGTATTGTACTTTAGAATTGCATTGGGGTATACTTATTTCACTGTACAGCCTTACCTATGGATTGTGGATCAATGACATGGGGTATCAGTCTACTCAGTGACACCCAGAGAACATTAATGTCGTAACTCTTATTGCGGGACTCTGAAACTGATTTGAGCCACATTTATTGTCAACACTATTCCCAAGGAAAAACTATACTGCGTGGATGTTTTGGAGTCTGATAATTCTGAGGAGGACGTTGGGAAAAAATATATTGGGTATTGAGTAGACTGACACCCCATTTCATTGATCCCTAAACCTTAGGTAAAGCTTGGAGTTAATGGATTTTGCCTGAGTTGTCTCGCTGACATTTTCTTACTCTTTCAAATGACTGTTCGACATGTTGACTGCTCGATCCACACAGCAGACATTGTGGGCTAGGTTAGGAATACTGTGTTGCACGTGTAGCACAAAATTTGACGTTGCGTCATTACGTACCTACGTTATAAAGGTATTGCACGTCAGCTTTGACATTAGTTTCACAACGATGTGCAAAAAAAGCCGATACTGATGTTGGCATTTTTAGCTAATATCGGCCAATTCCGAGATGTTCACTGCTATATCGTGCAACCCTAGTAGCAACAAATAAATAAGATACTTGGAGTCGAAAAACGATAATATTGTCCAAAAATAATATAAAAAATATGTAACTATTGATTTTCCTACTCTATAATAATGTACATACAATAGGCCCCTATAACAATATACATTATTTAGGGCTGTGACGGTCATTGAATAACTAATTGGCAATTATGAAGACCGTCATGAAAATAACTGTCAAAACCATTTAAATTGGCCTATATTCATTTTTTTATGTTTAATTAACTTTATTCATGTAGATAAACTAGTGTTTACTAATGATTATAAGCAATTGTTTTGCTAATTTTAGTCTGTCAATTAAACCTTCTACATCTCCTCCTCTTTCCAACTGTCCTTTGATGCCCGAGCAGGGGTGTAGAATTGATGAGTGTACTTTCGTTTATGCAATGCACGTTTTCATTGCTTGCCAGTAAATAAATAGGTTGTCGATGGCTGTGTACATCGGCCTGGCCAATTACCATAACCTCAAATTCCAAGACCGTCACAGCCCTACATATGTTTGCAATATGTTTATGTACAGCTTCACATACATACAGCAAGTCAGAGCAAGAGGCTTGCAGTTGTCTGTTTAAACTCTACATAGATATCTGTAGCCTATGTAGAGAGATAAACAGGTTGTTTCCTGTTACAAGCTGAAAGCTGGTTGGACGGGTTGAGGCTCTTTCTGTATAGTCTCACTATAACGTTAACCTATAGATATGTACAGCTGTGTAGTTCAAGACGTTACTTTAGTTGCAATAGAAAAGCAGGGTGGGGAGAAGGTCTTTGTAAATAAACTCTATAACAAATATAGAGTACCAGTCAAAAGTTGGGACACCTACTCATTCAAGGGTTTTTCTTCAATTTAACTACTTTATACATTGTAGAATAATAGTAATGACATAAACTATAAAATAACACATTATGGAATCATGTAACGAAAAAAGTGTTAAATCAAGATATATTTTATATTTGAAATTCTTCAAAGTAGCCACCCTTTGCCTTGATGACAGCTTTGCACACTCATTGCATTCTCTCAACCAGCTTCACCTGTACTGCTTTTCCAACAGTTTTGAAAGAGTTCCGACATTTGCTGAGCACTTGTTGGCTGATTTTCCTTCACTCTGCAGTCCAACTCATCCCAAATTGGGTTGAGGTCGGGTGGAGGCCAGGTCATCTGACGCAGCACTCCATCACTCTCCTTCTTGGTCAAATAGCCCTTACACAGCCTGGAGGTGTGTTGGGTCATTGTGCTGTTGAAAAACAAATGAGTCCCACTAAGTGCAAACCAGATGGGATGGCGTTTTGCTGCAGAATGCTGTGGTAGCCATACTGGTTAAGTGTGCGTTGGATTCTAAATAAATCACTGACAGTGTCACCAGCAAAGCACTCCCACACCATCACACCTCCTCCTCCATGCTTCACGGTGGGAACCACACATGCGGAGATCATCCGTTCACCTACTCTGTGCCTCACAAAGACACGGCGGTTGGAACCAAAAATCTCAAATTTGGACTCAGAAGGACAGATTTCATCCGGTATAATGTTTCTTGACCCAAGCAAGTCGCTTCTTATTATTAGTGTCATTTAGTAGTGGTTTCTTTGCAGCAATTCGACCATGAAGGCCTGATGCACAGTCTCTCCTCAACAGTTGATATTGAGATGTGTCTGTTACTTGAACTCTGAAGCATTTATTTGGACTGCAATTTCTGAGGCTGGTAACTCCAATAAATCTCTGCAGCAGAGGTAACTCCTTTCCTGTGGCAGTCCTCATGAGAGCGAGCTTCATCATAGCGCTTGATGGTTTTTGCAACTGCACTTGAAGAAACTTTCAAAGTTCTTGACATTTTCCGGATTGACTGACCTTCATGTCTTAAATGAATGATGGACTGTCGTTTCTCTTTACTTATTTGAGCTGTTCTTGCTATAATATGGACTTGGTCTTTTACAAAATCGTCTGTATACCACCCCTACCTTGTCACAACACAACTGATTGGCTCAAACGCATTAAGGAAATAAATTCCACAAATTAACTTTTAACAAGGCACACCTGTTAATTGAAATGCATTCCAGGTGACAACCTCATGAAGCTGGTTGAAAAAATGCTAAGAGTGTGCAAAATTGTCATCAAGGCAAAGGGTGGCTACTTTGAAGAATCTCAAATATAAAATATATTTTGATTTGTTTAACACTTTTTTGGTTACAACATGATCCCATATGTATTATTTCATAGTTTCATGTCTTCACTATTATTCTACAATGTAGAAAATAGTAAAAATAAAGAAAAACCCTGGAATGATTAGGTGTGTCCAAACTTTTGACTGGTACTGTACATCTCTACAAGCTATCGGGAAGCAGGATGAGATGACTCAATGGTTCTTTGTGTATGCATTTCCTCTAAGCAATGCCTTAATTTATTGGGCTCGAGTGGTGCAGCGGTCTAAGGCACTGCATCTCAGTGCAAGAGGCATCACTACAGTCCCTAGTTCGATTCCAGGCTGTATCACATCCAACCGGGATTTGGAGTCCCATAGGGCAGCTCACAATTAGCCCAGCGTCGTCCGGGTTTGGCCGGGGTAGGCCGTCATTGTAAATAAGAATGTGTTCTTAAACTGACTTACTTAGTTAAATAAAGGTTACATTAAAAAAAAATATATAATAATAATAATAATAAAAGCTAAAAGTAAACAATGTACAGAAAGAATATGGATACTGCACAGCTGGTGGAGAGCTCCCTCCTACACACACACACACACACACACAAAGATGTACAGATACAGGGAGAGACATGGAGGTGAGTGGCTGGTTTAGAGCTAGCTGTGGTAAACAGTCAGTGCTGAAAAGAGGAGTGGGGGAGGGGCAACATGAAACAGTTTAGAGTTTCTACAGAGGGAAAGAGGAGAAGAAACGGCATTTGCTGGGAGAAATGGGCGATGACAGGAGCAAATCAGTCCCTCAAAACGTCCATGTGATATTCATTCACCCACACACCATCCCTCGCCTCAACAGAAAAACTACTGTTCTTCACCATCTTCTTTACCAAAGAAATTACAAACTCAACCCAAACCCTACCTTTCCCTATAAACCGTACACAGCCACCAAGTACAGTAGAAAATAAAAAGTGCCCTATAAAAGCCAGTACAGTGCTTACAGTCCTACCCACCTTATAAAACTAACAATCCACACCTAGAATTACTGCTATCAAACCACAGAATAAACTAACTGCCAGAGGCAAAAGGATAGCATTACAGTGTGTATGACGGACCGCAAACTCAAGAAAGCAAGATCCTGTTTGCTTACGGTACTGAATTTGAATGGCACACACGAAAACAGAGTTCATTTAGTATTTTGAAAATTATACTTTCAGAGAACAGACTTCAGACAGCCGCATGGTTCACAAAAACAAGAGAAGTTGCTGTACTGTCGCCAGTACTGCCTGTGGACCCTCAGTTCCAGATGACTTGGCACCCCTGGCATAGTGTTGCTGAATGCTTATAACGTACAAAAACAACGAGGGAGAGGGAGAGAACGAAAAACAACATTGTCCAAGAAACTCAGCTCACGGACCAGTCCTTGTCGCCCCCACCTACACAGACAGAATGTACTATAGGGGGACTGAATGACGGGTAGACTATAATGTCATTTTGTGACATTATATAGCAGGGGGCTTTGGGCAGAATGGGCACCCAGGCCCCATCTCACCCTGTTTGGCTGTCCCACAGAGACAGAGACAGAGGGGTGGGGATCTGTGTGCACTGCCTACAGCCACTGGTCAAGAACAATACAGACAGAGGCAACTATCGATTTTTCCCACATCACTAATAATAACAGGCGATGGATGGAATGAAGAAAAACGTGATCAGAGTTGAATTCAGAGTCACATACAGAGTCATAGATGAGTTTATCATGACTTGTTTGAATGAGTTATCAAGCTTTTCCCAGACGCTTGTTGAAACCAGCATTCACATTCATGATTAATATTATCCTTAGCAAAAAGGATACACTCAGTGGCCAGTTTATTAGGTACACCATCCTGTTCACGAAAATGGTTCGCTCCTACAGACTGAGTCACGTGGCCGTGGCTTGCTAAATAAAGCAGGCAAACAGGCAGAGGCATTTAGTTACTGTTATTTTAAACAGAATGGGTAAAACAAGTGACCTAAGCAACTGAACGTGGTTTGATAGTCGATGCCAGGTGCGCCGGTTCCAGTATCTCAGAAAAGGCCCGGTCTAGAGGGCTTTCCACACACTACAGTAAAAAACAACATCAAATTCAGCTCGTTGCTGAGAGGTCGAAGGACAATGGCAAGAATCGTGCAAGCCAACAGGCAGACCACTGCGCAGTACAACAGTAGTGTGCAGAACAGCATCCCGGAATGCACAACTCGTGGGTCCTTATCACGGTTGGGCTATTGCAGCAGACGACCACACCGGATTCCACTCCTATCAGCTAAAAACAAGAAGAAGCGGCTCCAGGGGGCAGACGATCACCAACACTGGGCAATTGAGGAGTGGAAAAACATTGCCTGGTCCGACAAATCCGGGTTCCTGTTGCGTCACGCTGATGGCAGAGTCAGGATTACGCGTAAGCAGCAAGAGTCCATGGCCTCATCCTAACTGGTGTCAACAGCACAGGCTGGTGGCGGTGGTGTAATGGTGTGGGGATGTTTCTCTGGCACACATTGGGTCCCTTAATATTAATTGAGCAACATTTCCATGACCCGAAGTATTAAGGCTGTTCCGGAGGCACTAGATGGCCACTGAGTGTAGTTGTTCCTCAGTTTCGATTAACTGTACCAAAAACGGATTTGGTCAAACCCCACATTACGTAAACAAACAAGCAGAGATGCGTACAAGGCACAAATACAACAATTAGTTCTGATTGTTGCCATTCATAACTAACTAGATGGAAACAGACCAAGCCTTCTGCTGTACCTTCCATCAGAAATATGAGTGGAGGAGAGAAAGAGAGGATGCCACAGAACAGTGGAAAAGGAAGAGAAGCATGTCTGCATGACTAATGCCATTTCAGTAGCAGCAACCTTTAAAACAACTTTCCAACGGGAATTCCCTTTAAACCAGACCAAACTCTCCCTTCTGAGTCTCAATTCTCTATACTCCAAACAAGGAAATCGCATTTTACAGTTAAAATATGACTTCACACACTGGCATTACCTAATGACAATAACAAAGTGATTAGGATATCATACAGGATATTATGCTTCTCTACACAGCACTGTCAAAACTGCTACGAGATGAAGAGAGGCTGGCTTACCGCACAGCTGGTTCACCGCATTTGCATTTGATGACGCAAATTCTGAGCCATGCTTTGGGACATTACCTGTACACTAGTGGGTGTGTGTGTGTTCCCTGCACTAATGTGAGTCAACACTCTTTTCTGCAGCAGTATGTCAGACAATTAAGACTGTGCCGTAATGACATAGCCTTATTCAGACCTCTGCAGTTCATTAGTTATCATCATCATGGCCAACATGTTCTTTGGGCTCCAATAGTTCATCTTTAGACAATGGCTGAAATATCACTTCAACCCTTCAAAATGTGTTAAGCTTCCAAGCCATACATTTTGGGGTGGAA
Source organism: Salvelinus fontinalis (assembly GCF_029448725.1). Classification (NCBI taxonomy): domain Eukaryota; kingdom Metazoa; phylum Chordata; class Actinopteri; order Salmoniformes; family Salmonidae; genus Salvelinus; species Salvelinus fontinalis. The sequence continues at coordinate 24,781,183 of NC_074678.1, read as the reverse complement.
TGGTCTTTATTTTCAGATTCCATTGCAATTAGGGCTGCACCAATATCACATTTTTGGCCACTACCGATATCCAATATTTTCCTTGCCCTAAAAACTGGTACCTAACATTTTAGCTCCATTTTAAGCATTCTAGTACAGATAAATAGTTACACACACAGACGCATCGGTCTAAGGCACAGCATCTTAGTGCAAGAGGCATCACTACGGTCCTTGGTTCGAATCCAGGCTGTATCACATTCGGCTGTGATTGAGAGTTCCATAGGGAGGCACACAATTGGCCCAGCATCATACGGATTTGGCCGGGGTAGGCTGTCATTGTAAATAAGAATTTGTTCTTAACTGACTTGCCTAGTTAAATAAAGGTTACACACACACAAAACAATATTTTGTTGGCATTTACGCATGTCCCCATTACCAGTAAAACAATCAAAACCTATTTCTTTCACTTACTTGCTGTGCTGTCCCATTTAGGCCCCCACAGATCAGAACTATGCCCTTCCTGCCCACCCCATGCCCCCCACTCCTGCAAAGAGGGCCTCAACATTGAAGTCACATACGCCCAGGCCACGAGCAGGCAAACAGGCCTAACCCCCACTCTTACACTAGCCCAAGCCAATGGCATGTACCAGATGCTCAGCAGGCTCTGCTCACACTTACTGGCCTGAGGCCAAACCACACGACCAAAAGACACTTAATGGAACACAAAGCCTCCCTATCTCATCCTGGAATATCCAAGGCCTGAGGTCATCTGCCTTTGGCCTAAAGAGCAGGAACCTGGACTTCACCAAATAAATCAGAAATACAGACATTGTCATCCTCCAAGAAAGATGGTATAGAGGAGATGGACCCACTGGTTTCCCTTTAGCTTACAGAGAGCTGGTAGTCCCATCCACCAAACTACCAGGAATAAAACAGGGAAGGGACTCAGGGGGTGTGCAAATTTGGTATAGAGCAGACCTCACTATTAAATGAATCAAAACAGGAAAATTAGGCTAGCAATTTAAAAGGAAATCTCAACAGACCTAGCTATATTCGCCCACTAGAATCGCCATACTTTATTGAAGACAGCTTCTCCATCCTGGAGGGGGAAATCAATCATTTCCAGGCCCAGGGACATTTACTAGTCTTTGGCGACCTAAATGCCAGAACTGGACAAGAACCTGACACCCTCAGCACACAGGGGGACAAACACCTACCTGGAGATGATAGCATTCCCTCCCCCATATGCCCCCCTAGGCACAACTACGACAACATAAATGGGTCACAACTCCTGCAGCGCTGTCGCACGCTGTGTATGTATAGAGTCAATGGTAGGCTTTGAGGGGACTGCTATGGTAGGTACACCTATAGCCCATCCCTTGGCAGTAGTACTGTAGACTACTACATCACTGATCTCAACTGTCTCTCAGAGCTTTCACAGTCAGCCCACTTACACCCTATCAGATCACAGCAAAATCACAGTCTACTTGAACAGAGCAAAACTCAATCATGGAACTGAATAATATTAAGAAATGCTATAGATGGAAGGAAAGTAGTATGAAAACCTACCAAAAAACAACTAGGAAACAACAAATTGAACCCCTTTTAAACAACTTCCTGGACAAAATGTTCCACTGTAATAGTGAAGGTGTAAACTTGGCAGTAGAAAATCTAAACAGTATATTTGACCTCTCAGCTTCCCTATCAAATCTCAAAATTTCAAACAGAAGACCTAAGAAAATTAACAACAATGACAAAATGATTTGATGAAGAATGCAAAAACCTAAGAAAGAAATTGAGAAACCTATCCAACCAAAAACATAGAGACCCAGAAAACCTGAGTCTACACCTTCACTATGGTGAATCACTAAAACAATACAGAAATACACTACGGAAAAAGAAGGAACAGCACGTCAGAAATCAGCTCAATGTAATTGAAGAATCCATAGACTCTAATCACTTCTGGGAACATTGGAAAACACTAAACAAACAACAAAGAGTTATCTACCCAATCGTTTTGGCTCTAAAACAAAGCACATTCAGCAAAAGCATGTACATGATCAAATACCAAATCTTAGAATCAACTATTAAAGACTACCAGCACCCACAGGATTCTCCAATTACCTTGAATGAACTACAGGATAAAACACAAACCCTCCAACCCAAAAAGACCTGTGTTGTTGATGGTATCCTAAATTAAAATGAGAAAATATACAGACCACAAACTCTTTAACATCATCCTTAGCTCTGACATCTTCCCCAATATTTGGAACCAAGGACTGATCACCCCAATCCATAAAAGTGGAGATAAATTTAACCTCAATAACTAGCTTCTCATGCTTTGTTGATTTAAAAAAAAGCCTGACTCAATTTGACATGAGGGTCTGCTATACAAATTGATGGGAAGTGGTGTTGGGGGAAAAACATATTATAAAATGTACGGTTGTGAGGTCTGGGGTTCGCTCACCAACCAAGAAATCACAAAATGGGGCAAACACCAAATTGAGAAACTGCATGCAGAATTCTACAAAAATGTCCTCCGTGTACACCGTAAAACACCAAATAATGCATGCAGAGCCGAATTAGGCCGATACGGCTAATTATCAAAATCCAGAAAAGAGCAATCAAATTCTACAACCACCGAAAAGGAAGCGATTCTCAAACCCTCCATAACAAAGCCATCACCTACAGAGAGATGAACCTGGAGAAGAGTCCCCTAAGCAAGCTGGTCCTGGTGCTCGGTTCACAAACACACCCCATAGAGCCCCAGGACAGCAACACAATTAGACCCAACCAAATCATGAGAAAAGGATCATTCTTACCAATGTGTCAAGTAATTAACAAAAAAACTGTGCAAACTAGAATGCTATTTGGCCCTAAAACAGAGAGTACACAGTGGCAGAATACCTGACCACTGTGACTGACCCAAATTTAAGGAAAGCTTTGACTATGTACAGACTCAGTGAGCATAGCCTTGCTATCGAGAAAGGCCGCCATAGCCCGTCTTTTCTTGAGAGCCAGGTCTGCCTATGTGCACACTGCCCACAAAATGGAGGTGGAAACTGAGCTGCACTTCCTAACCTCCCGCCAAATGTATGACCATATTAGAGACACGTACAGTGGGGGGGAAAAGTATTTAGTCAGCCACCAATTGTGCAAGTTCTCCCACTTAAATAGATGAGGCCTGTAATTTTCATCATAGGTACACTTCAACTATGACAGACAAAATGAGAAAAAAAATCCAGAAAATCACATTGTAGGATTTTTAATGAATTTATTTGCAAATTATGGTGGAAAATAAGTATTTGGTCACCTACAAACAAGCAAGATTTCTGGCTCTCACAGACTTGTAACTTCTTCTTTAAGAGGCTCCTCTGTCCTCCACCTGTATTAATGGCACCTGTTTGAACTTGTTATCAGTATAAAAGACCTGTCCACAACCTCAAACAGTCATACTCCAAACTCCACTATGGCCAAGACCAAATAGCTGTCAAAGGACACCAGAAACAAAATTGTAGACCTGCACCAGGCTGAGAAGACTGAATCTGCAATAGGTAAGCAGCTTGGTTTGAAGAAATCAACTGTGGGAGCAATTATTAGGAAATGGAAGACATACAAGACCACTGATAATCTCCCTCAATCTGGGGCTCCACGCAAGATCTCACCCCGTGGGGTCAAAATGATCACAAGAACGGTGAGCAAAAATCCCAGAACCACACGGGGGGACCTAGTGACCTGCAGAGAGCTGGGACCAAAGTAACAAAGCCTACCATCAGCAAGGGCATTGAAGATGAAACGTGGCTGGGTCTTTCAGCATGACAATGATCCCAAACACACCGCCCAGGCAACGAAGCAGTGGCTTCGTAAGAAGCATTTCAAGGTCCTGGAGTGGCCTAGCCAGTCTCCAGATCTCAACCCCATAGAAAATCTTTCGGAGGGAGTTGAAAGTCTGTGTTGCCCAGCAACAGCCCCAAAACATCACTGCTCTAGAGGAGATCTGCATGGAGGAATGGGCCAAAATACCAGCAACAGTGTGTGAAAGCCTTGTGAAGACTTACAGAAAACGTTTGACCTCTGTCATTGCCAACAAAGGGTATATAACAAAGTATTGAGAGAAACTTTTGTTATTGACTAAATACTTATTTTCCACCATAATTTGCAAATAAATTCATTAAAAATCCTACAATGTGATTTTCTGTATTTTTGTTTCTCATTTTGTCTGTCATAGTTGAAGTGTACCTATGATGAAAATTACAGGCCTCTCTCATCTTTTTAAGTGGGAGAACTTGCACAATTGGTGGTCGACTAAATACGTTTTTGCCCCACTGTATTTCCCTCAGATTACACAGATTCAAAGAATTCAAAAACAAACCCGAATTTGATAAAAACCCATATCTACTGGGTGAAATACCAGTGTGCCATCACAGCAGCAAGATTTGTGACCTGTTGCCACAAGAAAAGGGCAACCAGTGAAGAACAAACACCATTGTAAATACAACCCATATTTATGTTTATTTATTTTCCTTTTTGTACTTTAACTATTTGCACATTGTTACAATGCTGTCTTTATTATTTTGGAACTTCTGTGAGTGTAATGTTTGCTGTTCATTTTTTTTGTTTTATTATCTACTTCACTTGCTTTGGCAATGTTTACATACGTTTCCCCATGCCAATAAAGCCCTTAAATTTAATTGAGAGGCTCAGGTGTACCGACACATGGATCATAAATCACCATACTTATTGGGACTAGACAGGATAATACAGACAAGCGAGCTAGTGAGAGGGAGCTGGTGGTGAGCTAATGGATTTCTAAAGCAAGGATCCTTCTAACCCACAGCTAGCTAGGGCCATGGGATCCGTGGCCTTCCCTTCCCTTTCCATCCCCATGGCTAGAAGAGCTGTGCGGTCAACTAAGGCCATTCTGGCTCCATGTCTCCCCAACAGGTGCCTGTGTACTGGTCTGAAACTCCAGACCACTGCTAGGGGTCAACATATGAGGAGCAGCTTATGGAACAGGACTACCTGCCAAACTGGCTCTCCAATTATTATTAGTTTTTTACAAGGAGCATATGTGCACCTAAGTTGGAAAATGTAGGCACACAAATACATTTAGGAGCACTATGAAAAACACAGAATCCTTACATTTTTCAAGATGCACTGGTGCTCTTAAATGTACATTTCAGGTTGCACAGGTAAATATTTTGGTGCCTATGCGAGTAAAATGGTCGCTCTGTAGAGCACTGCACATACACACCTTTTACAAAGGCCCTCTACTCAAACACTGCTTGTCTATACTTACTGATGCGTTGCATGTGCGCGCACGTATAAGGAAGGGAGGCGCCCTATAGACCCTTGAACAGTAAAGAGTTGTTCTTAGCTTGGGTCAGCCCTGCTACTCTTCAGAAAGCATGCAGGGTAGGGCATGGAATCCCCTCAGCAATATGTCACTGATAGACTATAGCCTTGGTTTTGGAACTTGTAACACGGATATACCTGGGGGCAAAGTCATATTCCTCCTAAAGGTTAGGCCTATCTAATCAAATGTATTTATAAAGCCCTTCTTACATCAGCTGATATATCAAAGTGCTGTACAGAAACCCAGCCTAAAACCCCAAACAGCAAGCAATGCAGGTGTAGAAGCACGGTGGCTAGGAAAAACTCTAGAAAAGGCCAAAACCTAGGAAGAAACCTAGAGAGGAACCAGGCTATGAGGGGTGGCCAGTCCTCTTCTGGCTGTGCCGGGTGGAGATTATAACAGAACATGGACAAGATGTTCAAATGTTCATAAATGACCAGCATGGTCAAATAATAGTAATCAAAGTGAACAAGTCAGGGTATCTAAACTATATATTTGCTAAACCTGTGGATCTGATCAGTTGGTTTAGTAACTATTGATTGAAGTATTGCCTGAAAACTCCACCATATAGATACGATAAGGCAGGTGTTCCAACACCAAAGGGCATACAGTGGGTAAGCCTGATCTAGGAGGTGGCCACAAGGATGGAAACAGCCATACAGTACAGCAGAGCTCAGCCTATAGATAAGAAATTAAACTGGTTGGCTGAGCCGGCCTGGGATATACTGGTGTTGTCATACCGTTACTAACACTCAGAGTAACTACTGTCAACATCTCAACTTTGCCTGAAGGGTCATTGTAGGTTTTATTCAGCAAATGTGTGAGGTTCAGTTGTGTTTGTGTGGCCAGTACGGAAATCACATCCACAACCGAGGTTGCAACTTGCATAAGTCTACCACAAGTTCCAATCAATTGAGCTGGAGGTTCTTTAGTATTAAGACCCCAGGTTCCCATCTGGGGCCACAAAAGTTGAACTGGCCATTATCTTATTAGTGATGACAGTCTACACGATAATCTGAAAGACTGATGAGAACGAGATTCTCTCCCTCACACACGGTTCACTGCGTCTGCCCAAATTAGATATATCACAGTGTGTAGGAATCTAAAGTGAAAGAACAGAATAGAAAAAAAATGAAAAAATAATAAGCCAAGAAGACTGCAGGGTGCCATACACTGCCATACAATGTAGAGAAAATGGGGCCAATCAAGAGGGTGCTACGATATTCAAATCAAAAATCAAATTTTCGCATGGGTTGAATACAACAGGTGTAGTAGACCTTACCGTGAAATTCTTACTTACAAGCACTTAACCAACAATGCAGCTCAAGAAATAGAGTTAAGAAAATATTTACAAAATAAACTGTAGTAAAAAAAAATGTTTTGAATAAAAAGTAAAAAATTATCAATAACAGGGCTATATACAGGGGTTACAGAGTCAATGTGAGGGGGTACAGGTTAGTCGAGCTAATTTGTATATGTAGGTAGGGGTAAAGTGACTATGCATTGATGATAGACAGCAAGTAGCAGCAGAGTAAAAACAAAGGGGCGTGGCCATTTGATTAATTGTTCAGCAGTCTCATGGCTTGGAGTAGATGCTGTTTAGGAGCCTTTTGGACCTAGATTTGGCACTGCTTGCACTGTGGTAGCAGATAGAACAGTCTATGACTTTGGTGACTGGAAACATATTTGACAATGTTTTGGGCCTTCCTCTGACACCGCCTAGTATATAGGTCCTGGATGGCAGGAAGCTTGAACCCAGTGATGTACTGGGCCGTATGCACTAGAGGTCGACTGATTAACCGGAATGGCCAATTAATTAGGAACAATTTCAAGTTGTCATAAAAATCGGTATTTTTGAACACTGATTTGGCCGATTTTTAAAATTATTATTTATTCTTTTACACCTTTATTTAACTAGGCAAGTCAGTTAAGAACACATTCATATTTTCAATGACGGTCTAGGAACGGTGAGTTAACTGCCTTGTTCAGGTGCAGAACAACCGATTTTTACCTTGTCAGCTCGGGATTCAATCTTGCAACCTTACGGTTAACTAGTCCAACGCTCTAACCACCTGCCTTACATTGCACTCCATGAGGAGCCTGCCTGTTACGCGAATGCAGTAAGAAGCCAAGGTAAGTTGCTAGCTAGCATTAAACTTCTCGTATAAAAAAACAATAAATCAATCATAATCACTAGTCAACTACACATGGTTGATGATATTACTAGTTTATCTAGCGTGTCCTGCGTTGCATATAATCGATGCGGTGCGCATTCGCAAAAAAGGAGTGTCGTTACTCCAATGTGTACCTAACCATAAACATCAACGCCTTTCTTAAAACCAATACACAAGTATATATTTTTAAACCTGCATATTTAGTAAATATTGCCTGCTAACATGAATTTCTTTTAACTAGGGTAATTGTGTCACTTCTCTTGCAACAGAGTCAGGGTATATGCAGCAGTTTGGGCCGCCTGGCTCGTTGCGAACTGTGTGAAGACTATTTCTTCCTAACAAAGACAACCAACTTCGCCAAACGGGGGATGATTTAACAAAAGCACATTTGCGAAAAAAGCACAATCGTTGCACAACTGTACCTAACCATAAACATCAATGCCTTTATTAAAATCAATACACAGAAGTATATATTTTTAAACCTGCATATTTAGCTAAAAGAAATCCAGGTTAGCAGGCAAAATTAACCAGGTGAATTTTTGTGTCACTTCTCTTGCGTTCATTGCACGCAATCAGGGTATATGCAAGTTTGGGCCGCCTGGCTCGTTGCGAACTAATTTGCCAGAATTTTACGTAATTATGACATAACATTGAAGGTTGTGCAATGTAACAGGAATATTTAGACTAATGGATGCCACCCATTAGATAAAATACGGAACGGTTCCATATTTCACTGAAATAATAAACGTTTTGTTTTCGAAATTATAGTTTCCGGATTCGACCATATTAAAGGACCAAAGGCTCGTATTTCTGTGTGTTATTATGTTATAATTAAGTCTATGATTTGATATTTGAAAGAGCAGTCTGAGCAATGGTAGGCAGCAGCAGGCTCTCGTAAGCATTCATTCAAACAGCACTTTCGTGCGTTTTGCCAGCAACTCTTCACAATGCTGCAAGCATTGAGCTGTTTATGACTTCAAGCCTATCAACTCCCGAGATTAGGCTGGTGTAACCAATCTGAAATGGCTAGCTAGTTAGCGGGGTGAACGCGTTTCAATCGGTGACGTCACTTGCTCTGAGACTTGGAGTAGTTGTTCCCCTCGCAGCTTTTGTGGAGCGATGGGTAACGATGCTTCGAGGGTGGCTGTTGTCGATGTGTTCCTGGTTGGAGCCCAGGTAGGGGCGAGGAGAGAGACGGACGCTATACTGTTACACTGGCAATACTAAAGTGCCTATAAGAACATCCAAGTCAAAGGTATATGAAAATACAAATCGTATAGAGAGAAATAGTCCTATAATTCCTATAATAACTACAACCTAAAACTTCTTACCTGGGAATATTGACTCATGTTAAAAGGAACCACCAGCTTTTATATGTTCTCATGTTCTGAGCAAGGAACTTAAACGTTAGGTTTTTTTACATGGCACATACTGCACTTTTACTTTCTTCTCCAACACTTTGTTTTTGCATTATTTAAACCAAATTGAACATGTTTCATTATTTACTTGAGGCTAAATGGATTTTATTGATGCATTATATGAAGTTAAAATAAGTGTTAATTCAGTATTGTTGTAAATGTCATTATTACAAATCCAATTTTAATATGTTTTATTTATTTTAGTTATTATTATATATATATATATATATATTTATTTATTTTGGTCCTCCAACAATCGGTGTCGGTGTTGAAAAATCATAATCGGTCGACCTCTAGTACGCACTACCCTCTGTAGCGCCTCATGGTCGAATGCCGAGCAGTTGCCATACCAGGTGGTGGTGCAGCTGTAGATCTTTTAGAGGATCTGGGGACCCATGCCACATCTTTTCAGTCTCCTGAGTGAGAAAAGGTGTTGTGTTCACAACTCTCTTGGTGTGTTTGGACCATGTTAGTTTGTTTGTTATGTGGATACCAAGGAACTTGAAATTAATGTGTGCATAAAGCCTAGCAGACTGAAATCCGGTGTTTCCCTGAGCAGCTGTGTGTGCTTTAGCTCGGTGCTGCTGACATTAATGGTCTGGGCTAATGTATACAACTCTGCTGTTGACTGTGAACCTAGTGGAAGATACACGTATGCTGCTACGCCCCTCTGAACACTGAGACAGCTAGTTACTGAGTGCCCATGAGGGTCTCTCCTTACCCTATAGAAGACAGAGTCCACGCAGCCATTTCAGGTCTTGATTTACCATTAATGAAAACATAGCCTTAGAAGCATTAGTAGAAATGTAAAACAGCACAGTGTGTGAGTGTAACAATGCAAAGTCAATAAGCTGACTCACAGCTCCAGGAAGCATTTCCAGGGCGACTTGATGGGGCCTTACTGGTTTGTTAGGTGAAATGTGACGAGAATCCCCACGGGAGACAGGCCTTGACATATAGAAACACACTTCACCCTTACCATGCCCCCAAGCTCCAACACAAACTCACTGGAGGTAAGCACAACTCCTACAAACTCCCATCTATGGTAAAAACTTTCTGGCCATTGGATTCTTCCATCTGCTGTGCTGCCTGTTCTTTCCATGCCAGAGGTGAGAATTGGCACAGAGGGGTGAGAAGCCAATAGCCGCACGCTAAAGGGTTTGCATTAGTAATCATGCCAGCAAGAGTGTGTGTAATTGGGTTTGCTGTGGGATAGTGAAAGCAGGCACCCACCAAACTGGGAACCCAATCTGCCTTGGAAGAGTATTCTTCTCCTTGTATTAATAATGTATGTCTCAATAAGAGAAATTCAAACAACAAAACACATGTAGTGTGCATGCGGGGATCACAATATACTGCAAATAGTCATCTCCCTTCTTATAGTCCTATCTGGAGCAGAGGGCCGATGTGCAGAAAACAGGATGTACCAACAAAGCAGCGCCCAGTCTGCCCAGTGGTCACCAACCGGTCGATCGTGATCCACTAGTCCATCTCCAAGGAATTCCTAGTCGATCACTAAACCTTTCAGTAAAACAAAGATAAAGCCCTCTCTCTTTTTGGAAAGGAGGGGGTGCGATATTACAGGTAGGTGCACCTGGTTTAGCTACCCTGTGCGTCTGGTAGGCAAAGTGTTCCCATTTTTAAAAATGTAATGTGTCTGTAGGTACAAACTCTGCCTTCCCGGCGGCCCCAAAGTTAATATAGTGAGATTTCAAAACTTTTAGAACCATGACTAGAGAGAGACGAATACACAGCGAAGAGCTGCTGTTTTTATGAGTGAGTTCATGTTTAAGTTCTGTCAACACTTTATATTCAACACCACTCTCGCTACAACCAGCACTGCAGCTCCAATGAATGAGTAGGAAAGTATGGATGGGCTTGGGTCTTTTTTAATAATCGAGTAACATTTTATTTTCTCTGTTCATAGGAGTAACAACATGAATTTGTGCTGGAGGTAGAAATAATGTGGTGCAACTCGAGTTTCACCATCAGCTGGAAGATAGCGTCCCTTTTTGGTCAGAGCGGGAAGGGGAGAGCGGAGGGATGTTCAGAGGCGGACCCTCAGTCTGCTGCTCTCTCCCTCCACTGAGACTGACCATCAGAAGCAGGCACCATCAGCCCAGTAAAAAAAAGAGCTAATTATTTAAACATATGCTCACTCAGCTGTCTCTCACAAGCAATTCAACAACTGATCTATTACCAGTTTGATCATATAGCCTACCTAAAATGGTTATGTTTATATATATATATATATATATATATAGATATATATATTTGAAATGGTCTGAATAACAATGCATTTGTAGAGCGATTCAAGCAAAGCCAATACAGGGCTTGACTATTCTTTCTAAACTACCTTTGACGAGTAGGACTGATTTTTTACTAGTCCGACAGCCCCCCCCCCCCCCAAAAAAAGAATTAAGTAACAACGTGGGCCAAAAATGTGACTGAAAATGGTGTTGTATGATGCAAGAAACCACTTAACAAAAGAACATTCATTATCATCACTGGTTTTGGCAATGGAAGGCTGCTGGTCTCTGATCCCATGTATTATACAGTATCTCCTGCCGTTGTGGTCTTGAGCCAGGCAGTTAACCACACCCCCAAAGTAAAATACTGCACTGATAGGTTACTGTATAAAACACATGGTCCTTCAACCCTCCATCTGGAGAGATACTGGGTGTCCAACCATGCTCAAACAAACCAGTCAGCTTAACAAGGTCCTATAAAGCAGCTGATTTTTTACAATGTGGTATGTCTGCGTGTGCCCAATGGCACACTCAGGTGATGCGCATAACATTACTTTTCCAGGACTTTCATTGGTGACCAAAAATTATGAATGGGCAAATAACTCACTAACTAGCAATGAATATCAACAAATGTGAACACGCAGTTACTGTAGGCTCGCTGCATGATTGAAAGACCTCTCTCGTGCCGGTCAATGCAGGCCTACAATACTATACTCTGATGCGCTCTGCAGAGATTGGGAGGAAAGTGTGAAACACATTTAATCTGCAGGACACTGATCCAATTCTGATCTGAGTAGCCTAATTGTTTGATAGTGATTTTTTCATGATTATTAAAAAATGTAGTCCATTTGGATAACATATCTATATTCTTGTCTAACAATTATACCCCCCCGACAGTACTGTTTTCAATATGTTAAATGTTGCATAGACATCATACAAAACAAAAATCATAGCGGTAGATCTCAGCTTGCATTTTGACTTAGAATGTAATCTTGACTCAGAAAAGGTTGGTTGGTGCACACTGCATTAGGCCTACTGCTGCCTTAATGTTGCTCTCTCCCTTCGTGTCTCTGTGTTCAAGCAGGGAGGCCAGTGCAGAGGACTGGAAACAGTTAACCCCTTCACTTCCCTCTGGGCTGGCTGACTGACATTGGCAACGACATGCCTGCTCCTCCTCTCCACAGACATTCAGGACAGAGAGGATTGGGTAGGACATGGTAGAACAAAAAGAGTAGAGCTAAATATAACAATAAAACATATCCTTTATCGCTCTCACATCCTATTTCACACGTATGCACACAAATACTCAAAACTCCCCAGGCTTTACCAGAATACACCATATTCACTAACAAATGAAGGAATTCAGATGATTGTAAATAAATGAGTCAGGTTGTGTTTGCCTAATGGATATGACCTACTATATGGGAGGGAGATGGTAGTGAACAGGTATATTTGCATCAAACTCACCTGGAAAGATGATTAAAATCCATAAAATTATAATATACCCCCTCACTTAATAATTATTTTTCCATAACATGATTAGGATACTCAGGGGTCTTAAAATGCACTGTAATGTGAGAGACCAGGGCTGTGTACCAAAATAGACCACAGGCTCAAAACACGAGTTAGGTGGGAATCAGGATAACAGAATAAGAAACTAGCGTAACTAACCAATTAGTTTATTACTAAATTCAATCTAGGAACCTAACTAGTGGTACAGAACTTAATAAATTACATTTAAAGCTATATAATCTAAGTTTGCCATAAGCAAGGCTTCTCAGAAGTCATCATGCTTGGCTGAAAACTCTGCAGCAGATTTCTGTGTTTTATTTATTAATGAACAAACTGTGTCAGTCTTGTCATGATGAATAAAACATCAGCAGTTAAAACTCAACGGCCTAAAACTAATCAGCTGAAGCTTGAAAGGCTCAAGACAATACATGGGACAAAGGAATGGCACATGATTTCATACAAATTATTCAATTCTTCTTACCAATAGGTGCTTGAGCTGGTATGGAGTCAAATGTTTTATTTATTTTTTTATTTCACCTTTATTTAACCAGGTAGGCTAGTTGAGAACAAGTTCTCATTTGCAACTGCGACCTGGCCAAGATAAAGCATAGCAGTGTGAACAGACAACAACACAGAGTTACACATGGAGTAAACAAACAAGTCAATAACATGGTAGAAAAAAAAAAGAGAATCTATATACAATGTGTGCAAAAGGCATGAGGTAGGCAATAAATCGAGTAATTACAATTTAGCAGATTAACACTGGAGTGATAAATCATCAGATGATCATGTGCAAGAAGAGATACTGGTGTGCAAAAGAGCAGAAAAGTAAATAAGTAAAAGCAGTATGGGGGGTGAGGTAGGTAAATTGGGTGGGTAGTTTACAGATGGACTATGTACAGCTGCAGCGATCGGTTAGCTGCTCGGATAGCAGATTTTTAAAGTTGTTGAGGGAGATAAAAGTCTCCAACTTCAGAGATTTTTGCAATTCGTTCCAGTCGCAGGCAGCAGAGAACTGGAAGGAAAGGCGTCCAAATGAGGTTTTGGCTTTAGGGATGATCAGTGAGATACACCTGCTGGAGCGCGTGCTACGGGTGGGTGTAGCCATCGTGACCAGTGAACTGAGATAAGGCGGCACTTTACCTAGCATAGCCTTGTAGATGACCTGGAGCCAGTGGGTCTGACGACGAACATGTAGCGAGGGCCAGCCGACTAGGGCATACAGGTCGCAGTGGTGGGTCGTATAAGGTGCTTTAGTAACAAAACGGATGGCACTGTGATAAACTGCATCCAGTTTGCTGAGTAGAGTATTGGAAGCTATTTTGTAGATGACATCGCCGAAGTCGAGGATCGGTAGGATAGTCAGTTTTACTAGGGTAAGTTTGGCGGCGTGAGTGAAGGAGGCTTTGTTGCGGAATAGAAAGCCGACTCTAGATTTGATTTTGGATTGGAGATGTTTGATATGCGTCTGGAAGGAGAGTTTGCAGTCTAGCCAGACACCTAGGTACTTATAGATGTCCACATATTCTAGGTCGGAACCGTCCAGGGTGGTGATGCTAGTCGGGCGTGCGGGTGCAGGCAGCGAACGGTTGAAAAGCATGCATTTGGTTTTACTAGCGTTTAAGAGCAGTTGGAGGCCACGGAAGGAGTGTTGTATGACATTGAAGCTCGTTTGGAGGTTAGATAGCACAGTGTCCAAGGAGGGGCCGGAAGTATACAGAATGGTGTCGTCTGCGTAGAGGTGGATCAGGGAATCGCCCGCAGCAAGAGCAACATCATTGATGTATACAGAGAAAAGAGTCGGCCCGAGAATTGAACCCTGTGGTACCCCATAGAGACTGCCAGAGGACCGGACAACATGCCCTCCGATTTGACACACTGAACTCTGTCTGCAAAGTAGTTGGTGAACCAGGCAAGGCAGTCATTAGAAAAACCGAGGCTACTGAGTCTGCCGATAAGAATGATGATTGACAGAGTTGAAAGCCTTGGCCAGGTCGATGAAGACGGCTGCACAGTAATGTCTTTTATCGATGGCGGTTATGACATCGTTTAGTACCTTGAGCGTGGCTGAGGTGCACCCGTGACCGGCTCGGAAACCGGATTGCACAGCGGAGAAGGTACGGTGGGATTCGAGATGGTCAGTGATCTGTTTGTTGACTTGGCTTTCGAAGACCTTAGATAGGCAGGGCAGGATGGATATAGGTCTGTAACAGTTTGGGTCCAGGGTGTCTCCCCCTTTGAAGAGGGGGATGACCGCGGCAGCTTTCCAATCCTTGGGGATCTCAGATGATACGAAGGAGAGGTTGAACAGGCTGGTAATAGGGGGTGCGACAATGGCGGCGGACAGTTTCAGAAATAGGGGGTCCAGATTGTCAAGCCCAGCTGATTTGTATGGGTCCAGGTTTTCCAGCTCTTTCAGAACATCTACTATCTGGATATGGGTAAAGGAAAAGCTGGGGAGGCTTGGGCGAGTAGCAGCGGGGGGGGCGGGGCTGTTGGCCAAGGTTGGAGTCGCCAGGAGGAAGGCATGGCCAGCCATTGAGAAATGTTTGTTGAAGTTTTCGATTATCACAGACTTATCAGTGGTGACCGTGTTACCTAGCCTCAGTGAAGTGGGCAGCTGGGAGGAGGTGCTCTTGTTTTCCATGGACTTTACAGTATCCCAGAACTTTTTGGAGTTAGAGCTACAGGATGCAAATTTCTGCTTGAAAAAGCTGGCCTTTGCTTTCCTGACTGACTGCGTGTATTGGTTCCTGACTTCCCTGAACAGTTGCATATCGCGAGGGCTCTTCGATGCTATTGCAGTTCGCCACAGGATGTTTTTGTGCTGGTCGAGGGCAGTCAGGTCTGGAGTGAACCAAGGGCTATATCTGTTCTTGGTTCTGCATTTTTTGAACGGAGCATGCTTGTCTAATATGGTGAGGAAGTAACTTTTAAAGAATGACCAGGCATCCTCAACTGACGGGATGAGGTCAATATCCTTCCAGGGTACCCGGGCCAGGTCGATTAGAAAGGCCTGCTCGCAGAGGTGTTTTAGGGAGCGTTTGACAGTGATGAGGGGTGGTCGTTTGGCCGCGGACCCGTGGCGGATACAGGCAATGAGGCAGTGATCGCTGAGATCTTGATTGAAGACAGCAGAGGTGTATTTGGAGGGCAAGTTGGTCAGGATAATGTCTATTAGGGTGCCCATGTTTACGGATTTAGGGTTGTACCTGGTGGGTTCCTTGATGATTTGAGTGAGATTGAGGGCATCAAGCTTAGATTGTAGGACTGCCGGGGTGTTAAGCATATCCCAGTTTAGGTCACCTAACAGAACAAACTCTGAAGCTAGATGGGGAGCGATCAATTCACAGATGGTGTCCAGGGCACAGCTGGGAGCTGAGGGGGGGTCGGTAGCAGGCGGCAACAGTGAGAGACTTATTTCTGAAGAGATTAATTTTTAAAATTAGAAGTTCGAACTGTTTGGGCATAGACCTGGAAAGTATGACAGAACTTTGCAGGCTATCTCTGCAGTAGATTGCAACTCCTCCACCTTGGGCAGTTCTATCTTGACGGAAAGTGTTATAGTTGGGTATGGAAATCTCAGAATTTTTGGTGGCCTTCCTAAGCCAGGATTCGGAAACGGCAAGGACATCAGGGTTGGCAGAGTGTGCTAAAGCGGTGAGTAAGGCAAACTTAGGGAGGAGGCTTCTGATGTTGACATGCATAAGGCCAAGGCTTTTTCGATCACAGAAGTCAACAAATGAGGGTGACTGGGGACATGCAGGGCCTGGGTTTACCTCCACATCACCCGAGGAACAGAGGAGTAGTAGGATGAGGGTGCGGCTAAAGGCTATCAAAACTGGTCACCTAGAGCGTTGGGGACAAGGAATAAAAGGAGCAGATTTATGGGCGTGGTAGAATAGATTCTGGGCATAATGTGTAGACCAGGGTATGGTGGGGCACGGGTACAGCGGAGGTAAGCCCAGGCACTGGGTGATGATAAGAGAGGTTGTATCTCTGGACATGCTGGTCTCAATGGGTGAGGTCACCGCATGTGTGGGGGGTGGGACAAAGGAGGTATCAGAGGTACGGAGAGTGGAACTACGGGGTCCATTGCAAACCAAAACAATGATAACTAGCCTGAACAACAGTATGCAAGGCATATTGATATTTGAGAGAGACATACAATAAGGCATAAAGTGATTGCAGGTCTTGATTGGGAGAGCTAGCTAAAACAACAGGTGAGATAACAGCAGCTAGTCAGCTAACAGCAACAGCAGGTAAAAATGGCGACGACCAGGCAGACAGGGTCGGATTAACTACACACAGATCCTGAGTTAAAGCACAGAGCCGACAGATAAAACACAAATAAACGGAATGGAGTACCGTGAATTAATGGACAGTCAAGCAGGCATCAGCTATGTAGCCGAGTGATCATAGTGTCCAGGGGGCAGCCGTAGATGGAGCAGTGAGGCCTCCACTAAGCTAGCCCGCGGCGTTTAAAGTTAGTAGCCCGGGGGGGTGGTCTGCTCAGACGGAGGGGGTCTGCTCAGACGGAGGCCGGTTGAGGGCACAGCGGATGGGGTATTTGTCTGCAGACCAGACGTGGTCGTGTCGACAGAGAATCCAAGCCGGATGGCGGTGGCGAAAGAGAGGTTGTGAGTTGTAGAATTGTGTTTGCTAACTGGTGCTAGCTTCGTGATTCAGACAGCTAGTCATGGGTAGCAAGCTAGCAGAAGATGGAGGTCTGTTTTTAGCCACGCCGTGCAATTCTGTCGGTAGATTAGTGGGGTTCCGTGTGGTAGAGGGGACCAATCCAATTGTCAAAATAGTTATAGTGGCCTAAGAAGATTGTTCGATAGACCTGTTCAGATAGCAGCCGATATGCTCAAGACAGCTAACGATTAGCGGGCCGCAGTTAGTATATGGACGTTCAGGTTACGTCGCGATGGAGGGGCCAGTTGAAATACTCCCTCGGGCAGATAAAGTCGGTATCCCAGTCGTGAAGGCCCGGTGGGGCTCCGCATCGGCAGTAAAACGGGTCCGGATAGGTGATTGTAGCCCAGGAGTGGCTGATGGAACTCTTCAGCTGGCTAGCTCCGGGATAATTGGTGTTTGCTCCGGAATTGATGTTAGCCGATAGTCACTCGGATAGCAGCTAGTTAGCTGCAAGATCCAGGTGTAAATGTCCAGAGCTTGAGGTAAAAATCCGGGGATATGGAGAGAAAATAGGTCTGGTATGCTCTGGTCTGAGTCGCGTTGTACAAAACTGGCAATAGTTTTCCGAGCTAAAGGATAGCTGATGAGCGCTAGCTGTGGTTAGCTGAACTACTAACGTTAGCTTGTGAGCTGGCTAACTTCTGGTTAGCTTCTGTTGTAGATTTCGGATACGAGGTGAATAATACTTTTGAGAAAGAAAAAAAACAGATCCGCACCACATTTGGTGAGGTGGGTTGCAGGAGAGTGTTTTGAAGTTGAGTTTTTAAGAAGAAAAGAATATATATATAAAAAGATATGCGAAGAAAAATATATATACACGGGACAAGACGAGGACAAAGGACATCTGACTGCTACGCCATCTTGGATTAGTGTGGCGAAATGATGGAGAGATGGAAAGACTAAGTCAATCTTCTGAGACAGTACAGTGTAAAGGCAACTCTCTAGCACTAGTGTGGACTGTAATTTCCTAAATAAAACAGTATAAGTTCAACTCTACAAGAACAGGAGTATATACTAGAGGTCGACCGATTAATCAGCATGGCCGATTAATTAGGGCCGATTTCAATTTTTCATAACATTCGGTAAACGGCATTTTTGGACACCGATTATGGCCAATTACATTGCATTCCACGAGGAAACTGCGTGGCAGGCTGACCACCTGTTATGCGAGTGCAGCAAGGAGCCAAGGTAAGTTGCTAGCTAGCATTAAACTTCTTATAAAAAATAATCAATCTTCACATAATCACTAGTTAACCTAGTAATATCATCAACCATTTGTAGTTAACTAGCTTGTCCTGCGTTGCATATAATCAATGCGGTGCCTGTTAATTTATCATCAAATCACAGCCTACGTCGCCAAACGGGTGATGATTTAATAACAAAGGCGCATTTGCGGAAAAAGCACAATCTTTGCACGAATGTATCTAACCATAAACATCAATGCCTTTCTTAAAATCAATACACAGAAGTATATTTTTTTAAACCTGCATATTTATTTTAAATAAATTAATGTTAGCAGGCAATATTAACTAGAAAAATTGTGTCACTTCTCTTGCGTTCATTGCACGCAGTCAGGGTATATGCAACAGTTTGGGCCGCCTGGCTCGTTGCAAACTAATTTGCCAGATTTTAACATAATTATGACATAACATTGAAGGTTGTACAATGTAACACCAATATTTAGACTTAGGGTTGCCACCGGTTTGATAAAATACGTAACGGTTCCGTATTTCACTATAAGAATAAACTTTTTGTTTTTAAAATTATAGTTTCCGGATTTGACCATTTTAATGACAAAAGGCTTGCATTTCTGTGTGTTATTATGTTATAATTAAGTCTATGATTTGATATGATTTGATTTGAAAGAGCAGTCTGACTGAGCGATGGTGGGCACCAGCAGGCTTGTAAGCATTCATTCAAACAGCACTTTCGTGCGTTTTGCCAGCAGCTCTGCTTTTTATGAATTCAAGCCTATCAACTCCCGAGATTAGGCTGGTGTAACAGATGTGAAATGGCTAGCTAGTTAGCGGGGTGCGCGCTAATAGCGTTTCAAACGTCACTCGCTCTGAGACTTGGAGTAGTTGTTCCCCTTGCTCTGCATGGGTAACGATACTTCGAGGGTGGCTGTTGTTGATGTGTTCCTGGTTCGAGCCCAGGTAGGGGCGAGGAGAGGGATGGAAGCTATACTGTTACACTGGCAATACTAAAGTTCCTATAAGAACATCCAATAGTCAAAGGTGTATAAAAATACAAATCGTATAGAGAGAAATAGTCCTATAATAACTACAACCTAAAACTTCTTACCTGGGAATATTGAAGACTCATGTTAAAAAAAATAATAGTAAATCGGCCGAGTAATCTGTATCGGCCTTTTTTGCTCCTCCAATAATCGGTATCATTGTTGAAAAATCATAAATCGGTCGACCTCTAGTATATACACAAGGAGAGAATCTCAAATTGCATAGCCTACTTCTCGCGTCCCATCCTTCTCAAAACTCATTGGGGGATGGACCTCTGGCTCTCTCATCCAATGCGTTTTGAGAAAGTCGCAAGGAGAGGATGCGGGGAGCACACAATTGAGATTCTCCCAAGGTAAAACCCACAGCCATACCCTTTCACGTCTGTTTCTTATAGTCTAACCTCACTTTAGGGGGGATTGGAGCCACAAGTTACAACTTCACTCACTTTGACGCAAGCGCAGAACATTGCAGAACTCCTGACTCATACATACATCTAAGGCTGTTGCAGTGACCGTATTATCGCCCCACCGGCGGTCACTAGTCATGACAGCAGTCAAATTCCACATGACCATTTTAGTCACCTTAATTAGGCTCTGATGCAGCTGATGGTCATTAGTAGCCTACCAAACTTGCTAACTGCCTGGAACTACGCACTCTATTGTCCCTGTAAATCACTCTGACATCAATGCAAATGCATTTGAAAATATAATCAAACACTTAATGAGAGCCCATCAGATCATGATGCGCAACATTTTTATAGACTAGAAAACAGAGTGATGGCCGTTATAAAAATAATAGGATCCCGTCAGCTTTCTATAGGCTAGGCCTACTATATTTATTTCTCAGCTTTCCTAATATTAAGCACATTACTTATATTTACAACAGGAGTATGGCCTACCTGGCTAGTATGAAAAGAAACCACAGGAAAAAAAAAAATAATGTTTTTTTTATAAGTGTCCTCCATTCGCTATTTAAGTGAATAGATGACATGTACTTTTTCCGGCTGCCCCCGTTTCAATACAAGTGCATGACAATGGTCCAATCTCAATAAAATGTCACAGACGAAATAATATATATAAAGACAAGACAAAAATCAAGAATAGTCTGATGGGTAACAATATTATCTATTATCACTTGTGAATGATGCCCAGCATAAGAATCATAGCCGCACATCTCAAGGTTTGTATGACAACTAAAGAGCCAAATAACTTCTTAAAATCAAGCACAATAATCTACTTTACAACGGGTGTAGAGCCGAACAGGCTAACATACATACACAGTGGATTGAGTTTCAAGTTTGGGGAAGATAATTTTCACAATAAAAATGGACCTTTGTAATAAAAGCATTACATACTTAACTGCATTTGCAGTCAATTTTGATAATGGTGTTTTAGGCTAATGGAACACTCGAACTTATAACCTACAACCATGTGCACGTTCCTGCACTTACAATGTGAAGAAATAGCCTAATAGTTTATCAGCATTTTAAGCTAAACATTTTCACCTGTTGCGTCAGGCTCTGCTTAAATCAGGTTTTTTGATGCTTGTGGTTATATTAATTTGGTATCTATCGCATCCAACAACTGTCCCAGACTATGTTTGGAATATTTAGTAGAAATATAAACATATAGCCCTACGTTTGTAGAACAACTAAAGTTACATTAATAACTCTAAATTAAGCATATAGGAGTACCCATTTCTTTATTAACCACTCAACACAGAACAGTCGCATGTGCGCACTGACTGACAAATCATTCGGAGAAAATATTTATATTTCATTCAGCTTTGTTCAATTGTTTTCTTCATACTATAAAATAATGCCACGGGAATAAGCAAATCTTGTCTGCTAAAAGCACTAGTGTAGCCCACAGCCATTTGGCATAGACACATAAAAACAACTCAAAGTATGCTATTCTTTTCTTCTGAAATAGACTACATTTTCTTCATATCATGCTGGTTTAGACCTGTCTAAAATAAATAATGGATTTATTGTGAAGGTGTAGGCTACAGTTGAAGTCGGAAGATTACATACACTTAGGTTGGAGTCATTAAAACCTAACCTCTCTGGGATATGTGGGACGGTAGCGTCACACCTGGCCAACATCCAGTGAAAATGCAGAGCGCCAAATTCAAATAAATTACTATAAAAATTTAAAACTTTCATTAAATCACACATTTGATATACCAAATTAAAGCTACACTTGTTGTGAATCCAGCCAACGTGTCAGATTTCAAAAATTCTTTACGGCGAAAGCAAACAATGCTATTATCTGAGGAAAGCACCCCAGCCAACAATCACAGACCGTATTTCAACCCTCCCGGCGCAACACAAAACGCAGCAATAAAGATATAATTCATGCCTTACCTTTGACGAGCTTCTTCTGTTGGCACTCCAATATGGGACATAAACATCACAAATGGTCCTTTTGTTCGATTAATTCCACCAATATATATCCAAAATTGAAATTTATTTGGCTTGTTTGATCCAGAAAAACACCAGTTCCAACTTGCACAACGTGACTACAAAATAACTCAAAAGTTACCTGTAAGCTTTGGCCAAACTACTTTTGTAATACAACTTTAGGTATTTTTTAACGTAAATAATCTATAAAATTTAAGACGGGATGATTAGTGTTCAATACCGGAGGAAAACAATGTGTGGCATGCTTTCTGGTCATGCGCCTCTAACAAACAGTACCCTTCACTGGAGCCTCATTCTGAACATGGCTACCTCTTAATTTCTCAAAGGAAAAACCTCAACCAATTTCTAAAGACTGTTGACATCCAGTGGAAACGATAGGAACTGCAGGAAGGTCCCTTAGAAATCTGGATTCCCAATGAAACCCCATTAAAAAGAGAGTGACCTCAAAAATAAAAATTCTGAATGGTTTGTCCTCTGGGTTTTGCCTGCCAAATAAGTTTTGTTATAGTCACAGACATGATTCAAACAGTTTTAGAAACTTCAGAGTGTTTTCTATCCAATACTAATAATAATATGCATATATTACCATCTGGGACTGAGTAGGACGCAGTTTACTCTGGGCACACTTGTCATCCAAATGTGAAAATGCTGCCCCCTATCCTCGAGAAGTTAACAAACTATAGTTTTAGCAAGTCAGTTAGGACATCTACTTTGTGCATGACAAGTCATTTTCCCAACAATTGTTTACAGACAGATTATTTTACTTATAATTCACCGTATCACAATTCCAGTGGGTCAGAAGTTTACATACACTAAATTGAATGTGCTTTTAAACAGCTTGGGAAAATCCAGAAAATTATGTCATGGCTTTAAAAGCTTCTGATAGGCTAATTGACATCATTTGAGTCAATTGGAGGTGTACCTGTGGATGCATTTCAAGGCCTACCTTCAAACTCAGTGCCTCTGCTTGACATCATAGGAAAATCTAAATAAATCAGCCAAGACCCCAGAAACAAAATTGTAGACCTCCACAAGTCTGGTTCATCTTTGGGAGCAATTTCCAAACGCCTGAAGGTACCACATTCATCTGTACAAACAATAGTATATATAGTATAGTATAAACACCATGGGACCATGCAGCCGTCATACC
The DNA here is from genome assembly GCF_029448725.1 of Salvelinus fontinalis. Classification (NCBI taxonomy): domain Eukaryota; kingdom Metazoa; phylum Chordata; class Actinopteri; order Salmoniformes; family Salmonidae; genus Salvelinus; species Salvelinus fontinalis. The sequence goes on along the minus strand of NC_074678.1, from coordinate 24,757,982 downwards.
GCTCAGGAAGGAGACGCATTCGGTCTCCTAGAGTTGAACGTACTTGGGTGCGAAAAGTGCAAATCAATCCCAGAACAACAGCAAAGGACCTTGTGAAGATGCTAGAGGAAACATGTACAAAAGTATCTATATCGACATAAATTGATAGACTGCTCAGCTCCAAACCCGCCATAAAAACTACAGCTACAACTACGGTTTGCAACTGCACATGGAGACAAAGATCGTACTTTTTGGAAAAATGTCCTCTGGTCTGATGAAACAAAAATAGAACTGTTTTGCCATAATGACCATTGTTATGTTAGGAGGAAAGGGGGGTTGGCTTGCAAGCCGAAAAACACCATCCCAACCGTGAAGCACAGGGGTGGCAGCATCATGTAGTGGGGGAGCTTTACTGCAGGAGGGACTGGTGCACTTCACAAAATAGATGGCGTCATGAGGAAGGAATATTATGTGGATATATTGAAGAAACATCTCAAAACATCAGTCAGGAAGTTAAAGCTTGGTCGCAAATGGGTCTTCCAAATGGACAATGACCCCAAGCATACTTCCAAAGTTGTGGCAAAATGGCTTAAGGACAACGAAGTCAAGGTATTGGAGTGGCCATCACAAAGCCCCGACCTCAATCCCATAGAAAATTTGCGGGCAGGACTGAAAAAGCGTGTGCGAGCAAGGAGGCCTACAAACCTGACTCAGTTACACCAGCTCTGTCAGGAGGAATGGGCCAAAATTAACCCAACTTATTGTGGGAAGCTTGTGGAAGGCTACCCGAAACATTTGACCCAAGTTAAACAATCTAAAGGCAATGCTACCAAATACTAATTGAGTGTATGTAAACTTCTGACACACTGGGAATGTGATGAAATAAATAATAGCTGAAATAATCATTCTCTCTACTATTATTCTGACATTTCACATTCTTAAAACAAAGTGGTGATCCTAACTGACCTAAGACAATGAATTCTTACTAGGATTAAATGTCAGGAATTCTGAAAAATTGAGTTAAAATGTATTTGGCTAAGGTGTATCTAAACTTCCGACTTCAACTGTATATTACATGGATTCATTAGACTTTTTAAAAATGGCTTGTAGGCCAGGACATGCTAAATGTGTTTCCTAATTAAGGGTCACTTACCATGAGACCGACAGTTATTTGCTTGACAATCACTAGCTGATGAAATTTTGGGACCGCCACAGTCCTACATACATCTAGTCTGTCTGTTTACAGTTCAAAGGCATGTTTGAGAACAGTAAAGCCATTTATTTTAACTACATGCAATCAATCTCACAGCACTAATACTCAAATCACCACTTTGCTGATAGGGGGCATACTGCAGTCACATATTTACATTATAGAAAACCATAATGGACCTTTCTATAGTGTAAAAAAATGTACTGCTGGACTGCTAAAAATGTGCACAATATAGATTCTCAGTGAGGCTCGAACCCAGAATCTCTGGTGGCACAGCTAGCACTGTGATGCAGTGCCACTGCGCCATCCGGGAGGCCACTGTAGTCTCTTTTCAAGCTGTGTAGTTAGGGTTATCACGATACCAGTATAACAATACTCAGTGGTATCATGGAAAGGAAACATTAAACAGACTTAATTTCCTGAGGAAAAACAGTCCTAATGTTGGAAACATGCAGCCTTATGTTGTCACCCAGAATCACATGTTTATTTCCAAGCTATAGCAACAATATTTTACATACAGCATGCTTTTTAAAGGACCAAAGAGTTTAGTGTGCTTTGCATGTTCCTTTTTGCCATGGGAAATCGGGTATTGTAGTATTGCGATACTGGTATTGTGACAGCACTAGCTTCCATAGATTTTTAAACTAACCTGTTCTTGTCAATACTTTCTTTGTCCTCGATTCAGTGAAAATTGTATCTCAAATGTCAGTTTCCAGTTGCATGTGGGTTTACAAAAACTATAGAAAATTCAGAAAGATAAATGTAATGTTTTGTATCCAGTGAAACATGCCATGCATGTTTGTAGATCTTTGTTTTGGTCGCACTGTGTGACGTGCTATCATCTATTTCTACATATGGCCTCGTCACATACAAACGACTGCTTCCTGCAAAGACGCTGCGAAATGCTAGATGTGTGGCAAAACAAGTATTTAATATCTTTCTTTTCACTGGTTTTCATAGAACCACCTGCAACTGTAAACTGACATTTGAGATACAATTTTCACCGAATCGAGAAAGAAGAAAGTGTTGCCAAGAACAGGTTAGTTGAAAAATCTATGGCGGCTGTTTGTTTGAGGGTTTTCTGTCATGCCCAGTAACGAACACCAAAAATCTTTGGTTATATCACATTTGGCATCCAACCTGTAACTACCCATCTGGAGAAACTTGGCATGCTACTGACCATCTAATCACCTGTAACCAGTCCTGGGTATTGTCAGCTGCTGCGTCAGTGGCTCTTATAAGTGGTTAACCAATGCTGGACGTCGACCAGTGATAATCCACCACCTGTCAGTGTTACCTCTGTGCATTGGTAAGAACTCAAGACAAGCAACTGGATAGAAAGTTTTACAGCTAGATAGCTGATTTATAGATGTTAGTCAAGTACCGCACCAGGACCACTTATGAAAAATAGTAAATACTAGTAGATGTCCACCTTCTAATATAACGAACTGCTATATCTAATTAGGAGGAAAGCATAATGTTCAGTAACTGTTAGTCAAACAAACTAGAAGAAACGTGTATTATCGGTGTGCCTGACAAGCCATGGACGACTGAGTTGAGAAAACAGATTAGCTAGTTAGCCAGACGGGTACACCATCAGCTATCTTCGCTTAACATTTGAGAGGATTGAATAATCTATAGTCAGCAACATCTGTCAGTGTTCTTTTTAAGCAACAATGATTTTTTAACAACACGGCGTTATCCAACGTCACCTGTTTGTGTTAACGTTAGCTAGCCAGTCACACCCCCTTGACGATGCGAGCTAGCCAACATATGTGTTACCTTAAAATGTCTCGAGGGACAAAAAAAAGCATCCCACACCACGAAAGGACAAGGTCATAATATCAGTATAACAGCTTTCCAATGCTGCTTTCGAGTTCTGTCATTTGTTCGACGTAACGTGACAGTCAAAAGCTATATTTACTACCACAATGAAAAGCATTTAAGAAGGGCTTACCAGCAAAGGACAGCTACAATGAGGCACACGAACAAAACGCGCAACCGCTTCATTATCTTCCCGCGGGAACCAACATCCTCGCTATTATAGGATTTTACTAGCAATATATATTTTTTAAATAACCTTTGTTGATTATAAAATATAGATAATATTTAAGGGAGGGTGGCACTTTCCTAAAACTACAGTCGATGTAGCTAGGCCAATTTTCATTCAGTCATCCCCCTCGCCGCTCCTTGCTGTCTTTCTGTTGCTCTGTTACCCTGCTCGATTTTGCTAAGGTTTCCTGAGGTTCTCCTCTCGGCCAATAGCATTAGGGCAGTACTGCGGTACACCAATAGGATCAGGTAGCGACCAATAAATAGTGACGTACTAAGGGCCATTTCCTCTGCTTGAGCTGAGTTGGAAGTTCTGACATGGAACGCGTGTCCATTACGATAAGCAAAATATACAAAACCTGAAATAGTCCACCCGATTAGACTACAATCACCCCACTAAAAACCAATTTTTGGATGACACCAACGTCACCATCCAACCATTTTTTAACGCGAGTAATGCCGCGTCGGACTAGGAAACTTGGAAATAGCTGATTCGTTGAACACAGTACATGTATAACTACAACCAGATACCATGTCGAACATTACCGAGTTTTCTAGTTCCGACTAGTATTTGAACGCGTTATAAATTACATATCGGATTTTAAAAAATCGTGACAGGCCTACATTTTCGGTAAACTGTCCAAATGTCGACAAAACAAAATACGGTGTGATATATTTGTGTCACTAAAATTAATTATGCGAGACATGTCAGTGGAAAAGCTTTTATGCACACATTTTGATATAATAACCATAATATTCAAGTGAACTTTGAATCACGCGATGACATGTTGTGTGGTCCTCCCACTACGACTCGTTGGGAAAGCATGCAGTTTAGGCTACAGATTAAATAAATTATGATGAATTTTACGGGGTTGTAAAAGTGCAAGGTGATGAACTTGATTCACCATACCAATAAATATCGAGGATCTTATTCTGATGACATAATTGATGCTTGGCTGCCATTTGACAAAACATTATCTGCTTTTAAATTGCCCATATTAATAATAATAATAATCTCGTCATGTAGGCTATAGAGCCCCACAGTGGGATGTCACAATACCCATAAAACCTAGCGGTCAACAGGTAAATGGTTCCAATCGTTTTTCCACCATTCATTTTTCCCCATAGGGAATTTTCGAGAGACTTAAAATAAGGACTGTGTTTTGTGTAGGCTTACCCTTGCGTAACGTTTGGATAATCATGTAAATCTCTCGGGCAAAGTTACTTTTATCAATATATTCAGCTCTATTTACTCTCTGATTTGAAATGGTAATTAGCATCAAAGTAGACACGCGAAACTATAAATCCCTGCAAGCTCCTGCACATCATCCCTAGCTGACACCTTCGCTCACAGGTATTGTGTACATTTAAAACTTGCACAACACAGTTCACAGAATTGGCCATTTTAAGAAATGTAGCTAATTGATGAATTACTACATTTAGCTGACATTAGATAGTTAACCCATAGATTCTTACCTTTGCCTCGATTTGTCAGTCTTGTCCAGATCATCATGACATTTGTAGTTCTTTATGATAGCCACATGATAGCCAGCTAATACAGGAAAATATATTTTATTTTATTTTATTTGGATCTCTTTTAGTTCCCATTTGGACTAATCTTCCAAGAGTCCTTAACATTAAAATACAATTTATAATACGAACACATTTTCACGTATAACACACTATTACAAACATACATAATATACTAACATAATCACCCAATAAATACTCAATATAAAACATATTGATTCTTCATCTACTATAGTCCCACAACATTTATATGTATTATATTTAAATCGTTTTAAAATAATATTTAAATGTATATATTGAAAGGTTTCTGGTTTGCTCTGTTAATTTATTCAATTTCTTTATTGCTCTAAATCGAAATGTTCTTTTGCCTATTTCTCTTTTTTGTCTGGATAACGTATAGATAGATGGTGGACAATCTATAACTAGTATTTACGGAATGTCTGTCTCTTACCAACTGAATACCGTTGTGAATAGAACTTGGCCGTTTTAAATTATGTATATTATGAAATAAAATAAGCATGTTTTTTTCAATTATCTTGTCGATTGATGACCAACCAAGAACATTGCGCATGACTGCAACAGAAGAACCATATCTCCACCTTAAAACAATCCTTGATAAGTCACTTTGTCCTAGCGAGATTTACATGGCTATCAAAACATCACGCCAAGGTAAATTTACACAAAACACACACTTATTTTTAGTGAACCAGTTCCCTGTTTGACCGCTAGGTTTAATAGGTATTATAACGGTCCTGATGTTGTAAAGACGAGTGCGCTTTGGGAGCAGCGTTGGATGCCGTCTTTTGTTCTTAAACACTACATTGCCCATCATACAACGGATACCTGCGTCTTCTGAGAACTGCCTGTATAAACGTTTTTGTTAAATGTAACATAATACACGCAGAATGTGTCCCAAATATATTTTATGCACCAATAAATACATGAACGAATAAGAAAAGGTTTGAGATTTCAACCTAGCATTTAGAATGTGAGGCACTGAGGCTTAGAGCCTCACATTCTAAATGCTGGGTTGAAATCTCAAACATGAAAACTCGTTGAGCGAAAACGATTTCCATTCTGAAAAGGCAGGGTCCTCATATAGTGATTGCCATCGAACGGTGAGCTGGTCATCATAAGTTAAGTTTTGACGAACACGAATTGAACTAGCACTTATCGAGAGCTTGTCTCTTTACGGAGTCAAAATCTAGAGTTGAAGGCAGCGGGAGACCATGGATGTGGCCCGGGTGTTACTGTGCCTGTTCTTGGTGCTGGTGTCTGAGAAGTTCCTGGTGGCCGCGTTCTCCCAGACCCTGGTCAGCGACTTCACATTCACACTCCCCGCAGGACGGAAGGAGTGCTTCTTCCAGACCATGAAGAAGGACGCGTCGCTGGAGATAGAATATCAGGTGCCAGGGGTTTATAAGATTGGTTTTACATGGGGAAAGGGTGAACACAAAGTTATAAATGAGCACACTTGATATAACTCATGTGGGTAGCTTTGGAGACGTCTCTACTAGTACTACTCGCATGACTCCACAAGAAGTCCCATGTTATGTGCATACCCCATCATTGATTGTGGTTAGCGCTGTCGTATCCAGTGGCGGAAAAAGTACCCAATTATCATACGAGTAAAAGTAAAGATACCTTAATAGAAAATGACTCAAGTGAAAGTCACCCAGTAAAATCCTACTTGAATAAAAGTCTAGAAGTATTTGGTTTTAAATACGTAGTGAGTCCGCCATATCAGAGGCAGTAGGGATGACCACTTCCCTTGATAAGTTTGTGAATTAGACAATTTCCCTGCCCTGCTAAGCATTCAAAATGTAACAAGTACTTTTGGATGTCAGGGAAAATGTATGGAGTAAAAAGTGCATAATTTTCTTCAGGAATATAGTAATGTTAAAGTAAAATACAAATAGTGAAGTACAGATACCCCAAAAAATACTTAAGTAGTACTTTCAAGTATTTTTACTTAAGTACTTTACACCACTGGTCGTATCTGAATCCAGAACCTAGGAACTAGTTGTGGAATAGGTTGAAGTAAATTAAATGTATTGTAAATGTATTAAACACTATCTATAGGCCTATGTGATTTTGAAATTATGCCATCATACTAGTTTAGAAACTCGTTTTTACCAGAACTGGCTATAAAGTTAATTTCTAATAATGACATTCCATCCTAGGCTGTGGTTCCTCTTACTCCTATTTCATTGGCCTAGCACTAGATTGTGCTCTGCTGATGTGTTTAAAATGTTTCCAATTGAGTAGTGGCCCTGAATCACAAATCTCAACACAGAAGTCTGGTAAAACCTCTATTTTCTATGAAATATTTAAACATTTCTGACATAAACGGATTGTCATACCATCACAGTAGGATAGCCTAGCTGTAGCATGCTACCACCATAGACAAGCTATTTTTGTGGCATGCTGTAGCCCAGCACTCTGCTCTCGGAGTGTGAACAAAACTGATAATGTCCTTAGTTTGTGGAGACACTAATTTCTAAGTACTTCATGGTATCTGCTCAATGTCTGTGTTTGGAAATACTCAAATAACTAGACATTAAAGTTTGGAAGCCCTGTCATTCTTTGCTCCTGAGTAACAAAGGAGGCAGAGATATGTGGAAATAGTGAACCAGTAATGCAACTGTAGAGAAACAGGCACCAGGGACTGGCCTGTTCACTTATTGTCTTGATTGGACTCAATCCAACCATATTTCACTAGTGAAAATAGGCCTTGTTCTTGGACTGGACATTGTGAAGCACCTCTGCTTGTTCTACAACTTTTCAGCACCAGCTCTCCTCAACCTCTCTCTCTTTCTGAGTGCGAATTATACTGTGACATTCGGGGTGGTCTCTTGGGTGAATTTTTTAAAGAGGATAATAATGATAATAAAGACATAATTTAACGGTAAACATTGATTACCTTTTAATGTGGCATGAACACAGCCAGTCATGGTTTTCATCTGATTTTCAAACAAATCACTTAAAGTGGGCTACCTGTGCATGTTCGTCCACAAAATAATTCTAGCATCACAACAGTACACTGCATGTACACTCGTGCCATTTGATGAATGGAAATGAACATCTGTTACAAAACACCAATAAGTGTGCCAAATGACATTCAGTGATTGTCATTGATTAGGCCTCCATTGATTGGGCCTGCATTGATTGATGTGTCTTGCTGACAAATTAACATTATTTGTGGCCTGATATAAGTCGGGACACCTGAATTGGGGCTGAAACTGTCCCGTGAAATAACAGGATGGTCACCCTAACACACACGGTCAATTTACTAGACTACAATGTGTTTTACCATGAACTTCTAATAGGTCTACCGGTAGCCAGTGACGTAGTGGTAAAAAAGATAGGTGGGTAAACTATAATTGCCGGTTGTGGTGAAAAAAGTAACACGCCCTATACTTTTAATGCATTTTTCTGAAAAAGGTGGGTAAACTGTTTACCCTCCACTAGGCCAACACCACTGGCAGTAACCTACCCTCTCAGTCGAGGCAATTGTACACACATGAATACATGCAGAACAGGTAGCCTACATTCAATATAATAGGCCTACATGAGATGAATCAAAACATGTTTACACCCTAGTTCATGAGTTGTCCATAATTCACTAGTTGAATGCTTGGAGTCTTCACAGATCATGTGACACAAAACACTACCATGTTTTCCTTACATGAATGACATTTGTGACAGTGTTATTTGTCATTATTAAGCATTTAACCATTTAGTTAGAACTTTAACCTGTATGAATCCTGGATCTTGGAGATCTCAGAAAGTTCACTAGTGTAACTATGCTTACATAACATTTCATTATCTTTCGCCGTGAAAATAGTTCTCATGGGCACACAAATCCAAAATAAAGTAGGCCTATGCAAATACAAAATCTAATGGTTGTGACTGAAAAAGCCAACTGCCTGTTGACTGCCTGCTGTCATTAACGTATATTGAGTGTACGATTTCCATGACAGACTGATCAGGTGAAAGCTTATTGATGTCACTGGTTCAATCCACTTCAATCAGTGTAGATGAAGGGGATGAGACAGGTTAAATAAATATTATTTTAGCCTTAAAACAATTGAGACATGGATTATGTACGTATGTCTTTTAGAGGGTGAATGGGCAAGACAAAATGTAAGCAATTTTGAACGGGGTATGGAAGTAGGTGCCAGGCGCAATGGTTTAAGTGTGTCACGAACTGCAACCCTGCTGGGTTTTTCACGCTCAAGTTTTCTGTGTGTCTCAAGAATGGTCCACCACCCAAAGGACATCCAGCCAACTTGACACAAATGTGGGAAGCATTGGAGTCAACATGGGCCAGCATCCCTGTGGAATGCTTTCGACAACTTTTAGAGTCCATTCCCTAACGAATTGAGGCTGTTCTGAGGGCAAAAGGGGGTGCAACTCAATATTAGGAGCTGTCCCCAATGTTTTGTACACTGTGTATACTTGTTGGATGGATTGGAAGCACATTGGTGTCTGTGTAGGCTAGTTGTAGTGATATTGTCTACCATCAGCTGAAAACAAATATTGATAGAAAACAATCAAGCTAAATAAATGGTCTACTTCTTCTGGCCACGGACGGCACAGAGAACACCAATACCCACGCGCACCTGGAAAAACAAAGTTGTGAGCACAGCTGACTGACAAAAGCGAACGGTAATAAATCAACGGATGAATATAATGCATTGGAATAAAGGCTATTTCTATAAAGGACACATGGCAAACAAATGGTGAAAATTAGGATGTACAAAGGAAAATCTATGCATTTAAAAGAGCTCAGCTTAGGCCGAAATTCAGCACTACAGAGTGGACAGCGCCGCTGTCTAGCTAGCTATAGAATTCTACAGTACCATTCGTGGACAGGAGGACGGTTTGTGTAATCATATAGAAATAAATGGTTTGAGGCCTCACGAGTGGCGCAGTGGTCTAAGGCATTGCACTGCAGTGCTTGAGGCGTCACTACAGACCAGGGTTCGATCCCAGGCGGTGTCATAGCCGACCATGACTAGGAGGCCCATAAGGTGGCGCACAATTGGACCAGCGTCGTCTGGGTTAGGGGAGGGTTTGGCCGACTGGGGCTTCCTTGTCCCATCGTGCTCTTGTGACTCCGTGTGGGGGGCTGGGCGCCTGCAAGCTGACAACGGTCGCCAACTGGACAGTGTGCGGCTGGCTTCTGGGTTAAGTGAGCAGTGTGTCAAGAAGCAGTGCAGCTTGGCAGGGTCGTATTTCGGAGGATGCATGGCTCTTGACCTTCGCCTCTCTCTCGAGTCTGTAGGGGAGTTGCAACGATGGGACAAGACTGTAACTACTAATTGGATATCACGAAAGGGGGTTAAAAGTGCAAAAAAAATGAAATAAATAGCTTAAACAATGACATTGTTCGTTTCATTTGGAAGCTTTTATTTTCAAAATTACCACTGCATGGTTAAATTAGCATAATTTAGAGAGCCCCCTGAAAGTTGGACTTTTGTTGCATTTAGGGGAGCTAATGTCTCATTCAGGGAAGCTGACAAAAGCATACTTTGGAAATGGAATGATTCATTAACAATATCAGTAACAACATCAATTATAAATCATCAATAATTTGTTTGCCATGGTGTACTGTCGATTTAGGGCCAGATAACACTGCATTTTGCTCTGTGCTTGTTTTCCAATGTATTTTTTTTATTTAACTTTTTATTTGACGAGGCAAGCCAATAGGTGATGTAGTTTTGTTTTGACTCTCTCGCTCTCCTTTTATTAGTCTGTCTCATCAGTCTCTCACCCTTCCCACCTGTCTGTGTGTGTCCTCAGGTGTTGGACGGAGCAGGTCTGGATGTTGACTTCTCACTGTCGTCTCCTACTGGACACGTTCTGTACAGCGAACACCGCAAATCAGACGGAGTATACACGTAAGACACACACACCACGCAAGTGTGAAATACACACTCACATGGAGTTGGGCTCGCTCTCACTCTCTCTCCCGGTGTGTTTCCATTAGTGTAGAGACGGAGGATGGAGACTACATATTTTGTTTTGACAACTCGTTTTCTGCTGTGTCGGAAAGATCATCTTCTTCGAGCTTCTCATGGACAACATTGAACAGGAAGGGGAGGAGCCAGAGGACTGGAAGGAGTACGTCCATGGGACCGACATGTTGGACATGAAGCTGGAGGACATCATGGTGAGGGGTTGTGCTTATATTACATCTAGGCTACATGCTGATTCTTCACCCTTCTCCTGAAGTGTGTACTTAAACTTTCTCACATGGATTTTACAATGGTGGAAACCCTCCAACCAATGCTTACACCAATCCTATGCTTTGAAATCCATGACAGGGAGTGTGCAAGTGCGTAACTTCTAGAAAAGGATGGAGTTGTAGTCCTAGCTAGGCCTGGAAGCATGCTTTGCTTTTACACACACTATACATGTATGGCATCATGGAGGGTGCGTTTTATTCACCCAACATGTGTATTACATCATGCGAGGGGGTGCGATTTCACACATAACATTTCACAGAATTCACACATGTTCTTTGAAGATCTTGGAAAGGGATACTGGATAGTCAAAAAGGAATCCCTGTGGATAGCCATTGGGAAAAAATCCATGTGTTAGTCAGATTAGGCCAATTCCACTGTAACAGAATTGCAGACTCCCATTTTTTACTTAAAATATATGGCAAAAAAAAATATTGATTTCAAAGTTTAACAGAGTTTAACAAACCATACAACTCTATGCACAATGACTACTACTACAATTTACACTGAACGTTTTACAGAAACACATTTACTGGAAGAGCTGTGCAGATGCAAAGTTTGGTTACATAATTTGCGTATAATCTACCTCAGTTTTTTGTGTCCACGTTTTCCAAAAACTCTTAAATATCTGCTCCCAATTAAGATTGAATGATGTCTGCAAAAATAATGGGGTGTCAGCTATGACATGACGCATTGACTTTGAAAATATGAACTACAATAAGTGAAGTGGATTTACACCCGGTAACGGAATTTCACCATCGGTCCCTGATCTGTACTACACAGAAATGCGTAAATATGGATATATATAAATCATTTTTGGGGGGGGGCTTGCCTTGTCATATGAAGATACATAATGAAGAGAAATTATACATAAAATGTATCGGTGCTCATCGGTCATTGGACATAAAGATTACACAAGAAGTTGGAAATCGCAAATTCAACAATGAGTGGTTTGTTAGGAATCACTGGCTAACTGCAAGCATTGCAAAGCAACCACTAACGTAGTCTGCTATTCAATTGAGTGGCTGTGTGTTTTCCATGCCAGCTTTCAAGGTGAGTCCAAAAAGGTATTGTATGCGGCTGCAAAAATGATGTCATATGCAAGGGAGATATGTATACTGTAGCTAAGAAAGTAATACTAATGTATGTTGTGTAGTAAGCTGTTAGTAGCCCATGTGCCTCACCTTAATAATTTGTTCTATTTTCACCAACGTGGTATTGTAAACCCATCATTCGTGGCTGGTGTGTGCTTGTTTGCAAACATTTTTTGTACAGCTTTGACAGTGCTACTGATAGTAGTGGTGGCGCTTGGCTTGCACGTGCAAATTCAGCACACACAACATTCTATAATAGAATTGTGTTATTTGACGTGTCAAATCAAAAGCTTAATTAACGCGTCAAATAGTGATATATGATTAATCTTTTTTGACACGCTGTCACACCCTGACTTTAGGGAGCTGTTTTATTTCTCTATTTGGTGAGGTCAGGGTGTGATGTGGGGTGGGCATTCTATGTTTTGTATTTCTTTGTGTTTGGCCGAGTGTGGTTCCCAATCAGAGGCAGCTGTCTATCGTTGTCTCTGATTGGGAATCATACTTAGGTAGCCTTTTTTCCCACCTATGTTGTGGGATCTTGTTTTTGTACAGCTCTTGTAGCCTACGGAACGGTACGTTCGTTTTGGTTTCACTTTGTTATTTTGTTGCTGGTTCTCATTTAAATAAATATGATGATCACAAATTACGCAAATTGGTCCACTTCTTCAGATGAACGTTACACACGCAAAGACCCAAACGGCATTCAATGTGCCTCACCCTAATAATTTGGTCTATTTTCACCCCTTAATTTCGCCTACTGTTCTAACTTGGTGGTGCACATATAGCCTATAACCTGTTTTAGAGAAATGTAATCATTGAATATTGTAAGAGCTTTCATTGTCTGTTTTATATGCCCCATTTATTTATTCTACGGTTCTGACTTGTTGTACAGGGAGTACACTGTAAGAACGGCCCATGTTCTGAATTCTGGGGCTGTACGTTTCAAAAGTGCTGAACAAATAGTTATATTGACTACGTCCGTTGTCTCACGCTCATTAATGTCTTAACCGAAAATTACAGAATGTCTCTTATCCGTTTGTCGTCCCCTTATGCCATAGTTTGTACATCTCAATTGTCAGTAGAAACCACATTTTGTTTAAGCAAGTCAGCCATATCAGCTATGTTTTTTTTTTTAAGGCAGTAAATGAGGCTCAATGAACTTTTTTGCTGTCAGACAAGGCTCCGCTGACTGCCAGGTGTAGCAGTGTTAAGGTGTTGGGACTGCTGTTGGGACAGCTTTCGTAGGCCCTAACAGTTTGTGGGGACCGTTTGTCAACGTTATAGTGCAATGAATGTATTGTTTAGTGTTGTGTAGTGGCTTTGGTGGCATGCATCCCACTTGTTTTTGTTGTTGTTGCCCCGTCAAGATTTACAAGCTAAAATCGCCACTGCTTGGCGGTGATGTACTGTCCCCACAAGTGACAGAACACTGAGCTAATCATGGTGCAACTAGAGAACATTACCAACACCTACGCTTTGTATTTTCCGATGGCTGCCCCACCACCACCACCACCAAAGAAAGCACTAAGCTAGGCTGAAACACCTGCATGTTGGAGCTGCCTTACTCAAGACAGCAAAAAGAGACCATGTTTGTATGCGGCTTTATTAACTCAATTATGTTTTTGTTTTTTTACATTGTTTGCAAACTGATATGTGACACATATTAATGCCAAAATAGCAAAACAGGTGGGGCTCTGCCTAAATGACTGGTCGCCACTGGTCCTTTTACATGAAAATGCCCATTAGTAATGGTAGAGTGGTGTGTGACCAGAAGGGCAGAAGAATCTGGGTCTTGTCTGAAGCCTGTTGACATTGGTATCTGTCCTGTCTTTCTGAGCCAGTGTTGCACAGTATACTGAAATATAGGTACTTTCTCAGTGCTAGAACCCCAAAAACGGTTCAGTAGTACAAGGTTTGTTACTTTGGGTACTTCTGCCAAATGTTTCTCATGTCGTCTACTGATTGAGAGAGGATCATGTCGCAGCCAATGTCCCCTTTCAGCGCGAGAGCACTGTGCCTAGGGCTGTTGCGGTGACCGTAATACTGCCACACCAGCAGTCATGAGTCATGACCGTTGAGCCACGGTAATCTCTTCTTATGCACTCTGGACATGTGTTGGTAGTACACAACTTGCTAACGACCATTAGGTCGCTAATGGCCTGGTACTCAGGGCTGTAATGTCCCTTTAACCACTGAGTGTAAAACATGGTCTTCGTGGATGTTGTTTCAAAGCCAAACACAATGAAATGGGCAGTGCTTTCTAAGGAGATGATTCTTTCAAAACAGCCATCAGCATATTAGAGTTTATGTATATGCATAGGATTAGGCCTATATATGAAGCCAAGCTTGTGATTGTGCTGTTATTATACAATATTATGCATGGCAGAAAAACATAATAATAAAAAAATATAGTGATTTAGTGATTGGCCAAACCTATACTCCAAAATGTGTCACATTTTCCCCAAATGAAGCACTGGGTATCTGCAAGGAACAGGGTTGGAGAGCCCACGGCATACAGAGTTTGGGCGGAATATCACATGTTGCGCAGCGATCATGCTCCTCAAACAGTACTTGACGGGTGGAGTGAAATAAGTGTTATTTATTTACTTCTCAGCTGCTCATATTAGGTACATGCTCCGCAATAAAACCGAAGTAGCCTACCCAGCACCATTGAAAAACGAACCGGCTGGAAAGCGCGCGGCAGCTATTCGAGTGCATACAGATGACTTATTTTCCCCTCTGTGGCTGTTCCTGCCTATTTGATAATGGGGCATTCTAAATCGAAAGTCATTTTACGTATTAGTAAAGACAAGATTAAATTGAGAATAGTTTGATGGGAGAAAATATGGTCACGTGATGAGAGAACAGCTGTGCAGCCTCAGACACAGGCAGCCTCAGGCGACTTTCTCAAATCATCAATAGCTTATAGTCGCATCATGCAGCCCATATATGTTTCGATTTCTAAGACATTCTGAGATTTGTATCATTAATCAACTAAAGTAGCCAAATAACTAAATCTTTCGTATAGGACCTGTTTCAAATTAGCACTTGTACGCTCAACATAGTCATTTCATATGCGCAATCCCCCGGAATGGGAAAAATATAATTTATATTTTATTCAGCTAAGTTCAAATATATTCTTCTTACTATAAAATCATATAATATAAAATAATGGCACTTGACTTATGCATATCTTGTCAGCTAAATGAACAAGCCTATGGCATGGAACATAGCCAGATAACATGTTCTTCTGAAATACGTTGTCTTCATATCATAATGTTTCTTTAGACCTGACTAAAATAAACAATGGATTTGTTGTGATGGTGTATATTAAGTTGAATGTAGATGTTCTGAAGGCTTCATCAGCAGCTTGTATTAGTGGAGGCCTGGATATGCTAAACTTGTTTATGTTAATTATTTGTCAATTATCATGATGTAACGGATGTGAAATGGCTAGCTAGTTAGCGGTGGTGCGCGCTAGCAGCCTTTCAGTCGGTTACGTCACTTGCTCTGAAACCTAGAAGTAGTGGGCCGCTGCCTTTGTGGAGCGATGGGTAACGATGCTTCGTGGGCGATCGTTGTTGATGTGTGCAGTGTGCAGAGGGTCCCTGGTGCGTGCGAGGGGACGCCATAAAGTTATACTGTTACAGTATTTTGCATAACACTAACTGGATGACAAAAGGTCACTGCCACAGCCCTAACCGTGCCTGCTCCACTTACCCATTGCTAGCTCTAGCCAGTCCTGAGGAACCACTACTCACTGGGAGAATGGGCTGCACCACCACTTATGCTGCACAGAAGTTTTAAATAATGCAAAACGGCATGTAGAAATGTTGAAACTGTTAATAACTGTTATCAAAACAATGTCCATTACAGGCTAGAACATTTTACAATGCAAGATCCCGGTAGCTTCCAGTTTTGTAGGCTAGCTTTCCTTGCTAGCTTACAGCTCAAGCTTACATCAATTCACTACCCTAGTACCTTTTTTTGTGATAATATGCAAACCATAATGCAAAATATTGTATTGCTGATTGTCACCAAAAACGCTATTAATTCACTTCATCTCCCCGCCTCACGTCTCTCCCAGTCAAGATGGTGATTTATAGTACTTTTTGAAACAATAATACAACAGTACACGGGGAACACAAGTATACATAAATAATATACAAAGGACAGTTGGGCTAGGGGGTACAATATCACATTACACAAAGACCTTAAGGGACATACACACACTTAGAATTTTAACAGCTTTTTTGTTGGTAGAGTATTGCATTGTGTTAAAATATTGTTCAATTTCCTTTTGTAATGTAAGAAAAAGGTCAAACAAAAATAACAAAAATATAAACACAACATGTAAAGTCCCATGTTTCATGAGCTGAAATAAAAGATCCCAGACATTTTCCATACTCACAAATTTGTTTACATTACTGTTCTTGAGCATTTCCCCTTTGCCAAGATAATCCATCCACCTGACCGGTGTGGCATATGAAGAAGCTAATTAAAGAGCATGATCATTACACAGGTGCACCTTCTGCTAGGGACAATAAAAGGCCACTCTAAAATGTGAAGTTTTGTCACACAACACAATGCCACAGATGTCTCAAGTTTTGAGGGAGTGTGCAATTGGCATGCTGACTTCAGGATTGTTCACTAGAGTTGTTGCCAGAGAATTGAATGTTAATTTCTCTACCATAAGCTGCCTCCAACATAATTTTAAAGAATTTGGAGGTATGTCCAACCGGCCTCACAACCGCAGACCATGTGTAACCACACCAGCCCAGGATCTCCACATCTGGCTTCTTCAACTGCGGGATCGTCTGTGGGTTTGCACAACCAAATCATTTCTGCACAAACTGTCAGAAACAGTATCAGGTAAGCTCATCTGTGTGCTCGTTGTCCTCACCAGGGTCTTGACCTGACTAGTTCGGTGTCGTAACTGACTTAAGTGGGCAAATGCTTACCTTGCGTGGCCACTGGCACGCTGGAGAAGTGTGCTCTTCACGGATTAATCCCGGTTTCAACTATACTGGGCAGTATGGTGTCATGTGGGCGAGCAGTTTGCCGATGTCAACATTGTGAACAGAGTGCCCCATGGTGGCGGTGGAGTTATGGTATGGGCAGGCAAGCTAAGGACAATGAACACAATTGCATTTTGTCGATGGTAATTTCAATGCACAAAGATACCGTGACGAGATCCTGAGGCCTATTGTCGTGCCATTAATCCATTGTCATCACCTCAATGTTTCAGCATGATAATGCACGGCCCCATGTCGCAAGGATCTGTACACAATTCCTGGAAGCTGAAAATGTCCCAGTTCTTCCATGGCCTGCATACTCAACAGACACGTCACCCATTGACCATGTTTGGGATGCTCTGGAATGACGTGTACGATAGCGGGTTCCAGGTCCCACGTATATCCAGCCACTTCGCGCAGCCATAAAGTAGTGGGACAACATTCTACAGCCTGATCAACTCTATGTGAAGGAAATGTGTCGTGCTGCATGAGGCAAATGGTGGTCACACCAGATCTGACTGGTTTTCTGATCCATGCCTCTACATTAATTTTTCTAATTTTTATCTGTGACCAGCAGATGCATAACTGTGTTCCCAGTCATGTGAAATCCACAGATTAGGGCCGAATGAATTTATTTCAATTGACTGATTTCCTTATATGAACTGTAACTCAGTCAACTCTTTGAAATGATTGCATATTGTGTTTTATATTTTTGTTCAGTGTAGCATCTGCTGGGTTTTTGAATAACAGGGTTAAGATTTAGGAAGCATCTACACTTCTGATCCTTAGTAATGGTTATTCCTAAAATGTAAGTTCTTATTTCACTGGAATACCTATGAATTCACCTGTATTGTGTATATAGGCCTAGGCTACATCTTGATTAACCCAGTTTATTAATAGACCATTCAAGTAAATGATTACCATTATGATGTTATGTAGTTGATTGATTGTGTAATTGATTCATTAATGTATAGATTTTTAAAATTGTGATGGTATCGAGTATCGTGATACTAAACCTGGTATTGGTGTCAAAGTTCTGGTATCGTGACAACACTACTCAGAGGTAGAGATGCCTGGAATTACAACACGTCAGCTTACAGAGTACACAACTACAAAGGTGGTGTCACTTTGACCCAGCTCACACACGCTGCCAACACAACAGCAGAAGGTCAGAGAGACAGAGCACCACAGCAATCAATGTCACAACAACACACACGTACCTGAGAGCAGAATGGTTTGATCTTTCTTCCAGACCCCCCCCAGGAAGTGTAAATCACAGCTGTGGTCCCTTGAGAGGACTCACCGACTTGTCAGATTTGTTTACATGCACCCACCACTTCTCCACCGTGTCCTGTTGCCTTGGTCCCTTAGGACCTCTCTAGGTAACATCTATAATCTGCATGGTCCTGAAGTCTAGTCTACTCTCTCTACTCAGTGTATTGCTTAATACTAGTTCCAGGATGGTTCTATGACTATGACAATAACCCAAACTACTATCTCTCTCGGCTCTCCAGGACACCATTAACAGTGTTAAAGCCCGGCTGGGGAAGAGCCTTCAGATACAGACGGTGCTCAAAGCGTTTGAGGCTCGCGATCGCAACCTCCAGGAGTCCAACTACGACCGGGTCAACATGTGGTCCATGACCAACATGCTGGTGATGATGCTGGTGACGGGAGTGCAGGTCTACCGCATCCGTGCGCTGTTTGAGGACAAGAGACACGTGCGCACGTAACACCCCGCCCACTGGGAAGGGCCAGGGAGAGACGGACAGCTCTGTCTACACCTGCCAGCCAATAGCGAGCAGGACTGTTGAAGATGAGATTGTAACTCAGATTTTTATGTACAACACTCACACACTCATACGTTACATCACACATCCTTACAGACACAAATGCCATACCCATCCAGTCTCTTCATCTGCTCTGTTCTCCTCTGTCTAGCTGCTGATGGTCAGAGGGTCTGTGTTGGTATCTGCTCTATCTATCTAATAATCAGTGGCGGGTGAGACACCAGCCAGACCTTCAGTTATTGGTGTTTAAAAGCAAGCGTAAATGAACAAGTATTTCTAATTTAATATGGTAATGTGACCTCAACTATTTCTTCCAGACACGGAGGTGTGTGACTGTCCTGTCTCTGTGTCATGTCTTCCAGTATGTGACCTGTGAGTCATGTTGCGAAACACTTTATTTTAGAGTAGGTTATTGATACGCCTTAGAGATTCTGATTTAGCTGTCTGTGCCAAACTGCCAGAACTGTGGCCTTCTGTTACGCACGCCTCTGAGAAGAGGGAACGCAACTCCCTGCTATAACTCAACTCTCTGAAGTGCAAGAGGTATGGACTGTAGGTGCGAGCAAGGATGACACAAAAGCAGATTTTACCGTTTACTTGGATTTATTTTCTTACACGGTAATATGGGGAAAAGGGGCTGGACGGAACCAAAGCAAAGAAAGTAAATATCAAAGTTCCCCCTCTCCTATCTAACCTGCCTACCCACTTACCTAACTTAATACCGCCTGGTGCCCTAACCAAAATACAGGGGGTGGTCCGCCCAGGTCTTACCTAGTGTGCCTAGACAGTAAATATACTACGGGTATATGTATGCCCTCGGGCCTCTTGCCTAAGCACTCCCAGAGTGCCTTCTCCTTCCCCCCTGGGAACAAACGAAACAGAGTAATTTTTAGCGATTTCACAAACACTCACAAACACAGGACATAGAAAAACTGCTACCAACAACAACAGTACATACCACACTTTCTGATACACAACCAACACTATATCACAATCTAATTTCTCTCTCTCTCTCTCAATCTCCAAATCTCTACTCCTTATCTCATCTCTCTCATTTCTCTCTCCTGGGCAGAACACTGGCTTTTATCTTCAGGTGGCAATGGTGATTAGTCAGCTGCTTCTTGACGAGGGGGCGGGGTCAGCTCCAATCACCAATTAGCCTGGTTGACCAATCAGCTGGTTGGGGAGTACTTCAGGAAGCCATCTCCTGAAACACACACTCAAATACAAAACAGAACACAGAAACTGGGGAACGTAACACGCCCACCACAAAAAATTGCAAACATACAGTTTGTAATAACAAAAACCAACGCTTCCCCAGTTAGTAAACCCGTGATAGAGCGTCAGCAACCACATTCGCGGAGCCCCAACTCCAACCCATCCTCCTCTAGGTCCCAGCCAGGCTTCAGCACCACCGCAGCCACACTGGAGACGGCGGGCTGGACCGGCTTACTTGAGGAGCTGTCTGGAGAGTCACGTACATAATATTCTTTTAGCATGTTAACATGACACACACGGGAAGAACGCCTTCGATCTGGGGTCTTTATCACATAGTTTGTGTCACTGAGTTTCTTTTCCACCAGATATGGTCCAGAAAAACGTGCTGACAGAGATGAGCCAGGAATTGGCAACAAAACTAAAACTTGATCCCCTGGTGCAAAAGAACGGCCAACAGCCTTTTTGTTATAATGCACCTTCATGCGTTTTTGCGAAGAGGAAAGAGACTTTTGGGCCAACGCACATGCGGCGTGCAGTCTCTCCCGCATCTTACTGACATAATCCAACACATTTTTAGGGGCGCTACTGGGTGTAGGAGATAAGATATGCTCCTTCAACACTTTCAGCGGACCCCTTGGTATGTCCAAACACAAGGTCAGCAGGGCTAAACCCTAAGGACTCTTGTATCGTTTCCCTAATAGCAAATAGGACAAAGAGCACCCCCTCATCCCAATCGGTACTGGTATCCATACAATACTTGCGTAGCATTGCCTTCAGCGTCTGATGCCAGCGTTCGAGAGCCCCTTGACTCTCTGGATGATACGGACTTGAGACCTGATGGGAAATACACAGCGTCTTTAACACATTTGAAAACATTTTGGACATAAAGTTGGATCCCTGATCTGTTTGGATTACTTTAGGGAGTCCAAACGTAGAGAAGAACTTCACCAGTGCCTTCACCACAGTCTTAGCCGTAATAGTACGGAGAGGAATAGCCTCTGGGTATCGAGTAGCACTGCACATTATTGTTAGTAGGAACTGGTTACCTGACCTGGTTTTCGGCAACGGACCTACACAATCAACTATCACTCTTTCAAACGGTTCCCCCACCACAGGAATCGGGTAGAGCGGTGCTCTAGGAACTGTTTGATTCGCTTTCCCAGTGAGTTGACATACATGCCATGTTTTACAAAATTGGACCACGTCAGACTTCAAACCTGGCCAGAAAAAATGACGAAGGACCCGGTTATAAGT
Source organism: Salvelinus fontinalis (assembly GCF_029448725.1). NCBI lineage: Eukaryota > Metazoa > Chordata > Actinopteri > Salmoniformes > Salmonidae > Salvelinus > Salvelinus fontinalis. The sequence continues at coordinate 24,736,589 of NC_074678.1, read as the reverse complement.
CTTTGTGATCCCCAAATGTCCAGACCACGCCTGGTCATGGGCGAGTGACAGCACCTGCTGTCGGAACGGTGTAGGAACAACCACTTGACACACTTCACTCCAGTCATTAACAGTGTCATGAGCTGCCCATTTACGCATCAAAACTCCTGCTTCCATAAAGTAGGCAGTCTCTCTAGTTTTAGCTTCCTCAATGGAAATTACCGAAGCAAAACACTTGCTAAGACTGGTGTCTCCTTTTTGACATTCAATCACCTTCTCAGGGGTGACAGATAAAAGAATGTAATGTAATTGGGGTGCGATTTCGCAGTCCCCTGCCTTAGTTTTTACAGGAGTAAAAACTGTCGGACTTGCAGAAGTAATACTCGGTGCATTGTCTTCTACTTCAACATTCTCAAAAATGGAACTAGCCAAATCCACCACATCTCCAAGCTTGCGAGATTGTGCCCTCGTTAACACACAAGCAGGAAAAACATGTGGAAATGCTTGGACCAATTTCTCATCTGCAATTTTGATTTCTGGGTTGTCTACTACCTCTAACACAGGAGTAACGTTACCACCAGCAATATCATTCCCTAATAGCAATGTGACTCCTTTTACTGGCAGTGTAGACACTACACCAACACGGAAACGTCCTGATACCAAGTCTGACACTAAGTGGACCCAGTGTAATGGTACAGGTACTGTTTTTGTCTCTATCCCCTGTAATATAACATGTGAGCCACAATACGTTTCAGGAGACCAGGGTAAAGCATCAGTAATGATTACTGACTGCGCCGCCCCGGTGTCTCGTAAGATTTTAATTGGCTTTTGATCAGCTTGTTCTCCAGTTAAGGAAACACAACCGGTAGAGATAAACGGAGCATAAACAGGATCCGGTTTCTCAAATGCTGAATCAATACCTCGGACGAGCCAAAGACTTGACTAAACCCAAACTTTTCCTTTTTGGGGACGGTGATTGGGACTGTTTCGGTTTATTTTTCAAAACTGGGCAGTCCGCAATCACGTGACCCTTTTGGTGACAGTGAAAACATTCACGGATTTCATGAAAAGACTTGTCAGAGGAAAAACGACCTGAATGAGGCACTGATGACATAATCAGTCTACCTTCAAAACGAGGTGCACCAAAGACAGTCTTGTGTGTCAAAGCATACTCATCTGCCAACACTGCTGCCTGGGCCAATGTCACCACTTTCTGTTCATTTAAATGAACTACAATTCTATCAGGGAGGTTACTTTTAAAATCCTCCAACAGCATCAACTCCCGAATATCAGCAAAGGTGTTAGCTTTGCTGGCTGAACACCATCGATTAAACAGAGACTCTTTGTCCCTAGCAAACTCAACAAAAGTACGGTGAGAGGGTTTCCTGTGGTTCCTGAAGCGCTGTCTATAAGCTTCAGGCACCAACTCATAAGCCCGCAACACGGTAGTTTTAACTGTATCATAGTGTAAACTGTCTTTCAGGGAGAGAGCAGCTACTACTTCCTGGGCTTTCCCAGACAATTTACATTGCAACAGGAGAGGCCAAACCTCGAGTGGCCAATGCAGCGCAGCGGCCACACGCTCAAACGCAGAGAAATAGGAATCAACTTCCGACTCTCGGAATGGTGGGACTAAAGCTATATTTTTACTTACATCAAAGTGGGCTTGATGATGAGCAGCTTTTGGAGTCGTACCGGAGCCAGCATCTAGCTCTAGCTGTCGGATCCTCACCTCCTTGTCGGCTTCTATTTTCCTAATTTCAAGATCAAAATGCATTTGTCTCTTTATCTTTTTGCTCCATTTCTAACCGGGCCAGCCTCACCTTTAGCCTAGCGGTCCAGTCTGAACGACCTGAAGCAGAAGATAAAGGATCGAAGCGAGGCAATGTAAAGGGGGTACGAGCAACCCCTTCCTCTGCCCTGTCCTCCGACTTGGCATTGGAAAATCTACCCGTCTCCTCTCCTTTCAATGAGAAAATTCTTTCTCTCACTAAACCCTCCCTGACTAGCACCAAAAGCTCAGCCTTTAGGGCTTTCTCAGGGATAACAAATCCATAATGGTCAGCTATAGCTATAAGGTCTACTTTTCAAAACCTCACTAAACAATCAATAGAGGGCGCATCAATGAACTTGGAGATGGCTGAGGCAGCCACCTTGTACACAGCAATTTACTGAACACACAAACTAAACAAGTCATCCAAACTCACAACCTACCATCACACCTCAATCACTAACCACAGAGAGCTCAGTGCATCAGGGTCCGGTGGGTTTAATGGTATCCCGGATGAGCCCCCATTATGTTACGCACGCCTCTGAGAAGAGGGAACGCAACTCCCTGCTATAACTCAACTCTCTGAAGTGCAAGAGGTATGGACTGTAGGTGCGAGCAAGGATGACACAAAAGCAGATTTTACCGTTTACTTGGATTTATTTTCTTACACGGTAATATGGGGAGAAGGGGCTGGACGGAACCAAAGCAAAGAAAGTAAATATCAAAGTTCCCCCTCTCCTATCTAACCTGCCTACCCACTTACCTAACTTAACACCGCCTGGTGCCCTAACCAAAATACAGGGGGTGGTCCGCCCAGGTCTTACCTAGTGTGCCTAGACAGTAAATATACTACGGGTATATGTATGCCCTCGGGCCTCTTGCCTAAGCACTCCCAGAGTGCCTTCTCCTTCCCCCCTGGGAACAAACGAAACAGAGTAATTTTTAGCGATTTCACAAACACTCACAAACACAGGACATAGAAAAACTGCTACCAACAACAACAGTACATACCACACTTTCTGATACACAACCAACACTATATCACAATCTAATTTTTCTCTCTCTCTCAATCTCCAAATCTCTACTCCTTATCTCATCTCTCTCTCCTGGGCAGAACACTGGCTTTTATCTTCAGGTGGCAATGGTGATTAGTCAGCTGCTTCTTGACGAGGGGGCGGGGTCAGCTCCAATCACCAATTAGCCTGGTTGACCAATCAGCTGGTTGGGGAGTACTTCAGGAAGCCATCTCCTGAAACACACACTCAAATACAAAACAGAACACAGAAACTGGGGAACGTAACACCTTCCAAACACTGGCTGGAGTGGACAGCAACACTGAGGCAGAACACACATGGCTTTTCACCCTCACTCTCTTTCAAAAACACAGTAATTCTCACACACACACAATCTCTTACTTACACACACTCAAATCCACACACTTCTTCATTGAAACCGCTGCTGTCTGCCAGTTCCAGCGAATAGAGAAGTGGAGTAGGGGAAAGGGAATGGTTCCATATGTAACTCTCTAAATCACTGCTGTTCTCTTCTACTCCCTCCTTTTCGTCCTACTATAACTCTGTCCTGATGGTCTGTCAGACTTAGTGCCGACAGGAGAGTCAGGTTTCAGTCATACAGGCAGAAGTGAAATTGAACCTGCCCTGCCCCTTTCGCTCTCTTTTTCTCTTGTGACAGAAATAGAATGCTATCTAACACACAGCTGTGTCATCACAGCAATCACACCCTGCACTGGGGGGTAAAAGAGGCAGGAATGTTTGTGGGAAAAGGGTTGCGGGTGACTGAAGGAGGTGGGAGTGGTTGGGAAATCATCTAATTGACTGTTATTTGGCTTTATTTTATTGTTTTGTAGCTCTGTCATATACACACTTTGACAAACATACAGATGTGGTTGATGCACTGAGATATGTGCCAACATTTTGGAGCTGCTGACAAATTTAGTCGGATTTCTCTCTCTAACTGCTATCTATGTTACAAAAGAGTTTTTCTATAAATACGTAATGCGCTGCTGTGTTGATGAGTAATACCACACCGCCATCTTGTGGCTGGACACCAAACTGCTCACGCAAAACAAAACATGACTTGTTCACCTCTCGGACTGAAGGGTGTACCACAAAGCATGCTCAATGAAATAGCCAGGTAACTTTGATAAATAAACAGATAGCGATTGGTTTTCTGTTTCATTTAAGAATGCTAAACTTATATATGCTTGAAATGGGCATATCTAAATGTCAACAGGATAATTTATTGAACCTGCTTTGTAGTAAACCCTTCTGGCTTTCAACCTATCCCTGCTCTCAGATATTAAATAAGCAATAATACAGTGCGGCAGTATCCACTCTTTCTCCACTTTTACAATGGGAGAGTAACTTACTATACGATAACAGGGTGATGTTCAAGGGGTCTTGCATTGTGCCATTATAAGCCCCCTCCGTCTCAGTTACAGCTTCTCTAAGCCAATTACAATGGGTTGTATTGCCACGGTCTGTCTCTGCCCACCACTTTGTGTCAAAGTATTTTAGCTGATGCTCATGCAAGCATCACCATGGGAGATTAATCAATAAAATGAATATTTTTAATTTATAGAATGTCATTGATGCTCTTCTCCAACCTTTTTTGTTCCTTTCTGCACAAGACAATGACGGCCTCTTACTAACAACAAACTCAATGTTTTGAACCTACAGACAAGTTGTTTAGGAGAAGGTGTCTATTTTACTAACCTGATGATGGAACGAGGAGAGTATATTTTAGCAATAAGGCTTGAGGGGTTGTGGTATATGGCCATTATACCATGGCTAAGGGATTTTCTTAAGCACGACGCAATACGAAGTGCCTGGATACAGCCTTTAGCCGTGGTATATTGGCCATATACCACAAATCCCTGAGGTGCCTTATTATAAACTGGTTACCAATGTAGTAATTAGACCAGTAAAAATAAAGGTTTTGTTATACCTGTGGTATATGGTCTGATGTACCATGGCTGTCAGCCAATAAGCATTCAGGGCGTGGACCACCCAGTTTATAATCTGGGATATACAGACAAATGTTTTGTATATGTAAATGTGTCAAATTAAAAAATTATACTTTTCTGAACATGGTGTCCTGTTGTGTCCTTTGACTTCAAATGAGTGGTAGGAAATGAGAAGGAGCCACTTCAGACTGCAGACAGCACTGTAGATCTTTCATTTATCAGTGGTAATGAAGGAGAAGAGGTTAGGAAAGCTAAATATTTTAAAAGTATTGAGTCTCAACACTCCTTCCAAATATGTTCTCCACCGATTGCATTGCCCAATGTGGAAAAGTGACTGTATCACACTCCCACCACTTGGTGTCGATGTCGAGGAATCCTGTCATTTTTGTGAATGAGTACACTTAGCCCCTTGTTTGAAATTTGTCTGTAGCCAACATGGCGGACGAGCTGGACGTTGATATCGAAGGAGACGAATATGACGCTAAATTGGGGTAAGAGCGTTTTTTGTGTGTTTCATTGATGGGCTAAAAGTCATTCATATAACGTTTAAACGATATTTTGGCGATTCAGAAAACCAAAGCCAGTTAAATAAAAAATAACGCTTTGGACACGCAAAAGACATGGCTAGCACGGTAACTAGCTGCTAACGTTAGCTGATGACAACAGGTCGCTTGAGCAGTACATTATTTTAGCTAGTTAATTTAACATGTAATGGTCGCCCCCTTCGACTACCAAACAACGTCGTAGAGACAAATTTCAAAGAGACTGATGTGGCTCCAGTCATCTATCTGCCTCAGCCACGTGAAACCTGACACTCATGACACGCCCACTCCACTGTCTTTGCTGCAGCAGTTCTTTTTTGATAGAACAGGGATGTTTTTTTTTCTCCAATTTATCAGGAATTCCTGCTTTTCTGAAATTTATGAAGGTAAAAAATAACCTGTTACTGAAGCAGCATCTACTCTTCCTGGTGTCCACATACAATATGACAGAATACAGTACATCTATGCTGTGTTCATGTGCTAGTCGGAACTAGGAAACTCTGAAATTTCCTTCTTGATAACTGGGTGTAGTTATTACACACCAAGTTAGCAAGCATAGATGTACTGCATTTACCAGCCCACAAATAAAAACAACATTAGAACCAACAAATTCCCTACTGACAGTTGCATGCATACAATACATAAGCACATATGTATATGTTGTCCTTGTTATCAAATAACATTTTATTGGTTGCATACACATATTTTACGGATGTAATTGCAGGTGCAGCGAAATGCTTATGTTTAGCTCCAACAGTGCAGTAATACCTAACAATACAAAACAATGCACACATATCCCTCAAATTTTTGAAATTATGAAATATCAAAACAAACAATGCCCGAGCATTATACACACTTACACACATACATGCATACATACATACATACATACATACATACATACATACATACGTACATACAGTACCAGACACGTACACTTATTTAAGGATTTTTCTAAATGTTTTACTATTTTCTAAATTGTAGAATAATAGTGAAGACATCAAAACTATGAAGTAGCACATGGAATCATGTAGTAACCAAAAAAGTGTTAATCAAATCAAAATATGTTGTATTTGAGATTCTTCAAAGTAGCCACCCTTTGCCCTGACAGCTTTGCACACTCTTGGCATTCTCTCAACCAGTTTCACCTGAAATCATTTTCCAACAGTCTTGAAGGAGTTCCCACATTTTCTGTGCACTTGTTAGCTACTTTTCCTTCACTCTGCGGTCCAACTCATCCCAAACCATCTCAATTGGGTTGAGGTCGGGTGATTGTGGAGGCCAGGTCATCTGATGCAGCACTCCATCACTCTCCTTGGTCAAATAGCCCTTACACAGCCTGGAGGTGTGTTGGGTCATTCTCCTGTTGAAAACAAATGATAGTCCCATGAAGCGCAAACCAGATGGGATGGCGTATCGCTGTAGAATTCTGTTGTAGCCATACTGGTTAAGTGTGCCTTGAATTCTAAATTAATCACAGACAGTGTCACCAGCAAAGCATCCCCACACCATCACAACTCCTCCATACTTCACGGTGGGAACCACACATGCGGAGATCCGTTCACCTACTCGACGTCTCACAAAGACACAGCGGTTGGAACCAGAAATCTCAAATTTGAACTCGTCAGACCAAAGGACAGAATTCCACCGGTCTAATGTCCATTGCTTGTGTTTCTTGCCCCCAAGTTATTCTCTTCTTATTATTGGTGTCCTTTAGTAGTGGTTTCTTTGCAGTAATTCGACCATGAAGGCTTGATGCATGCAGTTTCTCCTGAACAGTTGATGTTGAGATGTCTGTTACTTGAACTCTGTGAAGCATTTATTTGGGCTGCAATTTCTGAGGCTGGTAACTCGAATGAACTTATCCTCTGCAGCAGAGGTAACTTTGGGTCTTCCTTTCCTGTGGCGGTCCTCATGAGAGCCAGTTTCATCATAGCGCTTGATTGTTTTTGCGACTGCACTTGAAGATTCCTTCAAATTTCTTGAAATGTTCCGGTTTGACTGACCTTCATGTCTTAAATGAATGATGGACTGTCGTTTCTCTTTGCTTGTTTGAGCTGTTCTTGCCATAATATGGACTTGGTCTTTTACCAAAAAGGGCTATCTTCTGTATACCACTCCTACCTTGTCACAACACACTTGATTGGCTCATTCGCATTAAGGAGGAATGAAATTCCACAAATTAACTTTTAACAAGGCACACTTGTTAATTGAAATGCATTCCAGGTGACTACCTCATGAAGCTGGTTGAGAGAATGCCAAGAGTCTGCAAAGCTGTCATCAGGGCAAAGGGTGGCTACTTTGATGAATCTAAAATGTGTTTTTTTAACACTTTTTTGGTTAGTACATGATTCCATATGTTTTATTTCATAGTTGTGATGTCTTCACTATTATTCTACAATCTAGAAAATAGTAAAAATAAAGAAAAACCCTTGAATGAGTATGTGTCCAGAACATTCTCCATGGCGTCTCCAGACTCTGTCGCATCTGTCACATGTGCTCAGTCTGAACCTGCTTTCATCTGTGAAGAGCACAGGGCGCCAGTGGCGAATTTGCCAATCTTGGTGTTCTCTGGCAAATGCCAAATGTCCTGCACGGTGTTGGGCTGTAAGCACAACCCCCACCTGTGGACGTCGGGCCCTCATACCACCCTCATGGAGTCTGTTTCTGACCGTTTGAGCAGACACATGCACATTTGTGGCCTGCTGGAGGTCATTTTGCAGGGCTCTGGCAGTGCTCCTCCTTGCACAACGCGGAGGTAGCGGTCCTGCTGCTGGGTTGTTGCCCTCCTACGGCCTCCTCCACGTCTCCTGATGTACTGGCCTGTCTCCTGGTAGCGCCTCCATGCTCTGGACACTACGCTGACAGACACAGCAAACCTTCTTGCCACAGCTCGCATTGATGTGCCATCCTGAATGAGCTGCACTACCTGAGCCACTTGTGTGGGTTGTAGACTCCGTCTCATGCTACCACTAGAGTGAAAGCACCGCCAGCATTCAAAAGTGACCAAAACATCAGCCAGGAAGCGTAGGAACTGAGAAGTGGTCTGTGGTCACCACCTGCAGAATCACTCCTTTATTGGGGGTGTCTTGCTAATTGCCTATAATTTCCACCTTTTGTCTATTCCATTTGCACAACAGCATGTGAAATTTATTGTCAATCAGTGTTGCTTCCTAAGTGGACAGTTTGATTTCACAGAAGTGTGATTGACTTGGAGTTACATTGTGTTGTTTAAGTTATTTTTTTGAGCAGTGTATAAAGGTGTGTATGGACTGTATATGAATAGAAAAGGTGTGTACATCATTATCACATTCCTGCTAGAGTGAGAGATAATAGCTATATCATCACTTCTATGTCAGGGGCTTTGGTGAGGGAGCAGCTCTACTCCTGAACCAGTACCCGCAGTCAGCATGGAAGAACATGACTGGAGTCTTGGTAAGAAGTGTTGCTGCCAAATCAATATGACATGATGGAAGTACTGTGTGATGGTCTTGTGTGTGTTGACTCTCTCTCCCCTGTAGCCATGGGAACTAGACAGCTCTATCAGTGCAGAGAACAGAGAGGAGAACATACTGCTGGAGGAACAGTATCCTTCTCATAGACCACACACACACCTGGGATAGATTTTGATGTGTTTGTGTGTCTGTCTTTCTTGATATAATATGTGTTCTAGTCCTTATTAAGCACTTTGCTAGGTATTATTTGACAGGTAAAGAGATGTCCAAGAGTGTGTGGGCCAACTCACCTAACTGCAAGCCTAAACCCAAAGTGAAGAAGTGAGTCAGTTGTCCCATTTGTCCGTGTGTTGCTCTAAACCTCTTGTGAAAACGTTCACTTCCCACCCCTCTGATGTGATGTGTTGTTGCCTCTGACATGATACTGTTACTGCTGTGTTTTCACCCAGGTCTCCTGCCAAGCCTTCAGGTTCAAGCTCCTCCACAGCCACTTGCTGGTCTCAGCAGGAGAAGGAGCTGTTTGAGACAGGACTGGTACGACCCTCTCTTCTCCTCTCTTCTCCTCTCTTCACTGATCTCAGATGACACCCTACTTTTTATACCCCCAGGCTCAGTTTGGCCGTAGATGGACTAAGATCTCCAAGCTGGTAGGCAGTCGGACCATTCTACAGGTGAAGAGCTACGCCAGACAGTACTTCAAACACAAGGTAACACTGTCCTCATCTCTCCCAGCTCAGCCAACCAGGATATATTAGAGATATCCTACAGTCTCAGTCCTCTTTCACCATGTCACTCTCCCTGTCCTCTTTCACCATGTCACTCTCCCTGTTCTCTTTCACCATGTCACGCTCCCTGTCCTCTTTCACCATGTCACGCTCCCTGTCCTCTTTCACCATGTCACGCTCCCTGTCCTCTTTCACCATGTCACTCTCCCTGTCCTCTTTCACCATGTCACTCTCCCTGTCCTCTTTCACCATGTCACTCTCCCTGTCCTCTTTCACCATGTCACTCTCCCTGTCCTCTTTCACCATGTCACTCTCCCTGTCCTCTTTCACCATGTCACGCTCCCTGTCCTCTTTCACCATGTCACGCTCCCTGTCCTCTTTCACCATGTCACGCTCCCTGTCCTCTTTCACCACGTCACGCTCCCTGTCCTCTTTCACCACGTCACGCTCCCTGTCCTCTTTCACCACGTCACGCTCCCTGTCCTCTTTCACCACGTCACGCTCCCTGTCCTCTTTCACCACGTCACGCTCCCTGTCCTCTTTCACCACGTCACGCTCCCTGTCCTCTTTCACCACGTCACGCTCCCTGTCCTCTTTCACCACGTCACGCTCCCTGTCCTCTTTCACCACGTCACGCTCCCTGTCCTCTTTCACCACGTCACGCTCCCTGTCCTCTTTCACCACGTCACGCTCCCTGTCCTCTTTCACCACGTCACGCTCCCTGTCCTCTTTCACCACGTCACGCTCCCTGTCCTCTTTCACCATGTCACGCTCCCTGTCCTCTTTCACCATGTCACGCTCCCTGTCCTCTTTCACCATGTCACGCTCCCTGTCCTCTTTCACCATGTCACGCTCCCTGTCCTCTTTCACCATGTCACGCTCCCTGTCCTCTTTCACCACGTCACGCTCCCTGTCCTCTTTCACCACGTCACGCTCCCTGTCCTCTTTCACCACGTCACGCTCCCTGTCCTCTTTCACCACGTCACGCTCCCTGTCCTCTTTCACCACGTCACGCTCCCTGTCCTCTTTCACCACGTCACGCTCCCTGTCCTCTTTCACCACGTCACGCTCCCTGTCCTCTTTCACCACGTCACGCTCCCTGTCCTCTTTCACCACGTCACGCTCCCTGTCCTCTTTCACCACGTCACGCTCCCTGTCCTCTTTCACCACGTCACGCTCCCTGTCCTCTTTCACCACGTCACGCTCCCTGTCCTCTTTCACCACGTCACGCTCCCTGTCCTCTTTCACCACGTCACGCTCCCTGTCCTCTTTCACCACGTCACGCTCCCTGTCCTCTTTCACCACGTCACGCTCCCTGTCCTCTTTCACCACGTCACTCTCCCTGTCCTCTTTCACCACGTCACGCTCCCTGTCCTCTTTCACCACGTCACGCTCCCTGTCCTCTTTCACCACGTCACGCTCCCTGTCCTCTTTCACCACGTCACGCTCCCTGTCCTCTTTCACCACGTCACGCTCCCTGTCCTCTTTCACCACGTCACGCTCCCTGTCCTCTTTCACCACGTCACGCTCCCTGTCCTCTTTCACCACGTCACGCTCCCTGTCCTCTTTCACCACGTCACGCTCCCTGTCCTCTTTCACCACGTCACGCTCCCTGTCCTCTTTCACCACGTCACGCTCCCTGTCCTCTTTCACCACGTCACGCTCCCTGTCCTCTTTCACCACGTCACGCTCCCTGTCCTCTTTCACCACGTCACTCTCCCTGTCCTCTTTCACCATGTCACTCTCCCTGTCCTCTCTGCCTGCAGGCTAAATCAGAGTCCAATACTACTGCAGTGACAAGCGCTACAGCCCCGCTGGTTTTAGGCCAAGTCCCAGAGACAGGGTCAACAGTGTTCACCTCTGGCCTGTCTGTCCCCATCCACCTGTCAGCTCTGACCAACGCTGTCCGGATAGAGAGACTGGGGGATGAAGAGGAAGAGGAGGTGGACATCACTGATGACTTCAGCGATGAGGGAAGTAGTGGAGGAGGAAATGGAGGAGAGAGAAATATTGAGGGGAATGTTGAGGACCTCCAAGCTGGAGTTAGGACTGAGACACATGAGCCTGGAGCGCCAGAGGAGCTGGACAACCATGGAGTAACCCACCAGGTTCAACCCAACCAGACACACCCCAGGCTGGAAGAGACAGATCAGGAGCAGCCTAACTGTAGCCCCCCATCTGCCCTCACAGCTCCCTGCCCAGCAGAGCAGGCACCCAGCGGACAGTGTGAGGGGGGAACTGCTGAGCCCCCGAGGGACCCAGTGGAGTCTGGAGAGGAGACAGGGGGGTCTGGGTGGCAAGGGGAGGAGTTTGAAGAGGAGGAGCTTACAGCCCCCGAGCAGGAAGCGGAGCTGGACCTGGCGACTATCACTGAGGAGGAGAAACGAGCTATCCCAGAATTCTTTGAGGGACGGCCATCCAAAACCCCAGAGAGATACCTGAGGATCAGGAACTACATGCTGGACCAATGGTACACACTCACACAATCACAACCAATCAGAGACATCAAGGTTTCACTTTCAACATGCTTTTTGTGTTTGTTTGTCTCAGGTTGAAGAGTAAGCCCAAGTACTTGAACAAGACGTCAGTGCGTCCTGGTCTGAAGAACTGTGGAGATGTCAACTGTATCGGCAGAATACACACCTACCTGGAGCTGATAGGAGGCATCAACTTCAACTGTGGTAACTAGGACTCACTACTAGTGTGGTTCTCTCGTTCTTTTTCTCAGTCTATCTTTCTTGGTTATGCAAATCTTTCTGATTTGTCTGATCTACCTGTCTATTCTCTCCACTCTTCCCCTCCAGATCAGGCAGTGTATAACCGTCCCAGGGTGGTGGATCGTTCTAAACCCAGAGAGAGCCGAGACACTCTGGAATACCAGCTGGCCCAAAGACTACAGAGCATGGTGAGTCAACCCCTGACCTCTGTAACCTCTGACCCCCTACTGTATCCCAGACCCCTCTAGCTGGTCTAGACAATAGAGCATTGTGGGAGAACACCTATCAATGTCAGGTATTTGTCAGGCCTAGGTTGGTCATTTATATTTGGTTTATTAAATATTGAATCTACATTTAGGGAAACAGCTGCAGTTTGCCTCAGCACATTTGTTATTGTTTTGTTAATGAAATGGAGGAGAGGAGCGTCAGGCAGCGTGGGAAAAATATTTTCAGTTCATATTGTGCTGTTCTATCCATAGACATTAAAACCAGTAGCTAGTAATATCGCTGACGTCATCCACGTGTCCCTATGGCGCATGCAGCTGGAAGTATTTGAATTTGAAGCGTGCCATATTGCTGAATGGCACCAACAAGTCGCTAAGGATCATGGTGAAAGTGGCCGTAACTAGCAAAGTATTATGGTCGATTTAGGCGTTTTCATCCTGCCTGAGAGTCAACTCTATGCTGCCGGCCCGTGATTGGTCTGTCAGCACGTGGTCCTGTGTGAGCTCCACACCCAGCAATGCAGTAATCAATATAGCACAAAAAGTAACACAAGGTAGAATACAAACACAAAAAATGTAAATCAGAAGAACTCATTGCTGGGTGTGGTAGATACACTATATATACAGAATTATGTAGACATCCCTTAAAATTACTGGATTCGGCTATTTCAGCCACACCTGTTGCTGACAGGTGTATAAAATCGAGCACACAGCAATCTCCATAGATTAACATTCGCAGTAGAATGACCTTACTGAAGAGCTCAGTGACTTTCAACGTGGCACCGTCATAGGATGCCACCTTTCCAAGTCTGTTCGTCAATGTTCTGCCCTGCTAGAGCTGCGCCTGTCAACTGTAAGTGCTTTTATTGTGAAGTAGAAACGTATAGGATCATCAACTGCTCAGCCGCGAAGTGGTAGGCCACACAAGCTCACATTACAGGACCGGCGAGTGCTGAAGCGTGCAGCGCGTAATAATCAGTTGCATCACTCACTACAGAGTTCCAAACTGCCTCTGGAAGCCACATTAGGACAAGAACTGTTCGTCTAGAGTGGGTTTCCATGGCCGAGCAGCTGCACACAAGCCTAAGATCACCATGCGCAATGCCAAGCGTCGGCTGGAGTGGTGTAAAGTTCGCCTTCATTGGACTATGGAGCAGTGGAGAAACGTGTTCTCTAGAGTGATGATTCACGCTTCACCATCTGGCAGTCTGACGGACGAATCTGGGTTTGGTTGATGCCCGTAGAACGCTACCTGCCCCAATGCATAGTGCCAACTGTAAAGTTTGTTTTTCATGGTTCGGGCTAGTCCCCTTAGTTCCAGTGAAGGTAAATATTAACGCTACAGCATAGAATGACAGTCTAGAAAATGCTATGCTTCCAACATTGTGGCAATAGTTTGGGGAAGGCCCTTTCCTGTTTCAGCATGACAATGCCCCCGCGCATGAAGCGAGGTCCATACAGAAATGGTTTGACGAGATCGGTATGGAAGAACTTGACTGGCCTGCACAGAGCCCTGACCTCAACCCCATTGAACACCTTTGGGATTAATTGGAACGCCGACTGTGAGCCAGACCTAATCGCCCAACATCAGTGCCCGACCTCACCAATGCTCTTGTAGCTGAATGGAAGCAAGTCCCTGCAGCAATGTTCCAACATCTAGTGGAAAACCTCCCCAGAAGAGTGGAGGCTGTTATAGCAGCAAAGGGGGGACCAACTCCATATTAATACCCATGATTTTGGAATGAGATGTTCGACGAGCAGGTGTCCACATACTTTTGGTCATGTAGTGTATGTATAGGGATAAGGTAACTAGGCATCAGGATATTTGATAAACAGAGTAGCAGCGTGAATTAATATTTTATGTGAGTGTTTGTGAATGTTATGTGTGTTGGAGTGTGTAGAGCCCTGTGAGTGTGCATAGAGACAGTATAAAATACAATGGTCAACACAGATAGTCTATGTAGCCATTCTGTTAGCTATTTAGCAGTCTTATGGATAGAAGCTGTTCCGGAGCCTGTTGGTGTCAGACTTGATGCACCAGTACCGCTTGCCTTGAGGAAGCAGAGAGAACAGCCTATGGCTTGGTGGCTGGAGTTTTTGACAATTTTTAGGGCCTTCCTTTCACACCGCCTGATATAGATGTCCTGGATGGCAGGGAGCTCGCCCCAATGTTGTACTGGGCTGTCCGCACCACCTTCTGTTGCTCCATATTATCGAGGACGGTGCTGTTGCCATACCAAGCAGTGATGCAGCCGGTTAAGATGTTCTCAATGGTGCAGCTGTACAACATTTTGAGGGCCTATGCCAAACCTTTTCAATGCTATGAGGGGAAGAGGAGCTGTCACTCCCTCTTCACTACTCTGCGCGTGTCCTTAGGGATTTGGACACCCAGGACCTTGAAGTTCTCAACCCGCTCCACTGTAGCCCCGTTGATGTAGATGAGGGCGTGGTCTTTGTCTTACTGACATTGAGGGAGAGGTTGTTGTCCCGGCACCAAACTTCCATGTCACTGACCTCCTCCCTGTATGCTGTCTCCTCGTCGCCGGGACTCAGGCCTACAACCGTTGTGTTGTCAGCAAACTTGATGATGGTGTTGGAGTCGTGCGTGGCCACGCAGTCCGGTGAACAGGAAGTACAGGAGGGGACTGAGCACACACCCCTGTGGGGACCCCGTGTTGATGGTCAGCGTGGCGGAGGTGATGTTGCCTACCCTCCCCACCTGGTGTCGGCCTGTCAGGAAATCCAGGATCCAGTTGCAGAGGGAGCGTTCAGTCCCAGGTGCCTAAGCTTGGTGACGAGCTTGGAGGGGACAATGGTGTTGAACGTTAAGCTGTAATCAATGAACAGCATTCTCACAAAGGTATTCCTCTTATCTAGGTGGGTTAGGGACATATGGAGTGCAATTAATATGGGGCGGCAGGGTACCCTAGTGGTTAGAGCGTTGGACTAGTAACCGAAAGGTTGCAAGTTCGAATCCCCGCGCTGACAAGGTACAAATCTGTCGTTCTGCCCCTGAACAGGAAGTTAACCCACTGTTCCTAGGCCGTCATTGAAAATAAGAATTTGTTCTTAACTGACTTGCCTAGTTAAATAAAGATAAAATGAGATTGCGACATCTATGGATCTGTTGGGCGGTACACATTGTGGGTCTAGGGTGTCTGGGATGATGTGTGCCATAACCAGTCTTTCAAAGAACTTCATTATTACAGATGTAAGTGCTACAGGGTGGTAGTAATTGTGACGTGAAGCCTTGTGAGTGTGAAGCCTGATTTAATGTCGGCCTCGGAGAGCGAGATCGCCCAGTCCTCTGGATCGATGGGGGCCCTCGCGCGCGGTTCGGTGTTATTGTCGAAGTGTGCATAAAATGAGGCATCTGTGACCTGTTATAAGCTGTATGACATGTTGATTGGTTGTGTGTCGTAGCGAACCAGGAAGCGTCGTGTGAGGGACGTGTGGGGGAACTGGCGTGATGCTAAAGACCTGGAGGGACAGACATACGAGCACCTGAGTGCAGAGGAGCTAGCCCTGAGGAGAGAGATGAGGAGACCGCATAAACCCTGTAAGGTCTCCAGGCACAGAGGGTGAGTGGGGGGTGTATACTACCAATGATGTCTGTGTGTATTGTCAACACTGGATCCTTAGAAATGTGTACTGTAAATTACATGCATTAAAAGCCTCTTTCTCCATTATCAGGTTGCTTGATCCGTTCCAGCTGATTCCGTGTCGTGTGTTTGGAAAGGAAAGGCAGGAGCCCTTTCAGGTGATGGTGTGTGCCGAGGCTCTCCTCATCATGGACATGGTAGGTACACACATCTACACGTATTTAATAAAGCAACAATGTTCACACATGAACACACAGACAGAGCTATGGGTTGTTTACCAAGGTCTTAGTGTTTGTATTTTTACCCAGCATGCCCATGTGTCGATGGGTGAGGTCATCGGGCTACTGGGAGGATCCTACAGCGAGGGAGACAAAGTCCTGAAGGTGAGACTACCACCTCATGATGATGATGTTGATAAAGAAAATGCTAATAACACTAGTCTATCCTGTGTCCTACAGTGCATTCAGACAGTATTCAGACCCCTTGACTTTTTCCACATTTTGTTACGTTACAGCCTTATTCTAAAATGGATTAAAAAATAATAATAATCCTCAATCTACAGAAAATACTGCATAATGACAGTGAAAACAGGTTTTTAGAAATGTTTGCAAATGTGTTGAAGTCTGAAGTGTCATACAGTTTTTCACAAATCAAATCAAATGTATTTATAAAGCCCTTCGTACATCAGCTGATATCTCAAAGTGCTGTACGGAAACCCAGCCGAAAACCCCAAACAGCAAGCAATGCAGGTGTAGAAGCACGGTGGCAAGGAAAATCTCCCTAGAAAGGCCAAAACCTAGGAAGAAACCTAGAGAGGAACCAGGCTATGAGGGGAGGCCAGTCTGGCTGTGCCGGGTGGAGATTATAACAGAATATGGCCAAGATGTTCAAATGTTCATAGATGACCAACATGGTCAAATAATAATAATCACAGTAGTTGCAGCAAGTCAGCACCTCAGGAGTAAATGTCAGTTGGCTTTTCATAGCCGATCATTAAGAGTATCTCTACCGCTCCTGCTGTCTCTAGAGAGTTGAAAACAGCAGGTCTGGGACAGGTAGCACGTCCAGTGAACAGGTCAGGGTTCCATAGCCGCAGGCAGAACAGTTGCTGACATTTCATCCTAGTAAAACTTCCCTGTCTTAGGTCAGTTAGGATCACCACTTTTATTTTTTGAATGTGAAATGTCAGAATAATATTAGAGAGAATTATTTATTTTAGCTTTTTATTTATTTCATCACATTCCCAGTGGGTCAGAAGTTTACATACACTCAATTAGTTTTTGGTAGCATTGCCTTTAAATTGTTTAACTTAGGTCAAATGTTTCGGGTAGCCTTCCACAAGCTTACCACAATAGGTTGGGTGAATTTTGGCCCATTCCTCCTGACAGCTGGTGTAACTGAGTCAGGTTTGTAGGCCTCCTTGCTCGCACACACTTTTTTCAGTTCTGCCCACAAATGTTCTATGGGATTGAGGTCAGGGCGTTGTGATGGCCACTCCAATACCTTGACTTTGTTGTCCTTAAGCCATTTTGCCACAACTTTGGAAGTATGCTTGGGGTCATTGTCCATTTGGAAGACCCATTTGTGACCAAGCTTTAACTTCCTGACTGATGTCTTGAGATGTTGCTTAAATATATCCGCATAATTTTTCTGCCTCATGAAGCCATCTATTTTGTGAAGTGCACCAGTCATTCCTGCAGAAAATCACCCCCACAACATGATGCTGCCAACCCCGTGCTTCACGGTTGGGATGGTGTTCTTTGGCTTGCAAGCCTCCCCCTTTTTCCTCCAAACATAACGATGGTCGTTATGGCCAAACAGTTCTATTTTTGTTTCATCAGACCAGAGGACATTTTTCCAAAAACGACGATCTTTGTCCCAATGTGGAGTGGTTGAAAAACGAGGTTTAATGACTCAAATCTAAGTGTATGTAACCTTCCGACTTCAACTGTGTGTGTATGTCTTATTTACATAAGTATTCAGACCCTTTGCTATGAGATTTGAAATTGAGCTCAGGTGCATCCTGTTTCCATTGATCATCCTTGAGATGTTTCTACAATTTGATTGGAGTCCACCTGTGGTAAATTCAATTGATTGGACATGATTTGGAAAGGCACAGACCTGTGTGCCTATATAAGGTCCAACAGTTGACAGTGCATGTCAGAGGAAAAACCAAGCCATCAGGTCAAAGGAATTGTCTGAAGCGCTCTGAGACAGGATTGTGTCGAGGCACAGGTCTGGGGAAGGGTACGAAAGAATGTCTGCAGCATTGAAGGTCCCCCAGAACACAGTGGCCTCCATCATTCTTAAATGGAAGAAGTTTGGAACCACCAAGACTTCCTAGAGCTGGCCGCCCGGTCAAACTGGGCAATCAGAAGAGACGAGCCTTGGTCAGGGAGGTGACTAAGAACTTGGTTACTCTGACAGGGCTCCAGAGTTCCTCTGTGGAGATGGGAGAACCTTCCAGAAGGACAACCATCTCTGCAGCACTCCACCAATCAGGCATTTATGGTAGAGTGGCCAGATGGAAGCCACTCCTTAGTAAAAGGCACATGACAGACAACTTGGAGTTTTCCAAAAGGCACTTAAAGGACTCTCAGACCATGAGAAACAAGATTCTCTGGTCTGATGAAACCAAGATTGAACTCTTTGGCCTGAATGCCAAGCGTCACATCTGGAGGAAACCTGGCACCGCTTATCACCTAGCCAATACCATCCCTACGGTAAAGTATGGTGGTGGCGGCATCATGCTGTGGGGATGGTTTTCAGCCGCAGGGACTGGGAGACTACTTAGGATCAAGGGAAAGATGAACGGAGCGAAGTACAGTGAGATCCTTGTTGAAAACCTGCTCCAGAGTATTCTGGACCTCAGACTGGGGCGAAGGTTCACCTTCCAACAGGACAACGACCCTAAGCACACAGCCAAGACAACGCAGGAGTGGCTTCGTGACAAGTCTCTGAATATCTTTGAGTGGCCCAGCCAGAGCCCGGACTTGAACCCGATCGATCATCTCTGGAAAGAACTAAAAATAGCTGTGCAGCAACGCTCCCCATCCAACCTGACAGAGCTTGAGAGGATCTGCAGAGAAGAATGGGAGGAACTGCCTAAATACAGGTGTACCAAGCTTGTAGCGTCATACCCAAGAAGACTTGAGGCTGTAATTACTGCCAAAGGTGCTTCAACAAAGTAAAGGGTCTGAATACTTATGTAAAAGTGATATTTCATTTTTCTTTTATTTGCAAACATTTCTAAAAACCTGTTTTTGCTTTGTCATTATGGGGTATTGTGTGTAAATTGATGAGGACAAAAACTATTTAATTAATTTTAGAATAAGACTGTAACGTAACAAAATGTGGAAAAAGTCAAGGGGTCTGAATACTTTCCAAATGCACTCTGTGTGTGTGTCTATGTGCTAGATTGTTGCAGCGGAGCCGTGTAACAGTGCGAGTACAGGTCTGCAGTGTGAGATGGACCCTTTGTCTCAGACTCAGGCCTGTGAGCTGTTGTCTAGCCTGGGCTTGGCTGTAGTGGGATGGTACCACTCTCACCCCACCTTCCACCCAAACCCCTCTATACGGGATATACACACACAGGACCAGTTCCAGGTGTGTGTGTGTGTGTGTGTGTGTGTGTGTGTGTGTGTGTGTGTGTGTGTGAGAAACTGTGTTCTGACTCCCTCTCTTTCTCTCAGAGTTATTTCTCTCGAGGCGGAGCCCCGTTTATTGGGATGATTGTGAGTCCGTTTGACCCTGCTAACCCCTCACCCCGCTCCCAGACCACCTGCCTGATGGTCAGAGAGGACCAAGGACCTGGACCACAGAGTATGACACACACCTCTTAACATGACCCCTTTCACAACCTCTAATCAACTACAGGACCCCTTTCACAACCTCTAATCAACTTGGTAGAAAAATATAAATATAATAAAAAGATGGTCTGAGTGTGCATATTCATCCTCTATCTCTCCTTTCCTCCTTCCGTCTCTCAGAGCTGCCCTACAGGTTTGACTACCAGTGTTCCCAGCAGCAGCCTGACTGGAGCCAGCTGATGAGGAGGGCAGAGTGGATTATCCACAAGTATAAACACGCCCACGGCAGTGTCCAGATGGACAGGCCGTTCCGCAGGGACTCTCATCTCACCTGTCTGGAGAAGGTAGGTCACCTTGTCTCTATTCACACTCTTACCCTGTTTCATATTGCTGTGTCACCTCTCTCTGCTGTCTGACTTTTTCTCTTCTTTCTCTATCATCCCTGCCTCATTTCCATCTCTAAACATCTTGCTCTCTTTCTCCTCCCTGTCACACCCTCTGTCTCTATTTAGATGATGTCATCTTTAGGGAGGTATCTGGAGCCCCTGCTAGAGGAGGAGGGAGACCACTTCCTCTCCCAGATCCACACTCTGTTCCTGTCACACTTTGTTGCTGAGAAACCAAGAGACGAGGAGGAGGGCGAAACCTCTGACTCCTCAGATCCAATCAACACCCATGCCTTCCCCTTCACTCAGCCAATCAACATCAGAGGAACAGACGACACAGGAACAAAGGATAACTGCGAGAATGAATCGGTCTCGCCCATTGATAGCATAGAAACGCCTAATATAGAAACCACTAACTCACACACAGCTAACCAAGAGAACTTATATCCAATGCAGTTTGGTTCTGTGTTGTTAACTGGTCATGATTATCTATTCTGAATCTAATAGATTTCTCTATATATCCAGTTTGTAATGTGGTAATCTGCAGTTGAAACAATAACAAAGTGTTATCCCTGCCCCTATTTCGGTAAAAAGCGCTGGGGGATGTGGCTGGAGATGTGTAACCCCTCATAGACAGAGCTATGGATGCAAGTTCTGACAATCCATGATATAAAAATGATAGTTTCAACCATGTTTTGGAGCTATATAGTGTTTGTTTAAAAACATTGTAGTAAAACAAGTGTATATTTTGGGTTGTGATGGGATACAACAGTTCAAGAATCAGTGGGTACATACAAATAATTTATCGTTCCAAAAATAAATGAAGCTCTAGATTGGCCTTTTAAACCCCTTGTGTGGTGTTCCTGTTTTTGTTATTCACCCAATGTTCACCGGTCTGATGGACCCACAACATTATTGGGTTTTAAAACAATTCAGCCATAACAATTTACGTAAAAATACTTAATACTTAGATGTTGACTTAAATCAATTACAAGCAATATAGACAGCATACATGGTTAATATTTGCCATTTACCTCTGCTAGATCACATTTATCAATAAAAGTGCTCTTTTTTTTTTCCAAAATAGTTTATAATCAAGACATGGGTGGAATAAATCATGTTAATCTTGAACAAATATAAATGAAACAAGGTTTTCATCACTATTGATGTTTATGGTTTTGAACTGAACAAATTGGAAGGACACATTTGACCAAAAAGTTAAGAGCCCAATTGAACACAAATGAATGGCGATGTACACACCACATGAGGGACAGAGTCTTACACTTGATGCATGTGTAGTGTGTCTTCCTGTCCTTGTTGCAATCGGCTGCAATCTAGAATGATGAAAACACTTAGTTCAGGGATTTGACTAACATCTCACTCACATATATAGTTACATCAGGCCAAGGTAGGAGAGTCAGACACACACACACACACATGCAACATCACTCACACTTCCGCTATTGGAGTTGTTGGTTCTGTGAGTCGGGTGGATGGGGCACCAGCATCCTCCTCCTGAATCCTCCTCACGATGGCTGCAGAAGCTGGGGTCCTTGGAATATGTTGCCCCTCTAGATTTGAGGTCTCACCAATACCTTGCCCAGCTCCTGGAGTATCTGTTCCAATCTGGGTTCAACGCCATCCAGATGACAAACGCGTTGTACGCCGAGATGTCCAAGATGTTGAAGAATATCACAAGTGTCCAGCATAGGGTTATTTTGCAGCTGTAGCCAGTCACCAGCTTGTCTAAATTGTCCACCCCTCCTTTGGTGGCATTGTAATCCAATATGATTTCTGTTTTTTGATGTTCCTGGCCACAGATTCTCCCATCCCTATGAAGCGTACTCATGAGTACCACATTTTTGCCTTTCTTTGGCACGTAGGACACTAGGGATGTGTCGGCTGTCAACACAAACTTAGAGGAATTGACAGGCCTGTTCTGTGTATTCAACAGCTGAGGGGGAAGATCTGGCTTGTTTTGTTCCTATACTTCCTACCATTGTCAGCTTCCTCTTGAGGAGCTCCTGTCGCAGCCTATTGCATGTGATGTTGTGGCCACGGAGTCTCTGTCACATCCAGGACAACCTGCATCCCTTGGTTCTTCTCAGGGGCTCCTCCATCTGGCTTCCCCAAATACACTTGCAAGTTCCACGCATATGATGAAGCAGCATCACAGGCAGCCCAGACCTTGAGTCCATATTTTGCGGGTCTAGATGGTATGTACTGCCTGAAGGGGCAGTGACCCCTAAATGGCTTAAGCTGCTCATCAACAGTAACGTTGGGCCCATGGTTGTAGTACAGGGGAAGGCGGGCACCCACTTGTCCCACACTGACCTGATTGCAGCTAGCTTGTCTCTGCCGCCGAGCTGATCTGGTGTCTCGGTTATCGAAGCAGATCATCTTGGAAATAATGTGGAATTTTTCCAGAGACATTGTTGCACAGAAAAGTTCTCTGCCAGTTTCTGCATCCCACAGGGATTCTGTGGATTCCCCATTGGATCTAAAAACACCAGCAATGAAAAGAACCCCAAAGTATGCATGTAAATGAGTTTGGTACAGCTCCTTCCATCTCACGCCTTCCCTCCAAATGAGTGTGCACTCAATGAAAATGTGTTCTTTTACATGTTCTTCACAGAAAATAAGCCTATGCCAATGAGTCTCAGGTTGAACAAAATTATTAATTGTATAATTTTTCTTCTACTAAACATTGAAAATGGGTCCCACAGACCCGAACGCTACACAAGGGGTAAATATTTAAAAAATGTAGGTTCATTAGTAGGCTTACTTGATTTAGCTTGACTGGTGCGTTATGTGGAGTTTGTTTCCAAAAGGGAAAACTCTGCCTACCTGTTGCACAAGGCAAGCTAATTCAAGTCTGCCTACTGTTTTAATGGCTTTATACTGTATTTAATATTTTAAAAAACATTGCTAGAACAAGTGATGTAGCAAGTTTTTACATGTTATTTTTCATACCATATAAGTTGTATCATTCCACACCTTTGAAAAAACGGAATGATAATCAAACATTTCAATGTTTAGGTTTGCTTTATGGTGGTTACCTCAAGAAAAACAGAGGAAAAAATAGTTCCTGTATCACTGTCGATAATAAAATGTGTATATTTTGTAATGCATTTCATTTCCATTTATTAACACAATGAATTTGTCAAACATTAATGTACACTGTCTGCAGAATGTTATATTTGACGAGACGGTCATTGACGGAACGTCCTAGCACATGATGTCGCAGGGGGATTGCAGACACACGACACAACCATGAAAGAGAGTACACTACAGTATGGTTTAGAAGCTCTGGTTCCTCCTTTGCCAATCAGGTTGACTTGCAGAGGACCGTTAAAGCAAATGAAAATGCTTTGACAAGATGGATCCAAGGGGTTTAATTTGATTAGGATTCCCATTAGCCGACGCCAATGGAGACAGCTAGTCTTATGGTGCCCGACGTATAACGAAAAAGACATTACAAACAAAATACTTTAAACCAGGTTTGCTGTTCACTTGTACTATATAAGATGGAAGGGAGTTCCATGCACTCATGGTTCTGTATAATACTGTATGTTTTCTTGAATTTGTTCTGGACCTGGGGACTGAAAAGACCCCTGGTGGCATGTCTGGTGAGGTAAGTGTGTGTGGCAGTGCTGTGTGTAAGTTGACTATGCAAACAATTTGGAATTTCCAACACATGTTTCTTATAAAAACAAGAAGTGACGCAGTCAGTCTTTCCTCAACTCTAAGCCAAGAGAAACTGGCATGCATAGTATTAATATTAGCCCTCAGAGTATGAATCATACAAAGGTAAAGTGTTGTTTACGCATGCCATTCTTATCGGTGCATCAAGACAAGCTAGCTTACTTGCTAATGTTAGCGCTGCTGTGCTCTAGCTGAAAAAACTGCAAGACATGACATTGAATCTCTACTATTAGCTATAAATATGACCAGAGTTAAAAGTGGAAATCTCAGGGAAACGTTTGTGGCAATTGCAAACTAATGCCAGTTGACTGTTCTTCCATAGGCTTTCAGATGGACATTTCAGGAAGTGGTGTCTTCTCATTCAGTAGCCATGTAGTTGTTGTTTGTCTGTCTCTTCAGGAACCAACGCGGTTGCCTCCTTGCCTACCTGTCTAGAAGCTTTCAAACCGCCTTCTGCCGATAGAGACCAAGAATAAGCAGGAGGACGTTGCCTCCCGAGTGGCACAGCAGTCTGAGGCACTGCATCACAGTGCTAGAGGCATCACTGCAGATCTGAGTATGATCCCATGCTGTGTTGCAGCCGGCCGTGACCGGGAGACCCATGAGGCGGCGCACAATTGGCCCAGCGTCGTCCGGGTTAGGGAAGGGTTTGGCCGGCTGGGATGTCCGGGCGCATGCACGCCGACTTCGGTCACCACCTATATGGTGTTTCCTCCAACACATTGGTGCGGTTGGCTTCTGGGTTAAGCGATCATGTGTCAGGAAGCAGTGCGGCTTGACGGGGTCGTGTTTCGGAGGACGCATGGCTCTCGACCTTCGCCTCTCCCGAGTCTGTACGGGAGTTGCAGCGATGGGACAAGACTGTAACTACCAATTGGATATCACGAAATTGGGGAGAAAAAGGGCTGAAAAAACAAATCAAACAGGATAACTCTACTACTCAACCAACAGATGTTGGAATGTACTGCAGCACGAAACCACAAACTCAGTTTGTCAACTTCAATTGAGGCTATCTTTGTCTCAGAGACTGTATATAAGAACAGGACTTCTCCCAGTAGGGACCCCCAGACTTGGCCCTCCTGTCAACTGTGTCTCTGTTATATGGCTGTCTCATTGTGGACAGAACCTCTTCATACCTCTGCTCCTCCCTGCTTTCTCCTTTAAAATGGCTGGTACTCAAAACCCTGCAGAAGATAGTGCCTACTGTACTGGGCAGGTAAGACACACACACAGATCTGAGTGTGATCTCCTTGAGTTAAGATAGATCAGACGTTGCTGCTACATGGTGTTTTTGGTGTTCGTGTCTCCAGTAGTACTACATGATGTTTTTGGTGTCCCTGTCTCTAGTAGTACTACATGGCGTTTTTGGTGTCCGTGTCTCCAGTAGTACTACATGGTGTTTTTGGTGTCCCTGTCTCCAGGAGTACTACATGGTGTTTTTAGTGTTCGTGTCTCTAGTAGTACTACATGATGTTTTTGGTGTCCCTGTCTCTAGTAGTACTACATGGTGTTTTTGGTGTCCCTGTCTCCAGTAGTACTACATGGTGTTTTTAGTGTCCCTGTCTCCAGTAGTACTACATGGTGTTTTTAGTGTTCGTGTCTCTAGTAGTACTACATGGTGTTTTTGGTGTCCCTGTCTCTAGTAGTACTACATGGTGTTTTTGGTGTCCCTGTCTCCAGTAGTACTACATGGTGTTTTTGGTGTCCCTGTCTCCAGTAGTACTACATGGTGTTTTTGGTGTCCCTGTCTCCAGTAGTACTACATGGTGTTTTTAGTGTCCCTGTCTCCAGTAGTACTACATGGTGTTTTTGGTGTCCCTGTCTCCAGTAGTACTACATGGTGTTTTTAGTGTTCGTGTCTCTAGTAGTACTACATGGTGTTTTTGGTGTCCCTGTCTCTAGTAGTACTACATGGTGTTTTTGGTGTCCCTGTCTCCACTAGTACTACATGGTGTTTTTAGTGTCCCTGTCTCCAGTAGTACTACATGGTGTTTTTAGTGTCCCTGTCTCTAGTAGTACTACATGGTGTTTTTAGTGTCCCTGTCTCCAGTAGTACTACATGGTGTTTTTAGTGTCCCTGTCTCTAGTAGTACTACATGGTGTTTTTAGTGTCCCTGTCTCCAGTAGTACTACATGGTGTTTTTAGTGTCCCTGTCTCCAGTAGTACTACATGGTGTTTTTAGTGTCCCTGTCTCCAGTAGTACTACATGGTGTTATTGGTGTCCCTGTCTCCAGTAGTACTACATGGTGTTTTTAGTGTCCCTGTCTCCAGTAGTACTACATGGTGTTTTTAGTGTCCCTGTCTCTAGTAGTACTACATGGTGTTTTTGGTGTCCCTGTCTCCAGTAGTACTACATGGTGTTTTTAGTGTCCCTGTCTCCAGTAGTACTACATGGTGTTTTTAGTGTCCCTGTCTCCAGTAGTACTACATGGTGTTTTTAGTGTTCATGTTTCCAGTAGTATTACATGGTGTTTTTAGTGTCCCTGTCTCCAGTAGTACTACATGGTGTTTTTAGTGTCCCTGTCTCCAGTAGTACTACATGGTGTTTTTAGTGTTCATGTTTCCAGTAGTATTACATGGTGTTTTTAGTGTTCATGTCTCTAGTAGTACTACATGGTGTTTTTGGTGTCCCTGTCTCCACTAGTACTACATGGTGTTTTTAGTGTCCCTGTCTCCAGTAGTACTACATGGTGTTTTTAGTGTTCATGTCTCCAGTAGTACTACATGGTGTTTTTAGTGTTCATGTCTCCAGTAGTACTACATGGTGTTTTTAGTGTTCATGTCTCCAGTAGTACTACATGGTGTTTTTAGTGTTCGTGTCTCTAGTAGTACTACATGGTGTTTTTGGTGTCCCTGTCTCTAGTAGTACTACATGGTGTTTTTGGTGTCCCTGTCTCCACTAGTACTACATGGTGTTTTTAGTGTCCCTGTCTCCAGTAGTACTACATGGTGTTTTTAGTGTCCCTGTCTCTAGTAGTACTACATGGTGTTTTTAGTGTCCCTGTCTCCAGTAGTACTACATGGTGTTTTTAGTGTCCCTGTCTCTAGTAGTACTACATGGTGTTTTTAGTGTCCCTGTCTCCAGTAGTACTACATGGTGTTTTTGGTGTCCCTGTCTCCAGTAGTACTACATGGTGTTTTTAGTGTCCCTGTCTCTAGTAGTACTACATGGTGTTTTTGGTGTCCCTGTCTCCAGTAGTACTACATGGTGTTTTTAGTGTCCCTGTCTCCAGTAGTACTACATGGTGTTTTTAGTGTCCCTGTCTCCAGTAGTACTACATGGTGTTTTTAGTGTCCCTGTCTCCAGTAGTACTACATGGTGTTTTTAGTGTTCATGTTTCCAGTAGTATTACATGGTGTTTTTAGTGTCCCTGTCTCCAGTAGTACTACATGGTGTTTTTAGTGTCCCTGTCTCCAGTAGTACTACATGGTGTTTTTAGTGTTCATGTTTCCAGTAGTATTACATGGTGTTTTTAGTGTTCATGTCTCTAGTAGTACTACATGGTGTTTTTGGTGTCCCTGTCTCCACTAGTACTACATGGTGTTTTTAGTGTCCCTGTCTCCAGTAGTACTACATGGTGTTTTTAGTGTTCATGTCTCCAGTAGTACTACATGGTGTTTTTAGTGTTCATGTCTCCAGTAGTACTACATGGTGTTTTTAGTGTTCATGTCTCCAGTAGTACTACATGGTGTTTTTAGTGTCCCTGTCTCTAGTAGTATTACATGGTGTTTTTAGTGTTCATGTCTCCAGTAGTACTACATGGTGTTTTTGGTGTCCCTGTCTCCTCTAGGAGCATTAAGAAGTGGTGGCAGGCCCTCCCGCCCAATAAACAGCAGCTCCTGCGTCAGGGGGCCTTGCGCCGCCGTTGGCAGCTGGTGGTATGGTTGCTTTGCTGGTCATGGCACTGTTATTCCTCACTATACCTGGACGAAACACCCGTCACGGGACGCACATGCCTCCTAGTGTTCAGTAGAGCAAACTACATGGAACTGGCTGCAGTGATCAGACTGGGTGAGACAGAGTGCGGAGATGGGTGAGACGGGGGGAGAAAGAGAGATGCTGTTAACCCTGTGGGCCCCTATAGAGCTTGCCAGCGTCTTTAAAAAAAGGAAATGAATTACCTCTGGTTCGTTTCGCCATTCCTATGGGGGAAATTAATGGGGAAAGAATGGGGTTTTGGGATAAACGCTGAAAATAAGTTCTGAGGCTAACACAGGTTTAGGAGATCTTATATGTTTTGTTCAATGAGATATCAGTCAGTTTACATGACCTTCGTGAATTATTGAGCCTTGTGCTTGTTGCTTGTTTTGATTAGATAAATCACAAAAGGCCTGCCTTTTTCTATAGTCCACGATCAACTCCTTTGTCTTGCTCACGTTGAGGGAGAGGTTGTTGTCCTGGCACCACACTGCCTCCCTGCTGTTATCTCTTATTTTTCAGTTATTTCGCCACCTTCATCAGTGTGTGTGTGTGTGTGTGTGTGTGTGTGTGTGTGTGTGTGTGTGTGTGTGTGTGTGTGTGTGTGTGTGTGCGCTCGCTCGCTTGGTGGCTACACAGAGTAATGTCCTGTTCTGTGCAGGGTGACTAATCAGTCTTAGTAATGCTACGCTAGTACTGCTCTCCTCTCCTCACTTTCATCCACATCACCTGACCTAAAGCTCAGATCTGCTGCAGGTCTACAGAGAGGATGTCATTAATTGCAGTGGGGTTGCGTCATCAGCCATAGTTATAAGAAGCTCACAGGCAGACAGACAGTACTTTAGAAGTCTGAGACACTAATGTTGTTTCTGGACCGATGGCACAGCTGTTTAAGTAGCAGAGAGACTCTAGTCTCAGCCCTGTTCAATTGAATCAGAATCACTGAGTGTTCTAATCGAATATTCTTCTTGATCCGAGAGAAATGTTTGGAGATAGTTTCTGATAATTTACTCTGAGAACTTCATACCCTCCAATACAGAGGAGAGTTTAATTAGATGAAGAAAATGTATATGGATTAATCAGTTCCAACCTCGCCCTGGGTGTCTTCTATTAGATTCACTGTTCAAATGTAATCTCCACATTAGGTCTGAATTAAAAAGTTCAGATGAAATAGGTGGGAACAATCAATACATTTACAGAGAATAATTTACTTATTGCCTTTCCTCCCTCTCCCCCTCTCTCCCTTCCCTTCCCTTCCCTTCCCTTCCCTTCCCTTCCCTTACATTCCCTTCCCTTCCCTTCCCTTCCTCTCCCTCTCTCTCTCTCCCCCTCACTATCTCCCCTCCACCCCTTCCCTTCCTCTCCCTCTCTCTCCCTTCCCTTCCCTTCCTCTCCCTCTCTCTCCCTTCCCTTCCCTTCCCTTCCTCTTCCTCTCTCTCCCTTCCCTTCCCTCTCTCTCCCTTCCCTTCCCTTCCTCTCTCTCTCTCTCCCTTCCCTTCCCTTCCCTTCCCTTCCTCTCCCTCTCTCTCCCTTCCCTTCCCTTCCCTTCCTCTCCCTCTCTCTCTCTTCCTTCCCTTGTCCTGTCCCTTCCCTCACCTCCTCTCTCTTCCCTCCCTTTCTCTTCCCTTCCCCTCCTTCCTCTCTCTCTCCCTTCCTCCCTCTCGCTCTTCCCTTCCATCCCTCTCCTTCCTTCACTCTCTCTTCCCTCACTCCCTCTATCTCTCTCTCTCTTCCTTCCCTTGTCCCGTCCCTTCCCTCACTTCCTCTCTCTTCCCTCCCTCTCTCTTCCCTTCCCTTCCTTCCTCTCGCTATTCCCTTCCTGCCTCTCGCTCTTCCCTTCCTTCCTCTCGCTCTTCCCTCCCTCTCTCTCCCCCTTCCCTTCCCTTCCCTTCCTTTCCCTTCCCTTCCTCTCCCCCTCTCTCTCCCCCTCACTATCTCCCCCCACCCCCTCCCTTCCCTCCCTCCCCCTCTCTCTATCCCTTCCCTCCCCCTCTCTCTCCCCCTTCCCTCCTCCTCTATCTATCTCTCTCTCCATTCCATCCCCTCCCTCTCTCTATCCCTTCACCTCCCTCCCTCCCTCTCTCCCCCTTTCCTCCCTCTCCCTTCCCTTCCCCCTCTCTCTCCCCCCTCACTATCTCCCCTCCACCCCCCCTTCCTTCCCTCATTCCCTCTCTCTCTCCCCTCCCTCCCTCTCTCTCTCCCCCTTCCCTCCTCCTCTATCTCTCTCTCCATTCCATCCCCTCCCTCTCTCTATCCCTTCACCTCCCTCCCTTCCCTCTCTTCCCTCCTTCTCTCTCTCTTCCCTTCCTCTCTCTCCTCCCTTCCCTTCCCTCCCTCCCTCTCTTCCCTTCCTCCCTCTCTCCCTCCCTCTCCCCTCCCTCCCTCTCTCTTCCCTTCCCTTCCTCCCTCTCTCTCTTCCCTCCCTCCCTCTCTCTCTTCCCTCCCTCTCTCTCTTCATTCCCTTGTCCCGTCCCGTCCCTCCCTCCCTCCCTCCCTCCCTCCCTCCCTCCCTCCCTTGTCCTCTCTCTCTCTCTCGCTCTCTCTCTCTCTTCCTTCCTCCTTCTCTCTCTTCCCTTCCCCCTCCCTTTCTCTTCCATTCCCTCCCTCTCTTCCCTTCCTCTCTCTCTCTCTCCTTCCCTCCCTCTCTCTCTCCCTCTCTCTCTCTTCCCTTCCTCTCCTTCCTTCCCTCCCTTGTCCCTTCCCTCCCTCTCTCTCTCTCTCTTCCCTTCCCTCTCTCCCTCCCTTCTCTCTTCTGTTCCCTTCCTCCCTCCCTCCCTCTCTTCCCTTCCCTCACTCCCACCCTCCTTATTCCCTTCCCCCATCTCTCTCTCTTCCATTCCCTCCCTATCGTTCTCTCCCTCTTCCCTTCCCTCCCTCCCTCCCTTTTCCCTTACCTCCCTCCCTTTTCCCTTACCTCCCTCCCTCTCTTCCCTACCTTGTCCCTTCTCTCACTCCCTACCTCCCTCCCTCCCCCTCTCTCTCTTCCCTTCCCTTCCCCATCTCTCTCTTCTCTTCCTCCCTCCCTCTCTCTCTTCCCTTCCCTTCCTTCCTCTCTCTCTTCCCCCTTCCTCCCTATCTCTCTCTCCCTAACTACCTCCCCCTCTCTCTTCCCTTCCCTTCTCCATCTCTCTCTTCTCTTCCTCCCTCTCTCTTCTCTTCCCTTCCTCCCTCTCTCCTCCCTTCCCTCCCTATCTCTCTCTCCCTACCCCCCCTCTCTCTTCCCTTCCCTTCCCCATCTCTCTCTTCTCTTCCTCCCTCTCTCTCTTCCCTTCCCTTTCTCCCTCTCTCTCTCCCTTCCTCCCTCTCGCTCTTCCCTTCCATCCCTCTCCTTCCTTCACTCTCTCTTCCCTCACTCCCTCTATCTCTCTCTCTCTTCCTTCCCTTGTCCCGTCCCTTCCCTCACTTCCTCTCTCTTCCCTCCCTCTCTCTTCCCTTCCCTTCCTCCCTCTCGCTCTTCCCTCCCTCTCTCTCCCCTTCCCTTCCCTTTCCTTCCCTTCCCGTCCTCTCCCTCTCTCTCTCTCCCCCTCACTATCTCCCCTCCACCTCCTCCCCTCTCTCTATCCCTTCTCTCCCCCTCTCTCTCCCCCTTCCCTCCTCCTCTCTCTCTCTCCATTCCATCCCCTCCCTCTCTCTATCCCTTCACCTCCCTCCCTTCCTCTCTCCCCTTTCCTCCCTCTCCCTTCCTTTCCTCTCTCTCCCCCCTCACTATCTCCCCTCCACCCCCCTTCCTTCCCTCATTCCCTCTCTCTCTCCCTTCCCTCCCCCTCTCTCTATCCCTTCCCTCCCCCTCTCTCTCTCCCTTCCCTCCTCCTCTCTCTCTCTCCATTCCGTCCCCTCACTCTCTCTATCCCTTCACTTCCCTCCCTTCCTCTCTCCCCTTTCCTCCCGCTCTCCCCTTCCTCTCTTCCCTCCCTCCCTCTCTCTCTCTTCCCTTCCCTCCCTCGCTCTCTTCCCTTCCCTTCCCTCCCCACTCCCCCTCTCTCTCTTCCCTTCCTCCCTCTCTCCCTCCCCATTTCCTTCCTCCCTCTCTCTCTCCCTTCCCTCCTCCTCTCTCCCCTTCCCTTCCTCTCTCCTCTTCATCTCTCTCCCTTCCCTATCTTCCCTCCCTCTCTCTATCTTCCCTTCCCTTCCCTCCCTCTCTTCCCTTCCTCCTCTCTCCCTCCCTCCCCTTCCCTCCCTCTCTCTTCCCTTCCTCCCTCTCTCTCTTCCCTCCCTCCCTCTCTCTCTTCCCTCCCTCTCTCTCTTCATTCCCTTGTCCCGTCCCGTCCCTCCCTTCCTTCCCTTGTCCCCTCTCTCTCTCTCTCTCTCTCTCTCTCTCTCTCTCTCTCTCTCTCTCTCTCTCTCTCTCTCTCTCTTCCTTCCTCCTTCTCTCTCTTCTCTTCCCCCTCCCTTTCTCTTCCATTCCCTCTCTCTCTTCCCTTCCATCCCTCTCTCTCCCTTCCCCCCTCTCTCTCTCCCTTCCCTCCTCCTCTCTCCCCTTCCCTCCCTCTCTCCTCTTCATCTCTCTCCCTTCCCTCTCTTCCCTCCCTCTCTCTCTCTTCCCTTCCCTTCCCTCCCTCTCTTCCCTTCCTCCCTCTCCCCCCCCCTCCCTCCCTCCCTCCCTCCCCCCTTCCCCTCCCTCTCTCTTCCCCTTCCCTCTCTCTCTCTTCCCTCCCTCCCTCTCTCTCTTCCCTCCCTCTCTCTCTTCATTCCCTTGTCCCGTCCCGTCCCTCCCTCCCTTCCCTTGTCTCTCTCTCTCTCTCTCTCTCTCTTCCTTCCTCCTTCTCTCACTTCCCTTCCCCCTCCCCGTTCTCTTCCATTCCCTCCCTCTCTTCCCTTCCTCTCTCTCTCTCCTTCCCTCCCTCCCTCTCTCTCTCCCTCTCTCTCTCTTCCCTTCCTCTCCTTCCGCCCCTCCCTTGGAAGCCTCCCTCTCTCTCTCTCTCTTCCCTTCCCTCTCTCCCTCCCTTCTCTCTTCCGTTCCCTTCCTCCCTCCCTCTCTTCCCTTCCCTTCCCTCCCTCCCACCCTCCTTCTTCCCTTCCCCCCATTCTCTCTCTCTTCCCTTCCATCCCTCTCGTTCTCTCCCTCTTCCCTTCCCTCCCTCCCTCCCTCCCTTTTCCCTTACCTCCCTCCCTTTCTTCCCTACCTTGTCCCTTCTCTCACTCCCTACCGCCCTCCCCCTCTCTCTCTTCCCTTCCCTTCCCCATCTCGCTCTTCTCTTCCTCCCTCTCTTTCTTCCCTTCCCTTCCTCCCTCTCGCTCTTCCCTTCCTCCTTCTCTCTCTTCCCGTCTTCCCTCTCTCTCTTCCCTCTCTCTCTCATTCTCTTCCCTTCCTCCCTTTCTCCCCCTTCCATCCCTCTCCTTCCTTCCCTCTCTCATCTCTCACTCCCTCTATCTCTCTCTCTCTTCCTTCCCTTGTCCCGTCCCTTCCCTCACTTCCTCTCTCTTCCCTCCCTCTCTCTTCCCTTCCCTTCCTCCCTCTCGCTCTCCCCCTCCTTCCTCTCGCTCTTCCCTCCCTCTCTCTCTTTCTCTCTCTCTCACTTCCCTTCCCCTCCCTCCCTCTCTCTCATTTTTTCCTCCCTCTCTCTAACTCTCTCTTCTCCTTCCCTTGTCCCATCCCTTCCCTCCCTCCATCTCGCTCTTCCCTTCCTTCCTCCCTCGCTCTCTTCCCTTCCTTCCTCCCTCTCTCTCTGCCCTTCCTTCCTCCCTCTCCCTCTTCCCTCTCTCCCTCTCTCTCTTCCCTCCCCCTCTCTCTCTTCCCTCCCTCCCTCCCTCGTCCCCCCCCTCTCTCTCTCTCTCTCTCTCTGTCTCTCTCTCTCTCTCTTCCTTCCTCCTTCTCTCTCTTCCATTCCCTCCGTCTCTTCCCTTCCTCTCTCTCTCTCCTTCCCTCCCTCTCTCTTCCCTCTCCCTCTCTCTCTCTCTCTTCCCCTCCTCTCCTTCCTTCCCTCCCTTGTCCCTTCCCTCCCTCTCTCTCCCTTCCCTTCCCTCCCCTCTCTCCCTCCCTTCTCTCTTCCCTTCCCTTCCTCCCTCCCTCTCTTCCCTTCCCTTCCTCCCACCCTCCACCTCTTCCCTTCCCTCCATCTCTCGCTCTCTCTTCCCTTCCCTCACTCTCTCCCTCTTCCCTTCCCTCCCTCTCTTTTCCCTTACCTCCCTCCCTCTCTTCCCTTCCTTGTCCCTTCCCTCACTCCCTGCCTCCCTCCCTCCCCCTCTCTCTCTTCCCTTCCCTTCCTCCATCTCTCTCTTCCCTCCCTCTCTCTCTCTTCCCTTCCCTTCCCTTCCTCCCTCTCGCTCTTCCCTCCCTCTCTCTTCCCTCCCTCTCTCTTCCCTTCCTTCCTCCCTCTCTCTCTTCCCTCTCTCTCTCGCTCTCTTCCCTTCCTCCCTCCCTTTCTCCCCCTTCCATCCCTCTTCTTCCCTCCCTCTCTCTCCCTTCCCTTCCCT